>NW_016107408.1:1250431-1351027 GCF_001604975.1 Cebus imitator | reverse complement strand
AAAAAAAAAAAAGCTGGAGGCATCAAACTATACTATAAGGCTACAGTAATCAAAACAGCATAGTACTGGTACCAAAACAGAGATATAGATCAATGGAACAGAGCAGAGGCCTCAGAAATAATGTCACACATCTACAGTCATCTAATCTTCTACAAACCTGAAAAAACAAACAAACAAACAAACAAAAAACCAAGATTCCCTAGTTAATAAATGGTGTTGGGAAAACTGGCTAGCCATATACAGGAAGCTGAAACTGGATCCCTTCCTTACACCTTATACAGAAATTAACTCCAGATGGATTAAAGATTTAAACGTAAGACCTAACACCATAAAATCCCTAGAAGAAAACGTAGGCAATACCATTCAGGGCATAGGCATGGGCAAAGACTTCATGACTAAAACACCAAAAGCAATGGCAACAAAAGCCAAAATAGACAAATGGGACCTAATTAAACTTAAGAGCGTCTCCACAGCAAAAGAAACTATCATTATAGTGAACAAGCAACCAGCATAATGGGAAAAAATCTTCACAATCTACCCATCTGACAAAGGGCTAATATCCAGAATCCACAAAGAACTTAAACAAATTTACAAGAAAAAAAACAAGTAACCCCATGAAAAAGTGGATGAAGGATACGAACAGACATTTCTCAAAAGAAGACATTTATGCAGCCAACAAACATGAAAAAAAAACTCATCATCACTGGTCATTAGAGAAATGCAAATCAAAACCATATTGAGTTACCATTTCATACCAGTTAAAATAGCAATCATTAAAAAATCAAGAGACAAATAAATGCTGGAGAGGATGTGTAGAAATATGAACGCTTTTACACTGTTGGTGGGAGTGTAAATTAGTTCAACCATTGTGGAAGACAGTGTGGCAATTCCTCAAGGATCTGGAAATAGAAATACCATTTGACCCAGCAATCCCATTACTGGGTATATACCTAAAGAATTATAAATCATTCTATTATAAAGACACATGTACATGTATATTTACTGTGGCACTGTTTATGATGGTAAAGACTTGGGAGCAACCCAAATGCCCATCAATGATAGACTGGATAAAGAAAATGTGGCACATATACACCATGGAATACTATGAAGCCATAAAAAAGGATGAGTTCATACCCTTTGTAGAGAAATGAATAAAGCTGGAAACCGTCATTCTCAGCAAACTGACACAAGAATAGAAATCAAAACACTACATGTTCTCACTCATAAGTGGATGTTGAACAATGAGAACACACGGATACAGGGAGGAGAACATCATACACCAGGGTCTGTTGGTGTGTCAGGGGATAAGGGAGGGATAGCAGGGGTTGGGGGGATAGTAGAGGGATACCATTAGAAGAAATACCTAATGTAGATGACGGGGTGCTGGATGCAGCAAACCACCATGGCACGTGTATACCTATGTAACAAACCTGCACCTTCTGCACATGTACCCCAGAAGTTAATAAAAAAAAAGAGAAAGATCTTATTGTTTGGTAATTTAGCAAGCATTTATTATATGCTTACTAAATACATACTAAGCCCCATATTAAGAGTCAGCGATATTCTATTGACCAAGGTGGAATCAAATTTATACAGTTTACTAGTTCTTAATTTCTCTCTGCCTCTCATTCTTCACTTCCAATCCTATTAGCTCTACCTCTAAAATATATACCAAATCCAGCAATTCCCTCCATCTTCACAGTTTCATCTTGATCACAACCATTTTATTTCATTTAGTGAAATAAAATGAGATACTCTAATATCTTTACTATCATTTTATTTCACTAAATGACTAGAATAGCCTGAAAATTTTCCTGGCTTTTTCCATTTTGGGTCTCAACAGTTCATCCACCTACTTAAAATTCTCCAATGTCTTTCTTTTACCCTTGGCTTAAAAACTCAAACTCTTCACCTTCAAAAAGACCTCTGGATCTAGTTCCTTGAGTCCTTTTTCCTCTTTATATTATTCTATTGTCTCTTCTAAAACCATCTTCTTCTATTCTCTCCTTTTAAAATCATCTTATTCTTTTATCTCCTTTTTAAATAATCATATATGGGCTTTATATTGTTCCTCTAATAAACTAAACACATTCCAGACTTGGGGATTTCACACCTCTGTTTCCTCTGAAACCCTCTTCTCTGAAATTCACACTTGGGTGACCCTTTCACATTAATCACATCTCAGAAGAAACACTTGCCTTCTTAGCAAGGGCTTCCACAAATATCTGATGTAAAGTAGGACCTCTCAATCCCCTGCCTCTCCCTTAACTGCTAAAGTTAAGGTAAGAGCATAGCTAACACATCTTGGGGTATGATCTCCTCTGATTTCTATAACTTTAGCAAAACCCATTCATATCAAAGAGTAAGCACATGTCAATTACTTGTATTCACCAGATACATTGGTGATGTGTGTGTGTGTGTTACAGTTCTACATTTATGGACTTTCCAACCACTAAGGAAGGTCAGTAGTACAAGGTATATCAAAGTGATTCCATTTTATTAACTTTGGCATATGGATAGTTAGCATGTGGCCATATGTTTCTCACAAAATGTAACTTATAATCTGAGCATTATAACTAACAACACACATCATTGCAATAATTTCTTCCCAGCAACAGTCCATATCCCATTTCTTTCTCAGAGGGTCTGCTTTCCTTTTTATTTCTATCTAAGGTTCACTTGTCTCCAGCAACACCTTTTTAAAAGAAAAAAAAAACCTGGAAATATGGGGTGTTATCCTGAGGCTGAAATACTCCATATTTTCCTTCACAAAACACTGATTGGCAACAATCTCTGATTGTCTCTCTTTCCCAACCCAGCCTTGAGCCAGGATCAAAATCTTCATGAATAATTCACAAATAATTAAATTCTTTAGGTTTTGTTCTTATTCACAGGAGCAAGTAATTGTGGTCTCCTTATGGATTCGATTATCCATAAAGGTTTTGATTTAAGCAGTCTCTTTTCAGATGTGATTCCTTTAAAAGTGTGGACTGATAGGACTCTGGGCAGAACAGGGTCTTGTTTTCTCTGTAAATAAAAACTTACGAAATTTCAACAAGTCAGCCCTTTTATGCCACACGGAGAGATTGATGACAAACCACACTGTATTCCCTCTTAACACAAAAGTCCAAAATCACAAATGCACTTTCCTAAAGCACTGGTTTACTTTTTATTCAGAGCTTATGAGATGTTAGATGACGAGTCAATTATCTCTTGAACGAGCTCAGCCTTCACAAAGGACAGATGTAAATTATTATTGGTCTTTAACATCTTCTAAAACGGAGAACATTTTCAAAGAAACTTGACTGCTTTACATTACTTAAAGCAAAAGTAACATATATGGTCAATTATCTACCTGTGTATGCACCAGTACACAAACGTATTAATATTAATACAAACATGTGCATTGTGCCTCTTCAGAACCGCACATAGAGAAAGACAAATGCAAATACAAAGAGTTTAAAATATCAGACCAGATAAATAGTACATTAAAAAGACAATATTATGAGCAAATTCGTAATACCATGCTCGAAAAGCGTCTATGTTCCGTTTTCTATACTAGCATATTAGTCCGTTCTCACACTGCTATGAAGAAATACCCGAGACTGGATAATTTTTAAAGGTAAGAGAGTTACTTGACTCACAGTTCTGTAGAGCTGAGGAGATAGGAAACTCACAAGCATGGCAGAAGGCAAAAGAGAAGCAGCCACTTTCTTCACAGGGTGGCAGGACACAGCAAATACAAGCAGAGGAAATGCCAGACGCTTATAAAACCATCAGATCTCGTGAGACTCACTCAGTCTCGGGAGAACAGCATGGGGGAAACGACCCAATGATTTAATTACCTCCACTTGGTCCCACCCTTGACAGGTGCGGATAATGGAGACCACAATTTGAGGTGAGATTCGGGTGAAGACAGAGCCAAACCATATCAAGTAGTGTTTTGCGTTCTCAGACTCAAACAGCTGCCAGTAATTGTCCTGCTTTAATCAACCACTCATGTCCTTATAAAAATGACCTACACTTTTATCAGATCATTAAGCCTTTACCCAACCTATGTATTCACAGATTCTACCAATACTTTTACCAATTGACATCTATAACCAAAGTAAAATTTTGATATCCTACTGTTATCTAGGATACTATTATCTTTTCTATGTTTTTGAAATTAAATGATCAATCTTGGAATATTAGTGAATCATGGTTCTGGATAAAATATCTCTGTGAAGAGTTATCTTTATAGTGAATGTAGGCATTAAGGTACTTCTATACAAAATATATCCCCCCACTGTACTGCCAAAGTTCTCTGAATTTCTACTTCTTTTGTACTATACTTTTGTGTTCAAGTATCATACCAAATGATAACAGAAGATTTCTACTGATGTCCTCACATGAATTTTTTCATTAGATTAGTTAAATCCGAGCAAAGAAGAACACTGAAGAAATATAATATAGGAGAGAGATGCTCTGATTACAAAGAAAGTGATTCTGCAACTAGAAGATCCTGGAGTCTGACAGTTAGTTGATGGGTTTAGATATAGATACAGATGTACATGCTATAGACATAGACATAAATGCAGACATTAATATATATAAGAGAAGGACTGTGTGTGTGTTAGAAAGTGTGTGTGCTGGGGGGTGGTGAGAAAATGGGGAAATTAACAACTATAGCAATCTGCCTAGTAAAGAAACCAAAAGGAAGCTACAAAATTAAAAAATACTTTGACATACTTTGCTGTCCTGCCCAGTCTACTAGACAGACTTTCTTTAGAAACAAACAAATCATAGAATTATTATTGTGATTCTGGATTTTAACTATTAAGATGAAATTAAAAACATTTTGTTGTGGTCTATTATATTTGATTTTATTCTACATGAATGCTTTCTAGAATGTCTTCTGCATTTTTAAAAAATCAAACTCTAAGAAAATGTATTCTATTTCCCATGAAGCTGCTCTTTTCTTGTGTGCCCGGGAATATTAGTAGTGGGGTCATAATGTTTGGAGCCTCACTGACTGGATTTGAATCCAGGATTCGCCATTTTCTAGTAATATGAATGTTGGACAAGTGATATTATTTCCACCTGATTCAGTTGTTTTATGTGCTTCAGAAATATAATGGCAATAACCGATTTCATAGGAACTGTTACTATGATAAACTGAGTTAATATTTGTAAATTGCTTGCCATAGTTCCTGCCACACAATGAGGGCTACTTCAGTGTTTGTTAAATAAATTGCAGCATCTTCTATGCCATCAGAGCAAGAAAATAGAAATCTGACCGTTCTTTCCAGATTTTTTCATTCTACATTATCTCCTATATCAAATGGAAGTAGCTGTCAAACTGTTTCTTCTCCATTTCACTTGTATTGCTTTAGATCAGGCTTCATTATTTCTCATGTATAGTATTAAAATCATCATTTTTTTTTTTTGAGACAAAGTCTCATTCTCTCACCCAGGCTGGAGCTCAATGGTGCAATCTTGGCTTACTATATCCTCTGACTCCCAGGTTCAAGCCATTCTCCTGCCTCAGCATCCCAAGTAGCTGGGATTGCAGACATGTGCCAACACACCTGACTAATGATTGTATTTTTAGCGGAGACAGGGTTTTACCATGTAGTCCAGGCTGTCCTCAAACTCCTGACCTCAAGTGATCCACCTACTTCGGCCTCCAAAATCATCTTCTAATAGGTCTCTGTCTCCAACCTCACCCACCTCAATCATTAATAGTCCTGCCACCAGTGTGCTCTTTCCTTAAAAAAACACGTAACCATATAAAGTTGATTCCATCTTGGCCAATAGTGTATCCCTGACTCTTAGCACAGTAAAGTTATGTATTACTAAGGGCAAGTATTATTACTGATAGTATTAATACTCTTAGTATTAATGCTGTTAGTATTATTACTAACAGGGCAAGTTATGTATTACTAAGCATACAGTACATGCTTGCTACAATTACCAAAAGATAAACTCTTTTCTAAGTGATTTATATGGATGACCTCATTTAATAGGCTAGATTCTAGCATTTTCCACATTTTATATTGAAAGAAACTAAAGTGGTTTGGTTAAGTATTTTGCTCAATTTTGAACAGTTGGGAGGTCGTGGTCCTAGAAAGCAAACCGGAGGTAGTTTGCTTCTGACTTCTTCAGTGCTCATGCTTTTATTTTCTATTTTTGGAAATAAGAATAAATGCAAGCCATTAGCATATTCTTCACTTGACAATGTCCGAAGCCACTTCTGGTTTCCCTAGCTTGGTGGAGGCTGTTGTTATCTAGTGTGTAGAAGCCAAGGATGCTGCTCAATATTTTTCACGCACAGGACATTTCTAATGGCAAATAATGATTGGACCCACAATGCCAGTGGTTCTTAGGTTGAGAAACCTTAATCTATTCAAGTGGATTTCTCAGGCATCAATAAACGGTCTCTAAAAAGTCATGTTATGAATGCAGTCTCATCATCTGCCATTCAATGTTTTTCCTGACTCATTTTTAATTTATGATACGTTGTGAACATTAAGTAACCAACTAAATGTCTAATATCTAGAATAATCATATTTGGCTATAAATTACTTTCAGAAACAAGTCAACTTTTGAATACATTCTTAGAATTATTTTGTCCAGTGTTCTGACACATTAAGGAGTGGGTTAATATTGTATAGACCCTGAGTGTATTTCAGTCCTCCAAACAGTATTTGTTTTGTTCTTGAAATTGCTTTGTGACTAATTTTCTCAGATATTGGAGCCCAAAGTTGTAAACTGAGCATGCAAGGTTTTTTAAAGCGCATATAATTGAATATTTTTCAAAAATCGAAATCCTTGATCTCCCAGAGTACTCAAACCTGCAGAATGCCTTCATACTATAGAGGAGTCTTATAGGAAAGGTAGTGGGGTGGAGTTTCTACTTAAACATTCTGGGGAATACTAATGTGAGTCAAAGGAAGGAAAGGTCTGTGTTGTGCTTCCCTTTTTTCCCCCTGAAAAGAAGGGAGACTAAAAAGCAATAAAGCAGAAGGCATTTCCTACAGGTAGCCTTAAATCATTCAACACAGAGGTCTTCAGGGAGCTACCCGGTTCCTCTTTCCTTTCCAGAATGAGCTTTCTGGCTAAATGCTCCTCATCCAATGCTCAGTGTCTTCACCTGGCTCTCCAAGGGTTTTCATACAGACTTGTCCTGGCATAACGGCATCCCCACTTCGTCAGAAATGGGTCTTGACCCATGCATCACATTCAAAGACTCTTTCAATTGCTCCCCAGTGGCGGAGGCTGAGGGCTCTGCTTTGCTTGTGATAATGTGCTAATCTCCAAGACCCAACATAAATTCTCTTCTTGCATTGTCATTTGTCAAAGTTGCAATAAGGGGCTGGGGAAAAAAAAGGAGAGGGAAGGGAAAAGGAGGAAAGTAATGACAGAAAGAAAACTTAGCCTTAGTTTTGTTTTCCCTCGTGCAGAACTTTCCCCTCCCTTCTTCTTAATCTGTAAAACATCTGATGGTGCAGAGAGGGCATGGCAAACACAAATAAATAAATAGTCCTCCATGATTCTCCCTTAACGGTTTTGTGTTGGGTCAACATTTTAGACAGTTAGTTAAACATAAGCAGGAATGAAGATAACTTACACAGAAGTCCCAAAATGGATGCTTGAAGCTTTGTGAACCTGCGTTCTGCACTCATTGCGTTGGGTCAACATTTTAGTCAGTTAGTTAAACATAAGCAGGAATGAAGATAATTTACACAGAAGTCTCAAAATGGATGCTTGAAGCTTTGTGAACCTGCATTCTTCACTCATCATTTGCTCCAACACTATCCAGCTGAGAGTTGCATGGTAGTGTGAGGATACTCCATAAGAAACAGTCCAACAAATCGGGTATCATACATATGCCTCTAATGACTGATGCTTTCCTCCTGATTTGCCTTTTACAAGTTATCCTGGGTTTGCTACTACAAAAATACTAGGACAATGATGCTAAAAAAAAAAAAAAAGGCAGTGTTTTCTCTCATTGGTGTTAAATCTAAAAAAACGGAACAAATGTGAGATTTTCATTGTTATTGAACAGCTTTATTGAGGCATATTTTATACACCATAAAGTTTAACAATTTTAAGTGTACAATTCAATGATTTTAGTAAATCTATAAAATTCTGCAAGTATCACTACAATCCAACTATAAAACATGCCCATCATCTCCATAAGACCCCTGGGGTCTATTTGCAGGCACTCCTCCTTTCCTGTACCCTTCCCAGGTAATCTCTAACTTACTGTCTCTGTAGATTCACATTTTCTGTATGTGCTAAATACTCTTTTGAGTCCAGTTTCTTTTACTTCGCATGATGATTTTAAGGCTCATCTATGTGGTTGCCTGTATGAAGTTAATGAATGACGTCAAAAGGTACTTCATTCCTTTTTTAATTAACAAATAGTATTTTATCATAATACCTATTACGCTTAGCCCTTTATCAGTGGGTGGGCATTTGAGATAAAGTTGTTTTGTAAAATGTATGCAATGGCAACGTGTCAAGATGATATTAAATGAGAGAGCTTGTTTAAAGAAGAACACGTTTAAGCTGCTGAGGCAGAAATTGTTCACAGCACAAGCCAGCACTGCCGCACCCCGGTTCTTGGCCTGTGGGGGGAGGTTTCTCTGAATATACATTTCCAAGAAACCCAAAAGACTTATAGTCTAGCGCACAGTGAAAACTAAGGACATTCACAGTCCCAGCTCATGGTTGTTGTCACCAAATATCAGTGATATGACCTAAGTCTGTTTGGCAAATTTTACATGGCAAATTTTCTCTTACTGGTTCAACACTCTTCTGGGAGATCTGGGAGCATTACATAAATAGAAGGAGGGATTCCAATCAAATTTGAAGCCAACCAAGTGAAACTCACGAAGCTCTACGCGTAAGACATCATTTTTAGTACACTTAGAAACTAGGCAGTTTGTCATTTATTCTAACGATAACTATTATTGTGATAAAAACAGCTTACTCTAGATTCCCAACACAGAACTTCCGATGGCATAAAAATGATTATTACAGGCATTGACGGTTTTGTTATTAGTATTGCTTTTGTTATTAGGGCCAATATATGCCAAGGACTCAGCTGGTGGTTGATGTGGATTCTTATGGAACTCATCAAATTATGTTGCTTTTATTGATGTGAAGACTAAATAAGGTTCAGAGGAGTTAAGGCAATTCCCCACTGTGACGCAATTCGTAAGCAATGGAGCTAAAATGTAAATCTGTATATTTCAAAGACGTGTTTATGCTACAAAAAGAAGAAGACTAAAACAAATGGGCTGCCCAGGACATATCCACACAAACACATATGTGCACGTGTGCACGTGCACACACACACACACACACGGAAGAACTTAGTTTGCAACAAGAAAAAATTAGAATGGACCAAAGGGAGACATTTCTAATACTGAGATACATGCATCACTGAAAGACAATATGCCTTCTCCACTGTACTGGTTTAAGAAACTCTCTGCACTGGGGTAGTGAGTCTGTGACCACAGGAAACTGCTTCTGGAAAGATCATTCTATTTCTCTTTATATATTTATTCATAGAGCCAACAGACTAAAAATTAGATTCTTTTTCATTCTTTTTTTGTTTGTTTTTTGAGACAAAGTTTCCTTCTTGTTGCCCAGGTTGGAGTGCAATGGTATAATCTCGGCTCATCACAACCTCTGCCTCCCGGGTTCAAGTGAGTCTCCTGCCTCAGCCTCCCCAGTAGCTGAGGTTACAGGCATGTGCCATCACACCTGGCTAATTTTGTATTTTTAGTAGAGATGGGTCCGTCTATGTTGGTCAGGCTGGTTTCAAACTCCTGATGACCTCAGGTGATCCAGCCGCCTCGGCCTCCCAAAGTGCTGGGATTACAGGTGTGAGCCACCATGCCCAGCCTTCTTTTTTATTCTTACTCAATAGAGAAGTCCTTTAATGTCCAAGCGACATCAGGTGTTTTGGTACAGAGAAAAAGGATCAAACACAATTTCATTACATACTATAAAGGCCAAGAATAGAAATAACCCTGATTTCATGGTCCTTGAAATCAATTCTGTTTCTAAGTTCCTGACATTTTTACTATTAATAGCACATATATTAGTTTTCTGTTATGGAAACATTGAGAATCCATGCCTTAATATCTAGAATTTGCCACTGCAAAGACAGATGTGCCAGGATTATATCTGTTTTGTTGCCCAGCCTGGGGTGCAGTGGTGTGATTTCGGCTCCCTACAACCTTTTCCTCCTGGGTGCAAGTGATTCTCATGCCTCACCCTCCAGAGTAGCTGGGATTACAGGCTTGCATCACCATGCCTGGCTAATTGTTGTATTTTTAGCGGAAATGGGGTTTCGCCATGTTGGCCAGGCTGGTCTCAAATTCCTTGCCTCTAGTGATCCTCTCACCTTGGCCTCCCAAAGTGCTGGGATTACAGGTGTGAGCCACTGTGCCCAGCCATCCCAGGATTATCTCTGACACTGTCTGATACGGAGTTTTATAAAGAGTGGAAAAGTAAAAATCAATTTTTCTATGTAATTTAGTCTCTATTTGCTCTTTTAATCCTCACTAGTGTTCCTTAATTTTTTTACATAAATTATTTTTTTTGTATGCTAAACATTTAATCCAGTCTGGATTAAAAAAACAACCTTTTTAATCACTGATTGGTTTGAGGCATAATATACCATTGAGTATACAGTGCTCCTTTCTTTGCTAAGAAAGCATGGGAAGATGCTATTTACATCTCCCCCTGTCTTCTGCTTAACCATTATTGTATGCATCCTATTACCACATTGGAAATCCAGTCTGTGAAACATAATTTCGTTTATACCATTAAGTGGATGGTTTTGTAGCTCCTGTTGGCAATACCAGAGCTTCCAATAATGAACAACAGGCAGCACAAAACTCTGAAGTCAGCTAAACCAGGCCCTCAACAACTCCCTAGCAGGAACCTTTCTTACGCTTTGTCATTCGATATATGGCTGTTACGCACATAAATGTGATATTTAATGTCGGTTTGTTTAGTTCCTCTCTATTGAAGAAACACAGTTCTATTTTCTAATTCTTTTTTTTTTTTTTTTTTTTTTTTTTTTTTTTTTTTTTTTTTTTTTTTTTTTTTTTTTTTTTTTTTTTTTTTTTTTTGAGACGGAGTTTCGCTCTTGTTACCCAGGCTGGAGTGCAATGGCGCGATCTCGGCTCACCGCAACCTCCGCCTCCTGGGTTCAGGCAATTCTCCTGCCTCAGCCTCCTGAGTAGCTGGGATTACAGGCACGCGCCACCATGCCCAGCTAATTTTTTGTATTTTTAGTAGAGACGGGGTTTCACCATGTTGACCAGGATGGTCTTGATCTCTTGACCTCGTGATCCACTCGCCTCGGCCTCCCAAAGTGCTGGGATTACAGGCTTGAGCCACCGCGCCCGGCCTATTTTCTAATTCTTAACAACCTCGGATGCTTTATCATCAGAGCCGAGCGGAGCACCGGTATCTTAAATCATGGTGTGAAATCGAGCCCCTGCCCTGACGGCTTGCCATGCATCAGCTTGGCGGGCATAGCTCCTTGCCTATGGCCTCCTTTTTAGGGGCCAATGTGCCCATTAGATTTTTACCTCAGGTAACGATTCAAAAGAAAAGCCTAATTATGTTAATGGGATGGGCGCTATCTTAGGGGGAAAAATAACAAAATTAAAGTTGATTTTAACCTGCAATGAAAAACAAGCCATGGGGTGTTTCCATGTGAAATCTTGGATGTCATACAACAGATGAAGGGAAAACAACCAAAAGCCAGGGAGGAAAAAGGGAGGAGGGAAGAAGGAAACATTGCTTGAGTCATTTTCGGCCAAAGTCTGCTTCTAACTAAAGGTTCATGGAATGGGTTTGGAATTTCATAATGCCGTAAACAATTAGCTACACTTGGTGTCAGACGCTTGAAAAGAAAACCCTTAGAAAGAATCCTTCCTTTTTACTCCTTAGCCTGTCTTAAAGGTCAAGTAATCATATCAACAATGTTTGAACAAAAAGGCACTTCCCTTATTTTTTTTTTTTGTTCCTGTTCTAATAAATAAATCATTTCCTTCCTGGCAAAGAACCTAAAGAGAGAGACAGGACTCCAGTATTCAGGTCTGCAATTTGATTTTTGTGGTCATTAAAAACATAACTTCTCTTTTAAAAAGGAGGAAAAATGGAAAGAAATAGAAACAGAGAGGGAAGAGGGGAAAGGAGAGAAGAGAGTAACAAAGAAAGAGGGTAAGAGAGAAAAGAGAAAGGAAAGAGAATAAATAGACTGGGAAAAAGGGAGAATGTGAGGAAGAAAAAGAATAAATAACGTGAGAAAAAGAAGCCACCAATACTGTTTCTTGATTTATTATTTTTCTGTTTCATTTTGATTGCTATAGGGGAAAGTATACAAAATTATTTTTCTATCCTCGGTGTAGAGTATAGAACAAGGTGCCTTCTGTCAAATGACAACTGGTTTGTGAAATGCAGAAGAAAAGAATACAAAGACAAAATAGAGTGTTTGTTGAACTAATTTTACAATCAGTAAGTGAATATTTTAGGTTCTTTGGGATCCAATCAATTCTGCTTTGGAAAACGAAAGACTGCACGTTTTAATTCACTTACACTACAAGGAAGATTTCTTTTTGGCGATTTTAGGTTGCATTTTATTTCTAGTTTGATGATACGATTTTCTATTGAGGAACTGGTGTGTCTTACGATGCTTGCTATGAAAAACACTTGGTGGAAATGCAAGGAGATTTGCCTGTTCTTATTATGCCTCCCATAAACTATTCAAAGAGGGAAGCTTCTGCTGAATTCACTTCATGATTCGTAAACTCCACAACACAGCTGGTAGCCTATGCTTGATGACAGGCCTCACTTTTTATCACCCAGAATTCTACACATGTATTCTTTGGGTCCCCTTTCTCTGGTTCTCATTTTGACCTTTCTCCTAAGTGAGTTTGAATTTTAATTTCCTTAATTCCACCCTGGTCCCACACAATTAATCACATTCACAACAAGATTTCTCTAAATGGACCCCTTAAGTTTGTATCATTGCTATAGTACGGTATGCTTTGTTTTTTACCTATGAACTGTGTTCACTTTGTGTGTAGAGATATAGAAAAAAATCCGGCTACTTCTTTAAAAATCAGCTGTCATCTGTGATAAACCATTGAGAAGCCTTTTATTTTGGCAGGCTGAAACAATCATGAATCTGCGATGGCCATCCTGTTCTTGGTTTTGGTATTTCTTGACACAATTTGCATGGAGACCTTTTGCCTTAGGAGCCCATCTGTTCTTACTGCTTATTCCCCACTGAAGTCAAGCTTAATGAAGGATGGCTCTCCATAGGTTCATAAGTTTGATTTGCATAGCCATTCAGAGTTTGAATATCCATCAGAATTTCTCTGGCCTGGAAATCAGGTTAGAAATATCAGGAGATTGTGTTCTCACTTCTCATGGGAGACTTCTCCAAGTCAGTTTCTCTCTCTCTCTCTCTCCCACCCCCCCCACCCCAACCCAGCTAGAAATAAATTGCAAGAAATCTCTCTTATTTCTCCTTTATTTCTTTGATTTATCACTCTTGGATGAGAATTGTTTAAACATTTAACTTGATTAATTTGATTATAAATGTGTTAGAGATTATTAGGTGCTTTCAAATATTGACTTTGAGTGGCATTTCTGGTCAGTTTTATTCACTTATTTTGTGTATTACATAAGTCCTGGAAAAAAAACAGAGAATCAGAGAATGAAAATGAGCAAAATCATCTCTAAGAAGGACATACAGGGCCTCTGACTCATGTGTATCATAAACTAGAGACAATCAGCCAAGGTTTAAATTTACAGAAAAAGAAACTATTCTTTTTCAAAACAAATTATGGATCTGATTGAATTGCACTCACTGGCTGGTTTATATGCGTGTGTACTAAAGTGATCTTGCTCTGTCAAATGGCCAAATCTAAATAATCTACAAAATTTCTCTGCCAAAATCTGGAAATCTCCTTTGGGCCTCCTATTTATTGCTAAAGTTTCAAGATATATATTGAAGTCATTAAAAATATATACATTTACATTTACCATATGATGAATACACTAGGATGTCTTTTATGCTGCTTCATTGAAATAGAAAATATAGTATAAAGAAATAAATGAAATCATTTTTAAAATATGAATATGCTTCTACTATAGACTGAATAATATGGAGAAGGTGAATTTGAAGTTAAATAGTTTACACAGTTTTATTTAACTAATTATTTATTTTCATTTTATGTAGATCTAGGAGGAGTAGAAATCTACACTGTTTATTCACTGTAGTAAAAAATGGCATAATATTTGACATAAGTTTATTTAGAAATTATATGTACTATTAAATTATATTGCTATAAATAAAATTAAATTACTTAAAATATGATAGGATATTTGCCTTACTTTTTTTGGAAATGCAAACAAAATAAATTTGAGTTATCAAAGAAATCCCTTATGTCTACATAACCAATTACCTTAGGAAAAACAATTAGAAAGGCAAGCCATAATATTGCTAGGTATTTACAACCTTGGATAAAGTATTCTTCTCTAGCTCTCTTCCCGAAAAATTAAACCAAAATTATTGTAGAAATTTTGAGGACTGATGTATGAGCTTATGGACACAGAGGCTATGATTTTCCAGAAAAGTCCTTGTCAGGTATTATTTGGAGCCATGATAGGTCATTCGAATTATTTTTGTTGTTGTTGTTTATTTGTTTTGGTTTTCTCTTATACTAACTTAAGAATATGAAACTGATTGATGGTTTTCAAGAAAAACTAAACAATTTTTAGTTTTTTGTATTAGTGATCAACTTTCTCCCACATGTGATTACAGGACTTAAAGAACAAATAGGAAATTCATTGTGATTCACCAGGAGTGAAAATTCAGCATTGTTGTGTTAAAGATGATCAATAATTTTGAAAAGTGGTCATCACATCATCATATATACTTTGATTCATAATAATGCTAGGCCATGTGGGATGGCTTATGCTTGTAATTACAGCACTTTGGGATGTCAACATGAGAGAATCACTTAAGGCCAAGTGATTGAGACCAGCCTGGGCAACATAGCAAGACACCAACTCTATAAAAAATAAAAATAAGAATATTAGCCAGGTGTAATGTTGCATGCTTGTAGTTCTATATACTCAGGAGGCTAAGAAGGGAAGATGACAAGCCCAGGAGTTTAAGGTTACACTGAGCTATGATTGCCATACTGCACTCCAGCCTGGCCAACAGTGTAAGACCCTGTCTTAAATAATAATAATAAAGGTTAGTTCTGATATTATTATTATATTTAATAAAATTAAGAGCCATAAAATGATCAAAGTAAATTGTTTAAAATTTTTATTATTCTTACTTTTGAGACAGAGTATCACACTAGTGACCCAGGTTGAATTACAGAGGCATGATCTTGGCTAACTGCAACCTCTGCCTCCCAGGTTCAAGCGATTCTCCTGCCTCAGCCTCTTGAGTAGCTGGGATTATAGGCACCTACCACCACACCCAGCTAATTTTTATATTTTTAGGAGAGACAGGGCTTCTCCATGTTGGCCAGGCTGCTCTCAAACTCCTGACCTCAGATGATCCACCCACCTCAGCCTCCCAAAGTACTGAGATTACAGGGGTGAGCCAATGTGCCTGGCCAAAAATATTATGTTATATACGTACAAATAATTCAATTTTTCTAAACAGATAAATAACAAAATAAAACAGAGATATAGACAAATGGAACAGAACAGAGGCCTCAGAGGCAACACCCCACATCTACAACCATCCGATCTTTGACAAACCTGACAAAAACAAGCAATGGGAAAAGGATTCTCTGTTTAATAAATGGTGTTGGGAAAACTGGCTAGCCATGTGCAGAAATCAGAAACTGGACCCCTTGCTGACACCTTACACTAAAATTAACTCCAGATGTATTAAAGACTTAAACAGAAGACCTAACACCATAAAAACCCTAGAAGAAAACCTAGGCAAAACCATCCAGGACATAGGCATAGGCAAGGACTTCATGACTAAAACACCAAAAGCATTGGCAACAAAAGCCAAAATAGACAAATGGGACCTAATTAAACTCCACAGCTTCTGCACAGCAAAAGAAACAGTCATTAGAGTGAACCAGCAACCAACAGAATGGGAAAAAATGTTTTGCAATCTACCCATCTGACAAAGGGCTAATATCCAGAATCTACAAAGAACTAAAACAGATTTATAAGAAAAATACAAGCCCATTCAAAAGTGGGCAAAGGATATGAACAGACACTTTACAAAAGAAGACATATATGAGGCCAATAAACATATGAAAAAATGCTCATCATCACTGATCATTAGATAAATGCAAATCAAAACTACATTGAGATACCATCTCACGCCAGTTAGAATGGCAATCATTAAAAAATCTAGCAACAACAGATGCTGGAGAGGATGTGGAGAAATTGGAACCCTTTCACAGTGTTGGTGGGAGCGTAAATTACCTCAGCCATTGTGGAAGACAGTGTGGCGATTCCTCAAGGACCTAGAAATAGAAATTCCATTTGACCCAGCAATCCCATTACTGGGTATACATCCAAAGGATTATAAATCATTCTATTATAAGGATACATGCACACGAATGTTCACTGCAGCACTGTTTACAATAGCAAAGACTTGGAACCAACCCAAATGCCCATCGATGATAGACTGGACAGGGAAAATGTGGCACATATACGCCATGGAATACTACGCAGCCATAAAAAATGATGAGTTCATTTCCTTTGTAGGGACATGAATGAACCTGGAAACCATCGTTCTCAGCAAACTGACACAAAAACAGAAAATCAAACACTGCATGTTCTCACTCATAGGTGGGTGTTGAACAATAAGAACACATGGACACAAGGAGGGGAGCATCACACTCTGGGGTCTGTTGGGGGGGAACTAGGAGAGAGACAGTGAGGGGTGGGGAGTTGGGGAGGGATGGAGTTGGGGAGGGATAACATTGGGAGAAATGTCAGATATAGGTGATGGGGAAGAAGGCAGCAAACCACGTTGCCATGCATGTACCTATGCAACAATCTTGCATGTTCTTCACATGTACCCCCAAACCTAAAATGCAATAAAATATATATTTTTAAAAAAATTTGTTTTCAAAAACCCCTTGTTGTCTAGGTTTCTGTCATGCCCCTGAAGCCAAATAATGTCACTACAGAATGATTTGCAAATAAGCTTTTTTTCACATGCTAAAATAGAGACCTGTCCTTTGTCCTTGATTTATGATTAATTTTGAAGGAAGAGTGCTCTAGGATACCTTCCTTGTTAGGGCTCTAGATGAAAGAAAGGAAGTAAGTACATTGAAAATTGCCCTGAGGATATTCTTGTCTGGTTTCAGACAAAAGCACATATTCTATGTATTTTCTTAAGAGTAATTTATTTAAACAAATTATATAAATGTACTGAATTACAT
Organism: Cebus imitator; assembly: GCF_001604975.1. Classification (NCBI taxonomy): domain Eukaryota; kingdom Metazoa; phylum Chordata; class Mammalia; order Primates; family Cebidae; genus Cebus; species Cebus imitator. The sequence continues at coordinate 1,333,562 of NW_016107408.1, read as the reverse complement.
GTTTACATAGAAAATTAAATAATAATAATACTCAAATTCCCAGATGTTAATTGCAACCTCTAAAATATAATTTAAAATAATTATTTTCTCTATTTAATAATTATTATCAAATTATCTGGTGCATACTCTATCTCATATAACAGGAAAAGTAAAATTTAAGTATCGTTAAACAACAAAAAAAAGGTATCATATCCAAATAGCCCTTATAACTTTGCAACACAGGAGCAGTTTCATTCCGTTAGAAGACGGTAGTACCTTAAACTGACATAAGCTCAAATAATGTTATGAATTTTGTTTTTATTTTTATTTTTTAATTATCTATAAGAAAACTCTTAACTTGGAGCCCATTTAAAATATCTTACATTTATATCATTAAATGGTTAGTGAGGACTAATAATACAAAATAAGTAAGCTATAAGGAGCTGAATTTTGGTTTAAACACCAAATTGAAATAAGGAGATATTTGTAAAATCCAGGGGAATCCAGTCTTTCGGCTTCCCTGGGCCATGTTAGAAGAAGAATTGTTTGGGCCACACATAAAATACGCTAACACTAACAATAGCTGATGAGAAAAAAAAAAGAAAATCCCCCATCTTGTAATGTTTTAAGAAAGTTTACGAATTTGTGTTGGGCCGTATTCAAAGCCTCCCTGGGTCCCATGCAGCCCATGGGCTATGAGTTGGACAAGCTTGGTATAAACTTAGATACTGGGGACTAATGTTTGTTTGGGGCTCTGAAATAATATATCTTAAGCAACTTTGTAGCTGAACTCCATTAGTATTTCTTAAGACACAATAGTATTGCTTTACCCTGACCTTAAAAGAGATAGTTCAAGGCTCTGATGTGGCGATATTTCCTCAATCGAATGGCTTAATTTAAGGAAGTCTCCTTAAAAATTAATTAATTTATAAGGCATATCAACCTCTATATTGATACTTACCATCTAGATTTACAACTCATATCTAAGAGAGTCAATATTTTTTTTTTTCAAAACTCGCTGCATTATCAATGCATTTCAGTCTACACAAGAAGAAAAGCATATGTTTTGTCGACTGTGAAAAAAATTTCCTCTCTCTATATTGCACATATCTTTAATTTTATAAGCACGTGCTTCATTTCAACATTTGTACGGCCAGCATTGCAGAAGCAAATTGACTGGAAATGTCTCATCACCTTTTGTCCTGTGTAAACTCTGTGAGCTCATTAGGTATAGGAGATAGCTGAGCAACCAAGCCACATGTGGGAAGAAAGAAATATACACACACTTTCCACATTCTGACAGTGTCCTGATAAACTGGGAACAGGCCCTAGGAAAAGAGTGAAGACAGAAAAATAGTTCCCCACGGAAGAAGTTAAGAATTTCTCTAATAACAGAATGAGTGAGCAAATCAAGAGAACCACCGCTCTGCTACTGTTTAAGAGACTGTAGATAACAATGTAAACATTTCAGGGAAAGAACCATTTATTTCCTCTATTATCTTACTGGGTAAAAGTTGTAGTTTGGTGCAGTTAACAGGAGTCCTTTCAAACAGCTTATTTTTTTGCTCTTGCATTTTATGTCTCTCAATCAATAAAAGGAATTGACTGTATTTCTCTCAGTGAATAAACTGAATTTTTAAAATGTTAAATACTTCCTGACAACAACCTTAGAAAATTACAATTCAGGAGAAATGAACTATCTCCTTTCCTGGGAGTATTTCTTTGAGAAGACACTGACAAGCGAATACGCATGTTACTTATTTGCAGAAAGAAGAAAAGGAGCTTTTATCTCTGTGTTATGAATACCAGGTTTAGCTTTGAATTTTATCAAAACTAATAAGCTATAGTGTGCCTAAAACAGACATCATGTTGGTTAATGAATAGTTCCTGAATCCGGGAATTGGTGGACATTAATTAGAGTCCCATTTAACTGCTAATAAGTTAAAAACCTTTAGATAAATTATTTAATCTGTTTAACCATCATTTTGATAACATAAAGAAGACAGATCTCAAAGATGAAGTGTGCACAATATAAAATAGGAAAGAGAAAGATATTTTGAAAAGCTAAAATATCTGTATCTATAATCTATGTACAGAGTATTACAGGTTTCTAGAAATCTAAGGAAGTAATCCATAAATGTGGATTTATGGACTTCCTTAATTTAAGGAAGTCTCCTTAAAAATTAATTAATTTACGCAGGACAAAAGGTGATCTTTATATAGTCAAAGCTTTTTCTCATTTGGATGAACTTCACTACCGTACAATGAAAGACACCTAAAATTCATGCCATAAATACATGGTATATCACACAGAAAAATTTACTTTCATTTTTAAATGAAGAATATTAAAATAAAATCCATATACTTATCAAAAAAATTTGTAAACCCCAGGATTTCAATATATCTGTTAGGCTAATAACAAAAGAAGAAAATAAACATTGTACTCTATTTATCCCACTGTCCGTATCTAGCCCACCCAGTGATTATAGCAGATGTAAATTAAATATAGATATATTTGCAATTAGAGTGAAAGACGACATTGACCATATATGAACATGGACCTGCCAGCTTCGTAAACGTTAATGCCATAATAGTCTAGATTATGCAGTCACCATTGCTGAAATAACATTCATTTGCTGTCAGCACCCCTATGTTAAAACAAATTAGCTAGATGATTAATGAATATCAAAATCAACATGTGGATTCTCTGTGCTGAAGTCTTACTCAGTGTGAAAACCACTGGTTTCCAAGTTAGTGAGATAATTTCTGGATCAAAATAATGCCCCTGTGAACTTCAGAAGCATGTGGAAAAATGCTTCCAACCAACCATGGAATTGTATGGGATTGCAGGGTAGCTTGCGCCCCTTGCTTCACAACAGATGGAGAACACAGGTGAAGGATGGTTTTTGTTGTTTCTGTAATGTTTTTCAGATGAAACAGAAAGGAGTTAATTCATCAAAAAATAAGCAGATTCAATGCAGAGTAGAAAAAGAAAAAAAGTCTGAAGAACAAAAAACTGTCATCTTATGGAATATTTTTCAAACAAATCATACAATGGGCTTTAGTAAGAGCTAAAGGCTAAAGTTCATAGATGCCCCCTTACTCTACTTCTGCTTGCTAAAAAGCCAAACCTTTGCAGTTTTCTTCTTTGAAACCAATCAGCATCCATAGGCATAATATAAAAAGGCAAATAAAATTAGGTTTGAGATAACCCTCATAAGCCTATATGAGTCACATTTATTAAATAGACATACACACATATATATGTATATGTATGTGCACATATACAAAGTTTTATACATATGAAACAATACTATAAGCATATGAAATTATATATGACAATAAAATATAAAATTATATATGTATAAAACTTTTTTTTGTTTGTTTGTTTGTTTTTTTGTTTTTATTTTTTTTATTTTTTTATTTTTATTTTTTCCCCATTTATTTATTTTATTGCATTTTAGGTTTTGGGGTATATGTGGATAGGGAAAATGTGGCACATATACACCATGGAATATTATGCAGCCATCAAAAACGATGAGTTAGGGTCCTTTGTAGGGACATGGATGAACCTGGAAACCATCATTCTCAGCAAACTGACAGGACAGCAGAAGATCAAACACCGCATGTTCTCACTCATAGGCGGTTGTTGAACAATGAGAACACATGGACACAGGGAGGGGAGCACTACACACTGGGGTCAGTTGGGGGGAAATAGGGGAGGGAGGGTGGGGGGTGGGAGGATGGGGAGAGATAGCAGGGGGAGGAATGCATGATGTAGGTGATGGGGAAGAAGGCAGCAAATCACACTGCCATGTGTGTTCCTATGCAACAATGTATAAAACTTTGTATATGCACACATATACATACATATATATCTATATATAACTTGTTACATATTATTACATAAACCTCTACATAAACATTGTTTTATATATCTCTGTACAGACACACACACACACACACACACACACACACACACACGAAATTGGCTAAGGTTATTTATCAGATTTCTCTAGTATGATTACTGTATTTCCCTTTGCAACTAATAAGTATATTAAGGAAAAATAATTTGGGACTATGCAAGCATCCTGTTTCTCATTATAATTTTGCCTATTATTTTTAGCATCCATTAATGATTCTTGCTTGTAACAATTGGTATGTGTGTGAGCACAAAATGTGATTTTATATTTCCAACATTCCTTCTATGTTTATTAATTGGAGTTCAATGGTAACGAGGAGCTTTTTTTTCTTTGCTTATTTATATTTTCAATTACTTATATTAGTTTGAACTTATCAACATTTATTGCTGGGTTATAATCCATCACTATTTATTTTGTTCATAATGCCCCAGATTTGACAATTGGGAGCTCCCTCCAGCTGGCTCCTGTGCCATAAGACATGCTCCTAAAATTCTTTGTAAACCTATGTATTTTTCTGCCCAGGGAGACATTCCAGGTTCATCTTGTACTTTCCTATCTGTCTCCCAGCTCCAAGGAGTCTTGGTCCATTTTACTTAGAAATGATATTTAAAAACCAAGACTTGGGTCTCTGACATGCTCCTTGCTCCTGGGATATGATTGTTTTGAGGCCCTCTTAGTTGGTGGAGCTCGGAATATGTATATGTACATGCATATTTGTCTATCTGTCTAGATTTTTTAAATGAATTTATACACCTCTGATTTCAGTCCAACACCACAAGGCTTATTTTTGCCTTCCCTACTTTCCTGATTTATAACTTATTTCTCCAACAGTGTGAAACATGGCTCCCATGTTCCACAACAAATTTACCTATTTTTCTCAATCCTAGAATACATATAAAATAGGTTTAGTTTTACTAACTTGTTTACTAACTAGAGCAGAATATTTGCGCAAACTTCTTTTGTCTTTAGCCTTACATTACAGGTATTTGGTTAAAGAATCCCAAGTTACTGAAGCTAGTTCTCTTCTTCTTACCCCATTAATTGAGGTTATGTCATTTATTAGTAAAACAGTCAGTTTCATTTGTTACTCTTTGTATTCCATTTGGGATCCTTCCAAAAAATATGGCTGATTTTATTTGATGATTCATTGGAAGCTTATCCACCATGATCAAGTAGGCTTCATCCCAGGGATGCAAGGCTGGTTCAACATACGCAAGTCTATAAACGTAATTCACCACATAAACAGAACCAAAGACAAAAACCACATGATTATCTCAATTGATGCAGAGAAGGCCTTTGACAAAATTCAACAGCCCTTTATGCTAAAAACCCTCAATAAACTAGGTATTAATGGAACATATCTCAAAATAATAAAAGCTATTTACAGCAAAGCAACAGCAAATATCATACTGAATGGGCAAAAACTGGAAGCACTCCCTTTGAAATCTGGCACTAGACAAGGATGCCCTCTCTCACCACTCCTATTCAATATAGTACTGGAAGTTCTAGCCAGAGCTATCAGGCAAGAAAAAGAAATAAAGGGTATTCAAATAAGAAAGGAGGAAGTCAGATTGTCTCTATTTGCAGACGACATGATTGTATATCTAGAAGACCCCATCGTCTCAGCCCCAAATCTCCTGAAACTGATAAGCAACTTCAGCAAAGTCTCAGGATACAAAATCATTGTGCAAAAATCACAAGCATTCCTATACACCAATAACAGACTTAAAGAGAGCCAAATCAAGAACGAACTGCCACTTACAATTGCTACAAAGAGAATAAAATACCTAGGAATACAACTAACAAGGAACGTAAAGGACCTCTTCAAGGAGAACTACAAACCACTGCTCAATGAAATAAGAGAGGACACAAACAGATGGAGAAACATTCCATGTTCATGGTTAGGAAGAATCAATATCGTGAAAATGGCCATACTGCCCAAAGTAACTTACAGATTCAATGCTATCCCTATCAAGCTACCAATGACTTTCTTCACAGAACTGGGAAAAACCTCCTTAAACTTCATATGGAACCAAAAGAGAGTCTGCATAGCCAAGTCAATTCTAAGCAAAAAGAACAAAGCAGGAGGCATCACACTACTGGATTCAAACTATACTACAAGGCTACAGTAATCAAAACACCATGGTACTGGTACCAAAACAGAGATATAGACCAATGAAACAGAACAGCGGCCTCAGAGGCAACACAACATATCTACAGCCATCCGATCTTTGACAAACCTGAAAAAAACAAGCAATGGGGAAAGGATTCCCTGTTTAATAAATGGTGTTGGGAAAACTGGCTAGCCATGTGCAGAAAGCAGAAACTGGACCCCTTCCTGATGCCTTAAATTAAAATTAACTCCAGATGGATTAAAGACTTAAACATAAGACCTAACACCATAAAAACCCTAGAAGAAAATCTAAGCAAAAACATTCAGGACATAGGCGTAGGCAAGGACCTCATGACCAAAACACCAAAAGCATTGGCAACAAAAGCCAAAATAGACAAATGGGACCTAATCAAACTCCACAGCTTCCACATGGCAAAAGAAACAGTCATTAGATTGAATCGGCAACCAACAGAATGGGAAAAAATTTTTGCAGTCTACCCATCTGACAAAGGGCTGATATCCAGAATTTATAAAGAACTAAAACAGATCTACAAGAAAAAAACAAACAAGCCCATTCAAAAGTGGGCGAAGGATATGAACAGGCACTTTACAAAAGAAGACATACATGAGACCAACAAACGTATGAAAAAATGTTCATCATCACTGGTCATTAGAGAAATGCAAATCAAAACCACATTGAGATACCATCTCACGCCAGTTAGAATGGCGATCATTAAAAAATCCGGAGACAACAGATGCTGGAGAGGATATGGAGAAATAGGAAAACTTTCACACTTTTGGTGGGAGAGTGAATTAGTTTAACCATTGTGGAAGACAGTGTGGCGATTCCTTAAGGATCTAGAAATAGAAATTCCATTTGACCCAGCAATCCCATTACTGGGTATATATACAAAGGATTATAAATCATTCTACTGTAAGGACACATGCACACGAATGTTCATTGCAGCACTGTTTACAATAGCAAAGACCTGGAACCAACCCAAATGCCCATCGATGATAGACTGGACAGGGAAAATGTGGTACACATACACCAAGGATTATTATGCAGCCATCAAAAATGATGAGTTCATGTCCTTTGTAGGGACATGGATGAACCTGGAAACCATCATTCTCAGCAAACTGACACAAGAGCAGAAAATCAAACACTGCATGTTCTCACTCATAGGCGGGTGTTGAACAATGAGAACACATGGACACAGGGAGGGAAGCACTACACTCTGGGGTCTGTTGAGGGGAAATGGCAGAGGGATGGGGGGGTGGGGAGGTGGGGAGAGATAGCAGGGGGAGAAATGCCAGATATAGGTGAAGGGGAGGAAGGTAGCAAATCACACTGCCATGTGTGTACCTATGCAACAATCCTGCATGTTCTTCACATGTACCCCAAAACCTAAAATGCAATTAAAAATAAATAAATAAACCCTATAAGGGAAGGAACTCCAAAAAAAAGAAGCCATGCTTAGAGAAATGTCACTTTCTTGTCATCTCTAATGCCCTCTCCCTTGACCCCAATCTTTCCCTACAATTTGCACCCACTCTCTTTAGGTAATTGGATAAGAATGTTAAAATAGTGATTAAAGCACTCCAAAAACTAAATGACAAAATGGTGAATATCAGCACAGACTGGAAGCTCTACGCAGAGGAGAAGTCATTACTTGAAAAAGACACTTGCACATGCATGTTTACAGAGGCAGGATTCAGAATTGCAAAATTGTGGAACCAACCTAAATTCCTATCAGTCAATGAATGGATAAAGAAACTGTGATACATACATATATATATATGTGTGTGTGTGTATATTTATATATATATATATATATATATGATGTGATACATACATCATATATGTGTGTATATATATATATGATGTGATACATACATCATATATGTGTATATATATACATCATATATGTATACATCATATATATGTATATGTATGTGTGTGTATATATATATATGATCGTATACTATTCAGCCATAAAAAGGAATGTATTAACGCATTTGCAATGGCCTGGATGAGATTAGAGACTATCATTCTAAGTGAAGTAACTCAGGGATGGCAAACCAAACATCATATGTTCTCACTGATATGTGAGAGCTAAGCAGTGAGGACACAAAGGTGTAAGAATTATACAATAGGCTTTTGGACTTGGGGGGAAGAGTGGGAGGGATAAAAGACAACAAATATGGTGCAGTGTACACTGCTCGTGTGATGGGTGCGCCAGGATCTCACAAATCTCCACTAAGAACTGACTCATGTAACCAAATGCCACCTGTACCCCAATTATGAAAAAATAAATTTAAAAAAAGAATTAAGTAGGATTTTCTAACAGAAAGATAGAAAAACTGAAATTTCACCAACATGACAAAACCCCATCTCTACCAAAAATACAAAAAAAAAAAAAAATTAGCCTGGCATAGTGGTGGGTGCCAGTTATCCCAGCTACTAGGGAGGCTGAGGCAAGAGAATTGCTTGAATTATGTAAGGATAAGCAACTCTACAGATGATTGTGTTGGATGTGAGGTATGGAAGTTCTGCTATTTAGTGAGGTCATCAGAGATGCATTGCATCACTAAGGAACTCAGCAAGGTCCCCTCTCGGCAGACCAGGGTCGGTGGAAAGCCATTATAGAAAGAGGCACTGCTAGCACTGGGGCTGATAAGGATTTAGAAAGATAGATGTCAGGTCAGAAGCCTGGTGCATGTTACCATAATGAGAGGTAAGGTTGGAGGAGCTGTTCTTGACTGTATGTGAAGAAGTCGATTTAAGCAGCTCAAAGATAGACTCCAAAGAACCGGGAGATGTGACGTCCAGATTCCCCTTCAAAGGAGCATTGTTGCTCCAGTTGTTGGGAATGCTGTCAACCCTACAGAAGTTGCCTCAGCTACAGAAGCACCTTGCCCTTCCCAAAGCAGTCACATTTTATGACTGACTGAGGCAGGAGTATAAAGCTCTGGGCATTTTTGCACAATGTAGGAAAAATCTGACAGGCATTTCAGTTTCATAGCTCTCTGTGTTGCTTGCTGAGGCAGTTGAGCCTGTATTACAGCTTGATTTTTCTGTCCAGTCCTGGTTTCCATCCTCCTGTACTGGGTTGAATAGTCCCTACCCCCCAAGCCCTGCCAAAATGTAAGTTCACACTCTAATCCCTAGAACTTGTGAATATCAACTTCTTTGGGCAAAGGGTCTTTACAAATGTAACTAAGTTATGAATTTGAGGTGAAATCGTCCTGGATTATATGGGTAAGCCCAAAATCCAATGATATGTTCTTAAGAAAGGCACACATGGGAGAGGCATACAGGGAAAAGGGAGGAGGATCAGGCCATCTGAAGGGTGAGGCAGAGACTGAAGTAGCAGCCACAAGCCAAGGAATGGTGGCAGCCATCAGAAGATGAAAGTGGCAAGGCACAGAGTGTTCCTTTGGAGGGAGAACAGAGCCTTTGGAGGCAGAACAGACCTTCCCACACCTTGATTTCTAACTCCTGGCCTCCAGATACATGAGACAATAAATGTCTGTCATTTTAAGCCACCTGGTTTGCAGTACTTTGCTATGGCAGTCCCAGGACACTAACACACCGTACTCCACAGGTATGAGCCCAAGGGCACATCCTATGAACATACCGTAGACTGGGCTCCATCTCAGGGCCTGCTTCCCAGGGCACTCGACCTGTGGCATGGGTGGGACAGTGGTCTTCCACAGTTAAAGAGATTTTTCCACAATGAGAAGAAACTAATTGTAGGTTTAACCTGGGCTGGAATGACAACACAGAATCTGGAAAGTAGCAGGGTAGGTAGGATAGTGGCCCCTCAAAGATATCCAGGTTCAAATCCATGAAGCTTTTGAATATATTAGGTTCCATGGCAAAGGGGAATTTAGGTTGCTGATGGAATTAAGGCAACTCATCAGCAGACCTGAAAATGCAGAGATTATTCTAGTTAATTCAATGTAATAACACAGGTCCTTAAAGGTCGAAGAGGGAATTAGATGCACTGAGAGATGGCAGTGTGAGAAGGACTCACATTGACATTGTTGGCTCTGAGGAATAAGGTAGGGGCCATGAGCTAAGGAATGCAGCTCTAGAAGTTGGAAAAAGCAAGGAAATGGATTTTCCCTCAGAGCCTCAAGAAACAAGTGCACCCTGCTGACATCTTGATATTAGTCCACTGAAATCTCCATCAGGCTTCTCACCTACCAAAGTCCAAGATGATGAATCTGTGTTGTTTTAAGCCACAAAGTTTATGGTGACTTGTTACAGCAGCCAGAGGAACTGGTTCCGTAAAGCTAGCCCCAAATGTAAAGCTAGCCCCTCCAGATTCAACAATTCTTTCCTACTTTTTCTGAGTTAGTGGTGGCTAGAGCTATCTCTTAGTCTCACTGTGCCTGTGTCATGAATGGGAGAGGTGAGACATCGCCTCCAAAACACTTGAAACTAAAAGATAACTCAAATTAATTCAATCCGAGCCCCAAATGCCACCCAGATGACACCCTAAGGAGATCAAAGAGATGAACTCCTGGGGAAGCTGGAAAGGAGAAAGAAATTTAATAGTCTTTAGTAGCTTGGTGAAACATTTGCAGAGCCCTGACGGAGGAATGGGCCTGACCTCACTCACAAGAGAACCAGTCTGAGCTGGAACTAACCAAAGCTGCTACTGATCCCCTACCCAGCTTAACTCCTAATGAGATAGAAGACATCATCACTTCAGCTGTTTGACAAAAAGATGTACCATTTTGAGGAAAAAATGTAATTTGATTCAGTCTCTTCTCTTCTGTCCATGACATATATATGAAATTTTAAAAGTATGAAACATATGAAGAAGCAGGGAAATGTTAACCATAATTCAGTTTAAAAAAAGCATTTACAGAAGCAGACCCACAGATGCGATGACACAGATTTTGAAATTAGAGACATGATCTTTCATAATCTCTTAACATAGAGAGATATTTAGGAAATAATCTATTATTTATTTGAAGCTTGTAATTCCCTCAGTGTATTTTTACCTATCAGATTGACAAAAAGTCCAAAATCTTGACAAGATTGGCAAGCTTGCAGGGAAACAGGTACTTTCATACATTTCTAGTTGAAATATAAAATGCTATTATCCCATGGAGGAGAATTTGGCAATACTGAGCTAAACTATTAATGTATGTATTTTTTTTAACCTATGGATTTCACATCTAAGAATATACCCTGAAGACACATGTTTAACAATGTGAAAAAGCATATGCAAAAGTTATTCATTTCTGTGTTGTCATTGTAAAATATTGTGAACTACCTAGTGTAGAATAAAGAATACTACTTTCACTGGCCAAGTCTGACATAATTTAAGCATTAAGGTAGATAAGAAAAATAATATTTGGTTGAATAAACTGTGGTACATGAATACAATGGGGTACTATTAACTGGTTTAAAAAAGGAGAACATCTCCATGAAATGGAAGGGAGAAGTTTCCAGAATTTATTTCAAAGTGAAAGATAAAAAATAACATATGCAGTATGCTACCTTTTGTGAGGGAAAGAACAGAAAACAAGAAACAGAAAACAAGAAAATGTACACATATCTGTATAATTTTGTAAAAAGAAATAGAAGACTGATAATACAAAAATGAATGAAACTGCTTACTAATTAGGGAAGGAGCTGTGAGGGTAGGGCTGCAAGGGAGGGAAGTAAATGATGTTTATCTGAGTATAACTTTCTATACAATTTTGATTTTTAATTGTATGTTCATGCTTTACATATCCAATAAAAGGAAATAAAATTATAACGGTGGGGGAAAATCCCAAACTAAATGCAAACAGTAACAAGTGAACTTAATGGTTTTCAATGAGCAAAGTAAGTTCCCTAAGTTAAAAGTTCCTTTTATTGTGGTAAAATATGCATGACATGAAATTTATCATTGTAACCATTTTAAATCTGTACCTATTAAAATATTTTTCTTTTTTAAGAGACAGGGTCAAGGTGGCTGGCAAGATGGCAAAATGGGAACAGCTCCAGTCTATAGCTCCCAGGGATATCAATGCAGAAGGTGGGTGATTTCTGCATTTCCAACTGAGGTACCTGGCTCATCTCACTGGGACTGGTTAGACAGTGAGTGTAGCCCACAGAGGGCAAGTCGAAGCAGGGTGGGGCATCACCTCACCCTGGAAGCACAAGAGGTCGGGGAACTCCCTCCCCTAGCCAAGGGAAGCCATGAGGGATTGCGCCATAAGAAACAGTGCGTTCCAGCCCAGATACTACAATTTTTCCATGGTCTTCACAACCTGTAGACCAGGAGATTCCCATGGATGCCTATACCACCAGGGCCCTTGGTTTCAAGCATAAAACTGGGTGGCTGTTTGGACAGACAGTGAGATCGCTTCAGGAGTTTCTTTCATGCCCCATTGGTTTCTGGTATCCCAGCAAGACAGAGCCATTCACTCCCCTGGAAAGGGGGCTGAAGCCAGGGAGCTAAGTGGTCTGGCTCAGCAGATCCCATCCCCATGGAGCCCAGAAATCTAAGATCCACAGGCTTGAAGCCCTTGCTGCCAGCACAGCAGTCTGAAGTTGACCTGGGACACTCAACTTTGGTGGGGAGAGGGGCATCTGCCATTACTGAGGCTTGAGTAGGTGGTTTTCCCTCACAGTGTAAAGAAAGCCATGGGAAGTTTGAACTGGGCAGAGCCCATCGCAGTGCTGCAAAGCCACCATAACCAGAATGCCTCTCTAGATTCCTCCTCTCTGGGCAGGGCATCTCTGAAAGAAAGGCAGTAGCACCCCCAATCAGGGGCTTACAGATCTCCCTTCTCTTTGGGACAGAGCATCTAGAGGAAGGGATGGCTGTGGATGCAGTTTCAGTAGACATAAACATTCCTGTCTGCCAGCTCTGAAGAAGGAAGCAGATCTCGCAGCACAGTGCTTGAGCTCTGCTAAGGGACAGACTGCCTTCTCAAGTGGGTCCCTAGCCCCCATGCCTCCTGACTGGGAGACATCTCTCACAGGAGTCAACAGATACCTCCTACAGGAGAGCTCTGGCTGGCATCTTGCAGGTACCCCTCTGGGACAAAGCTTCCAGAGGAAGGAACAGGCAACCATCTTTGCTGTTCTGTAGGCTCTGCTGGTGACATCCAGGCAAACACGGTCTGGAGTGTAGCCCCAGCAGACTCTAGCAGACCTGCAGCAGAGGGGCCTGGCTGTTAGAAGGAAAATTAACAAACAGAAAAGAATAGCATCAACATCAACAAAAAGGGTGTCCACACAAAAACCCCGCCTGAAGGTCACCAGCATCAAAGACCAAAGGTAGATAAATTCACAAAGATGAGGAGTCCAGGAATTCTAAATAAGCCTAACATGGCAAAAATCCCATCTCTACAAAAAAAAAAATACAAAAATTAACCAGGCATGGTGGCATGCACCTGTAGTCCCAGCTACTTGAGAGGCTGAGGCAGAAGGATTGCTTAAGCCTAGGAGTACAAGGCTGTAGTGAGCTGAGATTGTGCCACTGCACTCCAGCCTAGATGACAGCAAGATCCTGTCTCAAAAAAAAAAGTTATATATACATACAAATAGTAAATTCATTCACACTAACAATGCATGCCATATTGAATGTGTGCTTTAGTTGCATCAATGTTACAATATTCTGTAACATTACTACACCTTGTTAAATATGTCACAGTGCTGGTTCTAACAAATTATTTTACACTCAGTATTTCACTTAACTTAGCCTAAAAAGTGGAGGTAAAGGATAATTTCACTTCTTTTAGATTTGTGTTTATCTTTTACAAAAACCTGGTAAAGTAATAGGTAAGAAGAAAACATAGTATATCATTTTTTTAAATTCCCGGATTAGCCTTCCATCTCTTTAAATTTTATATTTTTTTTTTATTTTAGGCTGGAGTGCAGTGGCATCATCTTGGCTCACTGCAATCTCCACCTCCCAGGTTCAAGCAATTCTCCTGCCTCAGCCTCCTGAATAGCTGGGATTACAAGGGCTCACCACCACGCCAAGCTAATTTTTGTGTTTTTAGTAGAGGTGGGGTTTTACCATGGTTTTTTTTTTTTTGTTTGTTTGTTTGTTTTTAAATCGGCGCATACTTATTGTAGTAGATAAAACCTTATTGCAATATTGCCTTTTTTAATATTGCTCCTGGTAACTACACCCTGGTGCCTATTAGGCGGCAATGATGTTTGGGCTAAAATCTCAGTGGTGTCACAAGTGAAATCAAATAAGAAAGACAAGAAAGACATGTGTATTTTTTCTTCTAATGAAATAACCTAAATACTTAGACCCTTTTCATCACAATGTCTCCATTAATAGAAAATATGCATATGTCCAGCTGTTCCTTTACATTTTCTTCTTTATTGCATTTTACTTTTTAAACATCTATCTTTTACTACTTTCTAGATCACATACCTGAACAGAATCAGAGCGAAATTCAACCACAAGTAACAGGCATCTGTAATCAAAATATACCTATAGAGGTTTCTTGTTTGTTTTCTATCTGTACACATGTGGTCTAGAGATTTGTGGTATTTAAAGCATATATGGGTAAAATACCCAGCTCAATAATTTTTGGAAAAAACATCTCTTTATTCGAGAAAATACATTCAGCTCTACACATGAGGCAATATATTTGCATAAATGTTTTGCTTCATCCATAAACACATATTGCAAATAAATAAAAACATATTTAAACCACGTGAAATTCATTGGTAATGGTGGGTGTCTTAAATCAGCCATGGTGTTAAGAATCAGTTTTTATTATTAACTTAATTATGTGAAGACAGTAAATTCTTTATTCTGAGTCCTCTCTCACTGTCAGAACCCTCTAGAGTATTTGAAAAAAAGAAATATACTTTTTAATGAGTACAACCAGCATATCTGCAATCATAGCACATATAATAGTTTGAATGGTAATGCCAGTATATCTATATCCTAGGAAGAATATAATATGTAAGCCACTTATTTAGATGGCTAGTGTAATAAGATCAAGCTCCAATATATCTTTTTTGCTAAGGGGAAATCAAGTCCCTTTAATCTTCTTTCAAGGCATAAAGAATGAAGAGAAAAATAATCTCCCTAAGATGTTAAAATTTTAAATCATATTTAGTAGGTTCTACTGTATTTGAAATGCCACATTCTCCCTTCCCACACTTCACTTGAAATTAGGAAATAGATTTACAATTTTCAGTGTTTATTAACCTAATACTGGTCAAAGTTAAACACACTCTTTGTAAAATATAAGTCCCTTGTTCCTTCTGAGTGATTATATAAAGAACTCTTTGACCCTTTTAGGACATTAGATTCCGTGGTAGCAAAGGTTTTACTTCTCAAGGCCAATGAAGTATGGATTGAATGTGCAGGGGCTCTTAAGCCAAATTAGCTTTAATTTCTATTTTATCTTAAAGTTTTCACATCCAGAATGTTGTAAAGGAGCATCCCTTATAGCACTCCCACCACACACACACACACACACACACACACACACACACACACACTCTCTCAACCCCACACACACCAAACCTACTATACCTAAGAGGTAGCCACAATCTAATGTTTTTCCTCCCACATTCAGTGGTCAGCTAGGTCCTGGCTTTCCTGATTTCCACTACCCACCTTCCTCACTTCAGCTTGTTTCTAATTTGGAAACACCACAAAATCTTGGGAGAATCATATTTGTGTACATGATTTGGTACAATTTTGCTAGCATTCTTTTTCTATCAACCAAGAGACGTTCATTCTGACAAATACCATCTTCCCAATTTAAAGTCCATAAAAATGTTGTTACTGTTCAAATTTGTTTTCTTTAAAGTAATATTTTACTATAATTTAAGCAAACAACAAACATGCATCCTTCCAAGAGGAACGTACCAAATTTATGCAAAGAAGAAAACTGATGATATTCTCCTCAGACTCCTTGTCTGTTTTACGCCCTTTCTTCTTATAGTCTGTGCTACCGGTGCCTTAATTTACACATTTGTCCTTAGTAACTGGTCCTTGAGAGTATCTTCTAATATTTTTTTATTTTAACTAGTCACATTTTTAAATCAAGAAAACCTAAAGTTGCCAAAGGAAAAAGAGAATTTAAAAGGTTGTGGGATTCTGCAAAGGTCTGAATTAACGTCAGACCATAGGACAGATTAGATATTTGCAGAATATTGCTGAATTCCAATATTTTTTGGAGAAAATGTTTTTGTTGGACTGTCTGATCTTTAAATATAGTATGCTCCAAGTTTCTCTTCAAAGAATCAGTATGTCAATATGTTCAGCTCTCTTATTCTTTGTTCTCCATTATGAAGTTTAACTTCCTGGTTCTCTTTGCCCTCTTGCCTCTAGTTTCAGTAAACAACTTTCTCACCAGTTCTAATCAGTAGTTTACATCTGTTCCCCTGGTCACCTGCTTTAACCTGAGTCACCCTGATCACCTGCTCTGACCTGAGTCACCTTCAGTTACCTGTTCTGTAACCATCCTTCCCACCAAACTGCTCACCCTGTCACTCTGGCTCATACCCCTGCTCCCTTTAAAATAGCCAATCAGAGTTAACTTTGAGTGTGTGGTTCAACCTGAGCCAATAGAGGAACAACACAGCAGTGGAGGCTACCTGCATCAAATATAAGAACCCCTTCTCCCCTGTTCGGGTGTGTTCTCACCATTGCTCATCCATGAGATGCACCCTTCTATAGAAATAAATTGCCTTGCTAAGAAAATGATTTGTCTGAGTGCTAGTTCGTCTTTTCAGGACTGAGGAAAAAGAATTTGCTTCTAACAATATAGGAGGGAATGTGCAGGGATTTCAATGTTAGCTATAAGTTAAATGAGCAATTAGAAAAAAATCTGAGAATAGTGTTTATCTCTGTTTCCTGACTTTGTTACTTTGGCACAGTACTTTATCTCTGTGGTTAGGATTTGTATCCTACCAAAATATAGAGCAGGATTAGATAAACTACAAAGACTTCTAACACAAAAACTCTATAATACTATAATTTACTTTCAGCATAGACATACTATACTGCTGCTTACCCAAATGACTAATGACATAGTAAATGCTGACATAATCTGGTTTACTGCCTGAATTTGGAAATATGATTGACTATCACAATATATTAGATATCTAGATTGTACTATTCATATAGACATATAGTTTAATTTTAAAGCAGGTTTTAGTCAATTGTCAATATTATTAGGAATAAATGTCCCATTCTAAAGAAGTAGCTGAATTAGATGACAAAGCAGCTTTCTCAGTCAGTACTGTTCCCACATGACACCTAAGAAAACTCCTCCACTCTGTGGAGGATTAGTCTTTACCAAACTCACAAATGCCTGAAACGGTGGGCTTGCTCTTGGCCAGTTTTTTTGAGTAAAAACTCTTTCCCATGTATTATATTTCACTCAGTGACTTGCATGCATTGAGTGTGCTTGGAATGAGAAACTTTCTCAGAATAACTACCATGTTTTCAAATTTCATTAAATTAGCATCATTATTTTGATGTTGAGATAGAAACCTGAGTTTTAGAAAGATTAGGAAACTATGTGAAGGCCATGCAGCCAGAGAATTGTTGAGCCGGAATTTGACCCTTAAACCTGCTTTTCCTCTATCTCACTAAACTGCCTTTAAACACACAGAGGCTGACAGTCTTCTTTGCTCAACGTTCTTCAGTTGAACTTATCGGAATAACTCCACTTGAGGGACAAACACACACACACACACACACACACACACACACACACACACACAGCAACTTGATCTTTCAACCCATCTAAAAACACCATGTTATAAGTAAAAGAGTTATCAAAAGTTACTTACGATGTGTCTTGCAATAAGTCCCTTTAAAATCAAATGTGTTTTTATTGAATTCTGTTTTGTACACATGAACAGCATGAGAGCCATTATTCAATGTAGTTAGTTATTTTGGTGTTGAAAAAAAGCATGTTTTAAAGAAGAACAGTTTGGAAACTTTTATTAAAGCATAGCAGAACAAGGCTGGAAATTGAGGGGAAACAGGTTGCCATGTTGAGGTAGAAGGGTATCCCATATAAGCTCATCTATTTTTATTTGTTTTAATATTTGTTTATCATTGCAAAATCTGGAACAATGGTGCTTTGAGGTCCTATGCTAAGGAAATAGAAGGAAATTAGAGTGCATAGTGTCAGTGGCACACATTGCCACCCTCGCCAGGAAAGGAAAGGGAATCTGAGAAACCTCAGGACAATTAAACTTTGATTTCCACATCCTTACTGACAAAGTGCTACTTACCTGCTATGGGAGTTACGGCTCTTGTCATATCACTGATCCTGCAGAAAGGGAATGGACCAGATGTATACAATTTAATAAGTTTACATAGGTAACTACTTGCTTATTGATGGCTGGTTGGTGCTGTGTCATTTTGAATAATGAAAAAGCTTGCATTATAAATTAAGGTAAGAAAGAAAGTTTGAATGCATGAGGTAGTAAAAAGAGGTTGAACATTTTTTTGGCATTTATTGAGTTAATTGTGTTTTTCCCCCTTAACATACCCTGAATAGTTATATAATATAAAAAGCTCTTTTTCATATCCCTCGGTGTGTACTGGGACTCCACATATAGAATACCCCCACCCCCCGCAAAAAAAAAAAAAAAAAAATTTAGTCGGTGCCAAAATCTACATTTTCGTTTGGCGAACTAGTTAAATCTATTCATAATCTGGTGCCTGAATCAAATTTCAGAGCCGACTAGACTGCCTTGGCTCCTGGTTTCTGTTGCTCGACCTGTCTCTGACTGAATTTAGCTATGATGTTACATCTTTAGCTGTAGAAAATTTCTAATAAGGGTGGCCTGTTTTCCTTTGCCACTGAAGGGTTCATACACAAGATTCAGCATTGCTGAGCAGGGGCCCAGTTGGAGCCACCATGAAGCATTCTTTGGAAAGAAACTCCTTGTTTCTTTGACTTTTCCCCATTTTTTTTCCCTAAATGTTCACTTTAACGGCTCTAACACTACATAAAACTCATATACTATATAGTGAACAAATTGTGCAGAGAGTGTTGTCAGGAATTATGAGAGAAGGCACGGGGATCCAAGAAATCTGCTGTGAAATTGTGCAAGATTTTTCTCTTTGTAACACAGGAAGTGCAGGTGAAGACAGATCAGGAGCAAGTTGGGGTGTCCTGTTTTCTAGAATGAGAGTAACATTTTTCTCGAGAAAGATTTGGATGGAGAGGGAAAGAGAAGAAAAGTAGAGAAGAGGGAGAAGATTGGAACATCAGTTGCCAGAATACAATGCATTTGGAGACTTAGTTAAAATTAGAAAATAATGACTGGATTGTTGAACATTAGGAGGTTACCATAGATCTCAGTTTACTGCAGACAGTGCAAATATAGTATTGTTATCCTGTCTGGTTTATAGATTGGAGATAGATCACATGATCACCCTACATAGCGGTCCTCTAGGAAGCCCATGATCAGTAACTATTTTCATGTATTTTTATTTGATCCTAAGAAATATCGGGAAGTTTTTTTTTTTTTTTTTCTCAAAGCAATGGGAAGTTTTGTTATTCCAGGAGAATATCAAACAGAAGGTCATATCACTGTTTGTTTAAACACTATTGTGGAATTCTGTTACCATCATGTTAGACATAGTTATTAGAAATCAGAAGTCTCCGAGATAATAAATGTTTTGCTCTCTGTCACAGTTACTGAATTTGGCCAAAGCAGCTAGCAAAAGCAGCCACAGATAATATGTTAACAAAAGGCATAGCTACGTTCCAATAAAACTGTATTTATGGTGGCTCAGTGGCTCATGCCTATAATTTCAGTACTTTGGGAGGCCAAGGTGGGAGGACTACTTGAGCCCAGGAATTTGAGACTAGCCTAAAAAACACACTACAAAAAAAATTTGTCACTTGTCACTACAAAAATTTTTTTTTTTAATTTAGCTGAACATAGTGGCAGAAAACTGCAGTCCCATCTGCTTGGAAGGCTGAGGTGGGAGGGTGATTTGAAGCCAGGAGTTCGAGGCTGCAGTGAGGTATGATTGTGCCACTGCACTTCAGCCTTGGTGATGGAGTGAGATCCTGTCTCTCAAAACAAAACAAAACTTTATTTACAAAAAAAGATTACAGACCATATTTGCCTTGTGGACTAAACATTGCTGAACTTTGATTTAGCGTAACATTTAAGGTCATGAGAATATATTGAGGACATAATGATAATTGAAAAGGCAGACTACAATATAATATAAACTATGTTGTTAGTAGGTTTATATGAAAATAAATAACACATAGAAACATAATATATTAAGAGAGATTTCCTAGGGTTGTGAAATCACTAGTAATTTAGCTGTGCCTGTGTGTACCCACATAATTTTCTCAGCTTTCTGGGTGTTTAACACTGAGAGTTTTTTAGTCTTGTACTAAGGATGAGGGGGGCGGGAGGATAAGGAAAAGTAACTCAGGCCATGTCATCACTGTTGTGTGTTGATTAATCCTATAGCATGTTGTTATACTTAAATGCGTAAAAATCAAGGCACACATGTAGGGATTCAGGCCCCAACACTAGCTATCTGGGGCCTTCATACTATAATTTAATTGCTTCTTGTCTCGGCGTCTTCTTTAGTTTAAGAGGGTAATAAAAACAATTTGTTCATGGACTGTTCACGAAGACTGGGCTACTCTATTAAAGTTTCTGGAATAGTTTCTGACACATATTCAATAAATGTAATTCTTTGTATAACCTGTACTGGATAAGAGTATCTGATATTCCTCTCACTGAAGGTTTTAGTGGTTTCCTGCATACATTTTGTAAATACTTTGATTTTCCCAATTGATAACTAATAAAGAGATACTAACCATGTATTGTTATTTGTTGATATTGTTAGTATTTCAAATTGCCATAATGTTGGCCTGCTGATAACACTGAAATTAAAAAAAAACACACACAGAGTAATTCTCTATTGTTTATATAATGACAGAAACCTTAAATAGCTAGTTTGAAGGAAGACATCCACAGAGTACTAAATAATATACTCTTGGTATGATTCTAGTTTTAGTATGTACCATGGCTAACTTTTTGTGTCAAAATGACTTAGGTCAAGAGGTGGCCAGATTAAACATCTCCAGGTGTGTCTATGAGGATATTTTCAGAGGAGATCAGTTTCTGAATCAGTGGACCCAATAAAATAAGATTATTCTCTTCAATGCAAGTGGGCATCATTCGATCTATTGGGGATCTGAATAGAACAAAAGGGAGAGGAAGGAGAAAGACACTTATTTTTCCTTACTGCTTTACCTTTTGAACTAGAACATCTCACCTCACCTTCTCCTGCCCTCAGATTGGAATTTGTACCATGAGCTCCTGCCTTGAGACTTCAGTTCAATTACAACACCAGCTTTCCTGAGTTTCTGATTTGCAGATGGCAGATTGTGGAACTTCTCTGCCTCTATCATCATATGAACAAGTTCTTCGTAAGAATCTCTCTCTTTCCCTCTCTTTTTCTCTCTCTCTGTCCCCCTCATTGGGTCTGTTTCTCTGGAGAGCCCTGATTAATATAGCACATTTATTAAAAATGCTTTCTAAATGCTATTTTATAGCAAACCTATCCCTTTCCTAAGGATTGAAGTCTATGTGAGACTTTTTCACTATATTCCCAAATCTGCAATGCCTGGTATCTTGCTCTATGAAAAGTTGGAAGCTGCATAGTTTTTTTGCTTTTATAACCACAAATGTGTATCAGTAAACCTACTAAGAAATTGCTTTCATAATTTGAGTGATGGTGATTTCCTTCTTACAATTTCTCTATGAATATTGTCAGAGAAAATGCACTAGCACCACAAAAAGTAGAAATAGTAACCATTTTCTGCTGTACAGAGCAAAGAAAGAGTGCAATGCAGAATACTGGGAGTGAAGTAAGTGACAGAAAAGTGAACCGAGGTTAGGAAAAGCAGATTCTCATTAGTTAAGGTTAGAATCTCTGCAGTGAGAATAACCCTTAAAGAAGAGATTCTTAAACTTTTCTGTTTCAGTATTTTAAAGAAAAGTCATTACATTGTTTCTTGCTCTTTTTTATGATAAAGCTTTTTTGTAGCCTTCTCATAGCATTTCTCACATTTACTCTTTTTTCTTACAATTTTTTTTTCTTTATACAATGCCAGGACATTGGCGTGAATCCTTTGGTTAAACCAAACCCTAAGGGCTACAGTTAAAGGTCATAAATGATTCTTCCTGCCAATAAAAGTTAAGTCAATTTTCTATAAAGTAGGTATCCTTCCTGCCTTTTCTATTCTCGGCCACATTCTTAATTTCCATATAATTTTCTTCCTCTTTAACATCCTAGTTGGAAATCTTCTGGGCTTTCTCTTTTTCTAAAATCACCCCTGTGAGAATAAATATCTGTTTCTTTTATTAGATGAAGAGAGCAAGGGTTTTTGTCTGTCTTGCTCCTAATTGTTTCTGTGACTCCCATTGCCTAGCACATGGCACACTATAGATTTGATATAGTTTGGATGCAAATCTCACATTGAAATGTGACCTACAAGGTTGGAGGTGAGCCTAGTGGGAGGCCTTTGGGTCATGGGGATGGGTCTTTTCTGAATGACTTGGTGCCATCCCGATAGTAATGAGTGAGTTCTTGCTCTAGCATTTCATTTGAGAGCTGTTTGTTTAAAGGAGCCTGGAACCTGCTCTCTCGGTCCCTCTCTCATCAGATGATACATCTGCTCCCCCCTCACTTTCTGTCATGATTGTAAGCTTCCTGAAGCCTCACCAGTAGCCAAGTACATGCCAGCACCATGCTTCTTGTACAACCTGCAGTACTGTGAGCCAAATAAGCCTGTTTTTATTTCTAAATTACCCAGCCTCGAGTATTCATTTATCTGAAAAAGAGACTAACACAGTGCTCAATAAATATTTATGAAATAAGCCACCCTGACAAATAACCTTTAAAAATTCATTAATTCTCACTTATACTCATTAGGAAATATGATTTAGGGCAGCTGTGTTGTTGAGACATCCCAGAATCACCGTCAATTACTGTAAGTTTCTCAATTAATTTGACAGTAAGAACTTTATAATGAAAAGCACACAAGCAAACCATAAAAACAAATTTTAAAAGAAAAAAAAAAAAAGAAGCTGACTCTACTGTTTTCTAACTAAATGTGGTAGTCTCTTCCCAAGCTTTTTTTTTTCTTTTAATAAAAAGAATGGCTGGAATACTAAAGTAACTGTAAAGATGACTGATATTGGGGGTTTACATACTGTTTTCACCTGTCCATTTCCAACTGACAGAAAGAAACATCAAAGAAATAATCCACATGTAATGAAACCGAGATACATTATTTTTCTTAAATGTTCTTATCCAAACTTCTGGTTGTTTCACTGGGGTCCTAGGGAAATCCACGAGTTCTAATAAAATGTGGAGCTGAGGAAAAGGAGAGAAGAATATCCATTTATAGTTATTGCTACTTTTTAAGTAAATCTTCTCTTCCCTTTTTGGAAAACGTAATAAAGGGCACAGGGCCAGGGAATAACACCACATTTTACTGTCTCCATAATCCCTCTCTGTGCAGATCCAACATCACCATTTTATAAAGCATTATTTAATCTCCTCCATTCCTTTCGCTGTTTAGCACCCTGCCCTTACCTGTTGTTTGCTATTATTCAAATAGTAGTACAGCTATTCATGTAAAAGCCTGTCTCCTCTACCAGAACATCAGCTCTGTGAAGGCAGGGATGGTCACTTTCATTTCCTATTCGGGGTACTTAGCAAATTACTACACAAATCTCCTTTGAATAAATTTGGCTGTGTAAATCACATGTCAAATAAGATTTCCATGTATTGATCTGTGAAAGTATCAGTTGAAACGCATACAGCTCTCCACTTCTATGGCGAGGCAAATCCCTGCTCTTCATAGAAGTGGCAAGCATATTGTGATTTGACATGTTTACCCAAGGCCCACGTGAACCTCATCTAGATTTATTTATTTATTTATTTATTTATTTATTTATTTTTGAGATGGAGTTTCACTCTTGTTGCCCAGGCTGGAGTGCGATGGTGTGATCTTGGCTCACCGCAACCTCTGCCTCCTGGGTTCAAGTGATTCTCCTGCCTCAGCCTTTTGAGTAGCTGGGATTACAAGCATGTGCCATCACACTCAGCTAATTTTGTATTTTTAGTGGAGATGGGATCTCTCCATGTTGGTCAGGCTGATCTCGAACTCTTGACCTCAGGTAATCCACCCACCTCATCCTCCCAAACTGTGATTACAGGCGTGAGCCACCATGCGTGGCCGCTTATCTAGGTTTTACGGTTTGTGTGTCAGCAGGTGGGTCCCTGTCACATCTCACGCACTACCTCCTGACTGCGTCATGACCAACGTGGTTACAGTGGCCCCAGGAGCAGTCTCACTTGGCTCTCACATCTTGTTCTCCAGGGACCTACTTAGTTTTCTACCAAGAGGCCATCTGCTTAAATGCCATCTTGGAAATGTATGTAGACAGAGTTTGAACATAAATTATCTTGGTTGTTTGATGCAGTTTCCAAAGACTCTAGGATTTCTGAGGCAATTTTTCTCACCTGCAGATGTCAACCCCTCTACCCTATTAGCAAAGTTGTCTTTCCTGTTTGTTTCATGCAGTTGATACAACACAGCCCCCATCTAAAAGACAAGAAAGGCCCATAGTCCAAACCCAATTTTTACTAATTCAAGCACATTTAACCTGGAGAGAAAGCCAAGAGGCTGGATTGGCTGGGGTCATTTATTCTGCCAAGTTGGGGTGGGTTTTCACTAGCTGAATGTTCAGTGCCAACTCTGATCAGTATGAACTGGCACAGTAAATGAAGCTACCACACCTTTAATGAACTTAATTCCCTTATTTTGACAGAGTTCCCATTTCCAGTGATTCACTTTACATTTTAGACACTTCTCCTATAGGTGTTTGCCAAAGGCCCTTACTGGCAGCCAAACACTGAATTAGTTAGAAACTAGAACAAAAAACCATCAAAATCCTCATTGCATGTTCTGTAAGCCAAATTTGAACCTTAGCTATTCAGGGTCAGAAGCACTTAGAGTAAGTTTTGAACACTTGCCCCACATCTATTTTTCAAGATTCCATTGCATTTTGTAAGATTTAGGATCTAGGGCTTTGGTCATGGACTGTGAAGAGTATCAGATCTGTACAAACTCAGCACACTAGGCTTTTACCAACTGCTAAATACCATCATTAAGAGTTTGACTCTACTGAAAGAGAAGGAAACAGAGAGGAGTTATTTGGAGAAAGCAGGTTTACCAGAACTAAAAGGAGGTACATTTATTCTCCTCCATTTACCTGTAAATTATAAAAATTTTCTTTTTTGAGGACTAATGGGAGTTGAAGAAATTACCTGAGTTTCTCTTTGAGCTTATACAAGAGAGATAGTGATGAGTAATATGATTTCTGTGTACCAGCAGGGTGTTAAATATTTTAAAAGCAGGACCTACATCAACCCTTACAATTTAGTCAAGGTCAAACAGCTATTAAATATTAGAACTGTGAATGAAGTTTATAATTACCTGGTTCTAAAACCCATGCCCTTAAACACTACTTCAGAAATCATCACACTTTTCACAGTAAGGCCTAGTTAGTAAGTCTTCTGGATTTGTGGGACTGGTGTTCTGTGGAAAAGACACAGTTCTGCAGCAACAGCACATGGCAGCAGCCATAGCTGATATGTGAATAAATGAATGTGGTTGTTCCAATAAAACTTTATTGGCAAGAACAGGTGTTAAGCCAAAATAGTCTCATGGATAACAGTTTGCTGACCCCTGTTCCAGTCTATACTCTAAACTTGATTTTTCTCAAAATGTTTCCTTTTCTTTCAACATTTTATGGAGTCCCAGATCACAAAACATTGCATTTTATCAGAGGCTCTCTTCTCTATTTTCATTCATCAAATATTTATTCATTACTAATTTTAATATGTATATATATATATATATATATATATAAATCAATCCCTAAAATTTTCCCTCACTCTCTCATTTTGTGTTTTTTTCTTAATCAATTACTTCATCCATCCTTTCTTTCTTGAGTATAGATCAGACTTTCTGTTCTCTGTCCTATGCTGCCAAAATTTTGGATTATCAAAAACCTTTTCTCCTTCTTTCTAAAAAAAAGAAACTTAACTTTGGGCTTAAGACATTAGGTGACCTTCTTTTGATATAAAGCAGCCAGTCACCTTCCCTTAGATTTCTTCTCAGGTTGTATATAATCAGCAGTTTGGGAATCTGTAATGGATTTTCCAGGAGGCAACTCTGATGAAAATGTCAACTTTCTAAACAAAGACAATTGTCAGAAAGTTCTTTAAGAAATCCAGGTTATTTGCTGTTTTCATCATGTTGAGCTTTCAGCTCTTCAATAGTAAGGGGGCATTGCCACCTGGTGGAAAAAAATATTGAGGGGGTTGGATGGTCACCTGGGGAAAACATGGATAAGCACTCTCAACATAAAACATGAATTGGAGATTTTATCCTGGAAACATCATTTCAGTGTCGAATGATAGGAAAACTGACCTCTTCCATGTTCAGAATCTAAAACAATTAAATGAAAGCAAACACAGTTAACAGCTGTGTTTAAATGGATACAGGTAATCTTTTTCTAGAATAAAATGACTTGAAAGGTGGTATGTTATTTCTAGTTATTAAAACTCCCTTGAAGCCATTTTTTCCTCATTTATAGAATTTTCCACTCTTTTTCTATAATTTTCAATTATTTCCTCTATATGGAATTTTTTGTTCCTAGTCTCAGTAATGCTTAGGTCTCTCTCTCTCTCTCTCTCTCTCTCTCTCTCTCTCTCCCCCATATATATATCTCCTCTTGACTCGAACCTAAGTTGTCTTTGAGCTAGTTTTTAAACTTTTATTCTTCATAGTGACCTATATCCACTGCCCCTAAATCGTGTCTGCCTACTTGCTGTCAAGTACTCTAAAATCTCTCCTTTATTTCTCATTATCTTCTTAAATCTGCTCTCCAAAGTGTTAAATTTGATTTACTCATGAGGCCCTCTTCAATCCTTATGCCCATTGACCTCTTCGTGCCCTCAACGTCATCCTCAAAATTCTTCCTTGGTTTCCAACTGTGTGGTTTTCCAGTTGGACTCTTTCTGCTCTCACCGTTCCTTCTGCATTCATTGAATATGATCATTTTCTCTTTTCCCTTGCTTCTTATCTGTGACTCATAAGGCTAAAAGTGTTACCATCAGATTTGTCTTGTTCATCATCTCACTTCCTGGATGCATTCATGGATTGTCATGGCTTCCAAAACACATCAGTTTACACAAACATCTTCTTTCCTAGGCCTGTCCCCAGTCTAACTTTTCTTCCACTCTAATTTTTTCAGAGGTATCCTAGGTTGAACATGCCCTCACACCAGCTGAAACCCTGTTTTACCCACACTGGGGGAAATATATTTCTTTTCATAATATTATTATTTCCCAATTCTTTCATTTAAGTGAAGCCACGCTTTTCCCAATATTCCATGTTAGAAATCTTAGAGCAATTAAAAAATATCTTCCGCTTTACTGTTTTTATTTCAGTCTGGCATCATGGGTTCTCTTTGCTTTTGTTTTTATTTTCAATTTTGATGGGTACGGAGTAGGTATATATTTTTATAGGGTACACAAGATGTTTTAATACAGGCATGAATGAAATGTGAAATAAGCACATCATGGAGAACAGAGTATCCATCCCTTTAAGCATTTATCCTTCGAGTTATAAACAATCCAGCTACACTCCAGTTTTTTTTAAATGTGCACTTATTACTGACTATAGTCACTATGTTGTGCTATCAAATAGTAAGTTTCTTTACCTCTTTAGGAGTCTTTATCTTGAGGGTAAACTTCATGAGTAGAAAAGCTGTCCCTCTTTTACTCATCATTGTCCCCTAGCACCCAGCACGGAGCTTGGGATACTATATGTGTTTAATACATATTTGTAGATAAATAAGTGGGCACGTCTTCTAACCTTTCTCTTTTCTATTGCCACTGCCATCTTCTGTGTCATGATTTTTATTTCATCCAAGGATACAAGAACACTCTTCAGACTCCAGCCCTCTACTCTACTGATCAAAATCACATAGGTGGCTCATTAAATACTCAGTTTCTGTGGCCCCATTTCCTATACTATGATTCACTAGGACTGGAATCTGGCCATTAAGCAAGCACAGTCCTGAATTTATAGTCCTGGATTTCCTCTTTCTCTTCTGTCCTATTTTGTTCTTGTAAACTTCTATCCAAACAGTAGCATTCTATTATCGTCAGTTTACACACACATTTTCCTCTTTGGCTTTCATTGTTGTTGGTCCTCATTTTTCAAACAACCTGGATGCTTCTCAGGATCAGAATTAGATCTGTTTAGGATTCCCAGTTTTATTTCCTAGCTTCTTAATCTCTTAAGTGATATCTATATTCTGTGGTTTCTGGGAGGATCAAATGAGATAATTTTTTAATGATATTGTTGTAAATGAAAACAGTCAGTATGCTTGTCAGTTGGGTTGTTGTTTAGGTATTTTGTAACTATTGTAACTACAACAGTTACCATGTACCTGCAAGATTATAAATTCAGTGGAATGGTTCCCTTTCATTCTAGAACTCCCTGATGTAGTGTATCCTTTATACCTTTTCTAAAACATTAATTAGTTCTTCCTGGAGCATCACGTGTGAACCAATACCTGAGTATGGAATTTTGTTTGTTGCCCCTGAAAGAATAAACATGAAGGCCAGGCTTTGGAGAAATACAGCTGATGAAAGCTAATATAGGTTTGTTTTATACAAAACTAATTTCTTATTCAATGGAAGAATGATTGCTGCATTGAGAAACAGAGTGTTTTCCCAACCCCCTATGAAGTAAGCATCTTAGAAAGGACATGGACATGGCACACTAATTTCTTAGATTATGAAGTAGTAAATTCATGGAGATTGCAAGGCTTTTTCACCACTATATTCCCTAAGTCTGGCTTATGGAAGAAATTTATTTGTTGAGAAATCTAATCTTCAATTATGAAATCTTAATCGTATGAAAATGTTTTGATGTCTTGCTTTTCATCATGGTTCTTTTCCAGGGCTATCTATTCCCCATTTTTTTTTCTTAATCACATAATCCTATTGCCAGGTAACAAGTTACAGTTGCAAAGTGGAAAGCTAATTATAATGAGCTTAAGCTGGTCACATAGCTTTGCTTGGAGGCTTCATTTTATTCTAAACCCTCCAGTGGCTGGAGGTTGCCATGTGACTAAATTTTTACTAATGGAATGTGTTCCAAGTAACAAGAGCTGTGGTCAGCACAAATTGGTGTTCAAATATTGGATGAATGAATACAGAAACAAATAGAATTGAAAAAAAGAAGTGAAGTGTGCAACTTCTGCCTCTCAAGGCTGTCCTGTTGAGACATTAATTTAGCTTTGAACATGCAGATGATCATAGCACGTTAGGGCAGAGATTCCCAAACTTTTTCTGTAAAAGGTCAAAAGTAAATATTTTAGAGGCCATGAGGTCACTGAGTTACTCAGCTCTGCTGTTGTAGCATCAAAGGAGTCACAGACAATACAAAAACAACTAGGTGTGATGGCATTCCAATACAACTTTATATACAAAAACAGACAGCAGGCTGAATTTCAGCTTTGGGTTGTAGTTTGCCGTCACCTGCTCTAGGGATAGCGGGGGAATAAAAGATGGAAAAAAGTGGAGCATGGGACAATCCTCATACAGCCAAGCCATCCCATCAACCAGAACTGCTCAACTCGGGGCCATGATGTGGAGGAGAAATATCTTCCTTCTTGAAGTCATTGTATATTGATTTTTTTTTGTTATAGCAAAGCTAATTAACCAATGCATATAGGATACATTAAATGAAGGGCTAGATAAATTCATTATTATTATTATTAAATTATTATTCTTACTATTATCATTTTAAGCCGATAATACTCCTGGGATAAACTGCTTATGATTTAACACCAGATATAGCCATTGCAGGGGTAGTGACACTCAAACCCTATATTGTAATATTTGATTAACTCATTTACTTTAATTATTATCACATTCCAATGAATCATACATTTTATTTCTATTTTGGCAGCCAAGAAAACAAAGGATGTGACAGTTTCAATGTCTCATATAAGATCATAGAACCAGAATGTCTTGAGGCTAGGATGTCAACTCAATCCTATCTGATTCCAAAGCCTTTGCTTAACATGCCTACTATTGGGGTAGCTCTGTTACTATTTTGTTTGGATACATGCATTTACTGATATTTTCAGGCCTACTGCAGACTTGAAGGGAAATCTAAGTACCAAATGTTCTTTATGTTCACCACACACAAAGTATCTGTAATAACATACAAGCAACCCTTTATCTGGTGTCCATGTCCTTTGTACCAACCTGCTAAAGGATTCACAAAGAGAGAGAAGAAATCATGAGTAGTTTCTCTGTCCCTGCACTGTCCAGAATGGTAGCCATTGGCCATATGTGGCTATTCAAATTAATTGAAATTATTTTTTAAAACTCAGTTTTGCTCCAAAATAACTGCTCCTCAGCCGCACTAACCACATTCAATATGCTCACTAGCCATCTGTGATGAGTGGTCGCCACGTTGTACAGTGCAGATTCTAGGATGTTGCCTTATTGAAGAGCGTTCCACTGGACAGCACGGTTTTCTCCTCTTTCACCAGATTTGACTCTTTTGGTTTCTATGTAAATTCAGGGTCTCAGTACTTGACCTTTGGGGTACCCAGATGGCTGTTTCATTAGCAGCATCCAGAAGAAGCTGCCCCTGCCTCCAGTTGCCTTTATTTAGTCCCCCATGGTCCCTTCCATTTTTTTCTTTTCTGCTCCTCATCCTCATGGCCCTGCCACTTATGCCCTGGAGTTGTCATTCATTCAGTACTAATTACTTCCCAGCAGGATGGAACCAGGGTCATCAGTGGTACAAAAGTAGAAAGAAGGAAAAGGAAAAAGAGTCAAGACAATGTGTGGAATCTGCCCTCAGAGTGTGGAATCTGCAAACACACTGAATGTTCACACTGTCCATATGAACAACCATCTGAAGTTATTATGCTCAGAGAATGTTTGCTTCTCTTTACTATCCCTGCTAGGACCCAAAAGGAAGGGGAAATGTGAAAAACATCCAGCTACCTCAGTCTTTCAATCTTTAATATTATATGCTTGTGTATATAGTTGTGTGTGTGCATGCGTGTTTTCCTGCACTATAGAGAATGGGAAAGCCCAGCTTAACAGCAAATACCCATCAGCTACACCTGGTCTCCCGCCTAGTGCTTAATTAGCTACAGTATAGGACACAAAAAGTGTGGCTTTATGCAACGTTTTTGCTAAGGTTGGGCTCACTTTTATGATGGAAACACAACCTCCAGGGCTTATGAAAGTGAAGCTTATGAGAAAACCAATACTTCTTTGAACAGGCTGAGCAATTATCACAGCCCTGGTAGCACCCATAATTGTGGACTGAACTTGATTCTGTACTCTTAGCTGCTTACAGTGTGAAGAATCCAAAAGGCCATTCTAAATGCCTGTCTCATGTATAAGATGCTGGGCTGCTCATCTCAGTGATATTTCATTAAGGATCCCAGTGGACTAACGCAGATCAATACCTAGGTCCCTACTATCTACCTCTCATTTTCAGGTTCAGGCGTTCCGAAGACAGATGCATACAGAGATTTTGTACTGTTACTTGTCACTGGATTTGTGAGCAGAAAAACACATTTTGGGAAACCTAGCCCCATATTAGAAATCTTGGGACTGTTAACGTGTTCATCACAAGGGGAGGGATTTGGAAAAGTCTGCAGCCTCTTATTTATATCAAGAACTGGTACAAGGTGTGCTTTGTGATTTGAATGTTTAATGAAATAATTGTTATTTGCCTTCCGGGGTGAGAATTTACTTTCTTTGACTCTCCTTTGGAGTTCTTCGGTTTAAGATAAGCTCAAATATTGACAGAACTGGAACTGAGATTAAGGACGTATAAAATGCATTAGTGCTATACCAAAGGAAGAAGAAGAAAAACCAAGGCGTCTCTCCCACAGTAAATAAGGGCAGCAAAGATTCTTAACAAAATACTGCTGAATTTCACTCCTGTATATGATGAAATAGATTAAGTTTAGAGTGGTCTGCAGAACAGTATGGATTCTTCACCTTGACACTCCCAAGAACAAACCACAGTATTAGCAGAGCTCCCTTTGTATTCATTTGAACCATTTTTGTTTTGGTGTGTATCATAATCTGATGCATAATGAAAACCAGCTGTGGTCCCACGGAGAAAAAAGAGGAAATTTTCCGCCAAATATTCTAAAAGCAGAGTAAACAGAGAGTCCGTAGCCTAGGACGTCGCTTATTAACTCACGTAAAGAAAGATGGACTTTGATGAGATGGAGGAGAGAAAAAAGTGAATTTGTTGATACCCTTATTATCAGAGAGTAAATTATCCATGTACACCGTATATTATTTAAGTCTTTTGATTTTTCTCAGTCAAATGTTGCATGCTTTGTTAGCTGATTTTCAGATTTATTAGTCTGCCAAAAAGAAATCCCATTCGTGATAGAAGCAGGATTCGGGATTCAAATGATGACTAATTATTGACAGAGGTAAATAGAGAATTATATGTTTCCCAGTTAATATAAATTAATATGTTTAATGTAAGGGAAGGACTGAGAAAAGGGGAGTTCCTATTTCCTCTCATAAAATATTTACTATTCACTTCCTCACCGGTTCCACCAGTCAAATATTTATTGTCAAAGTCCAGGAGCAAGGTGAGGCATGTGACCATTCACAGTGCTATGGGCTAAGCTGATTAGACTGAAGTCAGAACCCCTAAATTTTAGTCTTTGTTTGACATTCTGGCTCTCTGTGTTCATGGAAAAATAGATCACTGAAAAATTTTCTGTCTGCCAATGAGTTGTTAAGCAGAAATTAAAAGTTTTATAACGTCTCTTGAAAAACCTATTCATATATATTTGAGGCCTTCAAGAGTCTATGTTAAAAGTAATGATGGAATTGTTCATTTGGAATTCTTTTTTCATTTACTTATTCAAATTATACTGAAGTTGCAAAACCTATCTATTCCTCATCTTCAATATCAACTTGAAGTACAGCAAAAATAATGTAGCTTTAAACATTATTCATTTGTAGAATATTTTTACCATTCTCAGTATAAAGGTCACATTCATTTCAGAGTTCAAGGAACACCTTCTTCAACAAGCAAATTGTATAATTTACTCTTTGAGTTTATGTGGGATCCTAAAGCTCCTCCCTGATTCCTTCTAATGGATAGGAATGGGAGGGGAAGAGGAAGAGTAGGAATGTGTAAATTGCATGGGATGGGCCTGGAGCAGCGGCTCACACCTGTAATCCCAGCACTTTGGGAGGCCGTGGTTGGAAGATCACTTGAGGTCAGGAGTTCGTGACCAGCCTGGCCAACGTAGCAAAACTTTGCCATAAAAATAAAAAAATTAAAAAAAATAGCTGGGCATGGTGGTGCATACCTGTAGCCCCAGCTACTTGGGAGGCTGAGGCAGGTGGATCGCTTGAACCTGAGAGGTGGAGGTTGCCGTGAGCCAAGATTGTACCACTGCACTCCAGCCTGGATGACAGAGGGAGACCCCGTCTCAAAAAAAAAAAAAAAAAAGAGCTTGGGATGATAATATTAAAAGTGCAGAAAAAGATCCTTCTCTGGCCTTGTGCTATTTTCATTCATTTCATTCTGCCTCCATTTTCACAATCAATTCACATTTAATGTCTTTCTATAACTGTCCAAAGTAAGCAAATATTTGCTGTTTGTTGCAACAGGGTTTACATGTCTGAAATGACTCAGCTTTCAACGCTTCCTAAAGATTTGCGACTTGAGTCAACTTCCTAATAAAACTGACCAAAACACCTAACTAGAATCCATTCATTCCTCCGAGAGGAATAAACAAAGCATTTTTGGAAAGAATATATCAGTTCTGTTACTTCTTTTGGGTAAATGGGAGTTTTTCTCCTGAACATTTCTCTTCTGTTTTAGTGTTTTCAACTGAAGCAATGTGCTAAACAGAGAAAATCCATGCTCAGGACTTTCTGGGATTTGGGTCTAATGTCCCTTGGTTGTCATTCTAATCTTAAGGTCTTTTAAACAAAAGAGCTTTGTCTCAAAACATGGATCAGGTATTTCCTAAATTGGGTGAATAGCTTACCTTAGCTAAGACAGGAAGCCACTTTATTAATGGCATTCAGGACAAATCCATAACATTAAAACATTTGATATTGCACATAAATACAAATGGGAAATAAATCTGGCTGAGAACAAGGAAAATGCCTATGTCCAATCCCCCTTAAATTCCTTAAAGTTAGGAAAACTATTTTTCCTGATGCTCCAGGTTTTTAAAATGCTCTTTGACTTTTTTTTTGTTCCTTACATTATTTTTATTAAAAACCTGTTTCTTAAATGCTCCATACTCTACTTACTTTTCATTGCACAATGGCTGATTGGAGGAATTGTTTCTTAAAAAAAAAAATCACCAAAAGACATGAATAAAATACTGAAAATATACCTGAGCAAGGTTTTTTTTTAAAATTCTGGTTGCTCACAGTTCTTGTTACAACATTGACTTATTTCTACTGGGGTTATTGGGCTGGAGAGACCTCAAATATCTCTTTGTTTCAGGAACACTGGGAAGGACTGAAAAATAAACACCATTCCCTCAAAATTAATCTGTACATTTATCTCTAAGCATTTTCCCATATTCATAGCTTGTTCAAAATTTTTTAAAAGGCAAGAATTCAATAAAGGGCAGTCTCTGGTCTTCTGACGAATGGTGATTCCAATACGGTGCACTGTGGTGCATTGCAGTAATTCCAAAAGCGTGTTTGCAGATCACCTTGTGTGACTTTCTAGGCTCCTGTGCACCTTAGCACTCCTGAATCTTCAAGAAAAAGTGGCCAGAGATTCAGTAATTGTAACAAGTTCTTCATAAAATTGTTATCCGTACTAAATTTTGAGAACTATTGAACTGCATAAAACCATGACAAAACACAATCTCCAGCTAAAAGCATAAAACAAAGCTTAAAGCATGAAATAAGAAAATAATAAATGTGGCTATTTCAAAGTTAAAATGGTTGTATAACCACAGATACCTTAAGCAAAGTTGACCCATAATACACAAGCAATAAGAGATTAGTATTCAGTATCAAAAACAAGTCAATAAGAAAAATGGCAAATAACTCAGGAGAAAAATTAAGCAACATATTTAAAAGAGCTTGTCAAAAAATAAATTCAAATATTCAAAGACTGGGAAAAGATGTTCAGTTTCATTGGTAATTAGGGAAATACAAATCAAGTTAAAGTAAAATGCCATTCATGAAGCTGCAAAAATTAGGAAGTACGCTATTGCCACTTGTGATCAGAGAGATAGGTAAACAGAAATTTTCATAAAACTCTTAAAGAATTCAAAGTAAAAAACACTTTTTAAAAAATAATTTCAAATTGTAGATTCAGGGGGTACATATGCAGGTTTGTTACATGGATATATTGGGTGATGCTGCTGTTTAGGGCACAAATGATCCTTCATCTAGATACTGAGCATAGTATCCAATAAGTAGTTTTTCAACCCTTGCTCCCTTCCTTCCCTCTTTGAATAGTCCTCAGTGTCTACTGTTACCATCTTTATGTCCATAAGTATCCTATGTTTAGCTCCCACTTAAGTGAGAACATGCAGTATTTGGTTTTCCATTCCTGCATTAATTTGCTTAAGATAATGGCCTCCAGCTGCGTCCATGTTGCTGCAAAGGAAATGATTTTGTTCTTTTACATGGCTTGTAGTTTTGCATGATGTATATGTGTCACTTTTTTTTTTAGCCAATTAATTATTGATAGGAGCCTAGGCTAATTCCACATTTTTGCTATTGTGAATAGTGCTGTGACAAACATTCAAATTCATGTGTCTTTTTGGTAGAACAGTTTTTTTTTCTTTTGGATATATGCCCAATAATGGGGTCACTGGGTCAAATGGTAGTTGTGTTTTAAGTTCTTAGAGAAATCTCCAAAATGCTTTCCACAGTGGCTGAACTAATTTACATTCCCACCAACTGTGTATAAGCATTCCTTTTTCTCCACACCTTGCCAACATCTGCTGTTTTTTGACTTTTTAATAATTGCCAATCTGACTGGTATAAGATAAGGTCTCGTTGTGGTTTTGATTTGCATTTTTCTGATCATTAATAATGTTGAGCATTTTTCATGTTTTTTGGCCCTTGAATATCTTCTTTTGAGAAGTGTCTGTTCATGTCTTTTGCCCACTTTTTAATGGAGTTATTTCCTTTTTGCTTGTTGAATTGTTTATGTTTCTTACAAATTCGGGATATTAGATCTTTATTGGATGCATACTTTGTGAATATTTTCTCCCATTCTGTAGGTTGTCTGTTTATTCTGTTGCTAGTTTCTTTTGCCGTGCAGAAGATCTTTAGTTTGTTTAGGTCCCACTTATTAATTTTTGGTTTTGTTGTTATTGCTTTTGATGACTTAGTCATAATTTTTTTCCAAGACAGATGTCCAGAATAGTGTTTTCTAAATTTTCTTCTAGGGTTCTTATAGCTTGAGAACTTACATTTAAATTTTTCATTCATTTTGAGTTAATTTTTGTATATGCTAAAGGATATGGGCCAGTTTCATCCTTCTGCATATGGCTAGCCAGCTATCCCAGCAACATTTATTGAATAGGAAGTCCTTTTCCCATTGCTTAAAAGAAAGAACCACATTTCAATGCAGACAAGTATTTTATGCTATATTATACAGATTTTGACCTAATTATTTCCCAAACTTCAAAGAGACCATTTTAATAAATTTCCAAGCACTGGTACAAAATTACCTTCGATTGTGCTTAAGATAATGGCAATAATAGTAGGAAACAGAAAAGATATGGATAGATCAAGGCTTGCAGCTCCCAATCACTTTGAATTATAGTCAATGCTTGTCTAAGTAAAGAAAAGCAACTGCTCTCTCTGATGTGGAGAAAACCCAGCCAGCTTTTAGTTACCATTTACTGAAATCAGGTAACTAAAAACTGGAAGTGTACTGTCACCACTAAGTGTGCTATTAGGAAGTTATTACCATTTATGATCAGAGAGATAGGTAAACAGGAATTCTTATAAAAATTATTATATGCACACACCTGTGCATACACATAAACATTTGTGCATATATGTATGTGCATATACATACAAGCCTGTTTGCATGAATATATGCATATGTGTTTGTTCATATTATTTTAATCCTGCCCAGGTATGCTTTATATCTCTCTTTGTACAGATGAAAAACATAAGGCTCAAAAATTTAAATGAGTTCACAGAGATCACAAAGGTTAGTAAGCAACAAATGGAGAGTTGAAACTGTGTCTGTCTGATGCCATAGCCTATTTTATCCTGTACATTAGACATATTCATACATTACCTTACTACCTAAAACATAAAAATGCACGTAAGTGTATGATCAAGAGAACAAGCAAGAATTGTGAGCTAGATTGAGAGAAAGAGATTTTTGACCTAGACCCCTTATTTAGTATTTCTGCCATGAAAGAAATAAGCTAATACTTTTTTGAGAAAAATATTGTAAATATGGCTCTATACATCACTGATTTGTTAAAAGCCAAGCTCTGCAATGAATCTGGCCTAGGTTCTTTCTTTCTGCCTATTCTGAGAGCTCAACACTTTTTTCCAACGGATGAATGCTGATTTTTTTTATTTCACATTTTCTCCCATTCAAAATGTCTTTGTTCTTCTTTCAATCTTGTAACCCATTATTAGAATAAAAATTCTTCCATAAGACAAGAAGACATCAAGACTTCCTCACCTTCACATAATATCTAGTATTTGTATATGTCTTGAGGGCTAATGAAATGCTCTCTTCAAGAGTGTTCTATTTCTCAACTTACAGAGCCTTCTCTACAGCAGCCATTCATCCTTCTTATCCTTTCCTATTAGTTGTTCTTTGCTTTTGAATCTGATCACTGAATCCTATTATGGAAATTACTGACGACTTTGAATGTCTTAATCCCTGGGGGCTGGTCAATCCCTCCCAACATTCAACAGGAAGGAAAAATGCACCAAGAAAGAAATCTGAGAGCCTCTACATTTCTTTGCCTGTCTTTGGAGTACTACAGATGTATCGCTTTGAAAGCAAAAATTAAATGTCCCGGGTCCTTATATTAGCTTTGCTAGGGGAGTCAATGCAGTTCATTCTGCACACCAACATCATTTTCTAGCTAATAACAATTCAAATCCGTGTAGTGTTAAAAAAGAATAATCGGTTTTTCAACAGTGCTGTTTTCCAACTACTGTTTGTTTCTAATGTGAAAAAATCTAATGAGTACTTACGCAGATAAGTACCCACACCTTTGCTAATTTCTCTCCAAACAGGAGGCACTGCGATACTGTACTGTTGCTGTGGATTTAAAGCTCAGATCAGGTGTGTTAAGTTTCACATATCGCCTAGA
Organism: Cebus imitator; assembly: GCF_001604975.1. NCBI lineage: Eukaryota > Metazoa > Chordata > Mammalia > Primates > Cebidae > Cebus > Cebus imitator. The sequence continues at coordinate 1,295,077 of NW_016107408.1, read as the reverse complement.
AGCTGCAGCAGATTGCTGCGGAGGTGATGAAAAATGGTCCAAGATCTCATAAGAGGCCAATACACATGGATAATTAAGTTGCATACAAAATGCAACTTAAGTAGCCTTCATTCATGGGACTCATCAAACTCCTGTGGTCCCTATTCTTCATGTATTTATGTTTAACCAAGTAAGGAAAAGTTGGCAACATAATTAAACTATTTTAATAATAGAGTTTATTTTAAAGATACATGCGGATCAGAACAACAAAACCAACTCTCCCTCTCTTTTCATGGTTTGGATGATGTCTCTTTATGCTATCTCAATTGCTCTTAGTATGTCTGTTCCATCTTTGTCTTAATGCAGACTGGCTGATTGTCTCTATTCCTTCTATCCAACTCCAGAAGAAGTCAACCTGATGGTTGCAGCCACTTAGCATTATCCCACTTTGTCAGTTCTCTATGCACCTGGGCTATTCCTGGGCTTTCTAGGACCAGGTGCCTATCTTCCTGGTATGACCAGTAGACAGTCTTGTGCAAATTTCTTTTTATTATTATACTTGCAGTTCTGGAGTCCATGTGCAGAATGTGAATGTGCAGGTTTGCTACATAGGTATACACTTGCCATTGTGGTTTGCTGCACTCATCAACCTGTCATCTTTATTAGGTGTTTCTCCTAATGCTCTCCCTCCCCTAGTACCCCAAACCCCTCCAAAAGGCCCCAGGCATGTGATGTCCGCCTCCCTGTGTCCATGTGTTCTCATTGTTCAACTCCCCCATTGCGGCACTGTTCACAATACCAAAGACTTGGAACCAACCCAAATGCCCAGCAATTTTTTTAAATGCAAATTTAAAAGCAAAAGGCCAGTTACCATTTGTATAAAACAGAAAAAATATTAAAAAATAAAGAGTCAAATAATGATATAAATAGTTTATGTGCCTGATCACATTATTTTCTCTTTTAACTTCTCCCACTTTTTATTCCCACTGAATGTATTCTTAACAATAATTGAAATGTCTAATCATTCCACTTCTCTTTTCTCTAGGCCTTCTGGCCCTCCTGAGTGTCATGTGGCTGTTCCCAACTGTGATCCAGTGACAAGTATTTCAAACATGCTATCATATCACCAGAAGTCTCCATTTATTTCATCTTTCCCACCCTTGATTATCTCATTTCAATTTACTGACAACATAAAATCCATCTATTATGAAATATATTTATGTATCTCCTCTCCATCTCAGAAATCCTTTCTTATACCAACGAATCTTTTCTAGTTCTTACCTTTTGTGTTTCTTATTTTAAATATACATATACCCTTAATGTTTTTTAAAGCCAAATTTTAGCTTGGCCTTAATACCTTTTGTTTCTTATTAACTACGAGTTACACTTTATTACCTCAGATTAGTTTCTACATAACTTTTGTGCTTTATAATTAATCTCTTACAGACATCTTCTGCTAACTGTATACACATGTTCTAATCTAACTAATGCCTCACATCTATTAGAGTTTAAAAAATCCTTCCTTCAGTCTTGCTTCCTTCTCACATCCCCTTCCCTTCCTTTGTTGCTAAACATCTAAGAAGCATGGTGTATAAATTAGTTCAACCATTATGAAAGACAGTGTGGTGATTAGTCAGGGATCTAGATCCAGAAATACCATTTGATTCAGCAATCTCATTACTGGGTATATACCCAAAGGGTTATAAATTATTCTACTATAAAGACACATGCACACATACATTTATTGTGGCACTGTTCACAGTAGCAAAGACATGGAACCAACACAAATGGCCATCAGTGACAGACTGGATCAAGAAAATGTGGCACATATACACCATGGAATACTATGCTGCCATAAAAAAGGATGAGTTCATGTCCTTTGCAGGGACATGGATGAAGCTGGAAACCACCATCCTTAGCAAACTAACACAGGAACAGAAAACCAAAGCCCACATGTTCTCACTCATAAGTGGGAGTTGAAAAATGAGAACACATGGACACAGGGAGGGGAACATCACATACCAGGGCCTGTTAGGGTCAGGGGATACAGGGTTGATAGTATTAGGAGAAATACCTAATGTAGATGACAGTTTGATAGGTGCAGCAAACCACCATAGCACCTGTATACCTATATAACAAATCTGCACATTCTGCACATGTATCCCAGGACCTATAGCATAATTAAAACAAACAAACAAACAAAAAGCTTGATGTAATGGTCAAAGAACACTATACCCCAAAATACTATCTTTCCAAACTTGTTTAGAACAACAACAACAAAGGGCTACGTACTAGGCCATGAAACAAATCTCAAAATATCAATTTGTTTTATGTTGTCATGCTATGTAAGGCATTCTTTTATCATTACTCAATAAAGCTGAAAAGCAATATTAAAAATAGAAGAAAGAAAAAAAGAAAGAAAAGAAAGAAAGAAAGAAAGAGAGAGAGAGGGGGAGGGAGGGAGGAAGGCTGTCACTCACTCTTTCTACTTTTTCGCATGTTATCCTTGCTCCTTAGCCTGCTGAAACTTGGTGTTTGGGCCACTTTAGAGAAATGCTCTCTGCAAGAACACAGAGACTTCCAATACGCCAGTCTCACTGTTAATCAGCCGAAAACTTTCTGTAAATAGTAAGATTTAATGCATTTCACAATGTGATATACTCAAATAAAACACTGTATTTAATTCTCAGAAGTTGCCTTAGTATTTCATTTTATAAGTGAAAAAAATCTATGAAAGATATAAAATGATTCTCTCATTTGCCAACAGACAATAAGTGGCAAAGCTCATCTCTCTCCATGTTCTTTGACCTCACTGGTCTTTGAAACTGCTGGGAATTTTACTGTATTTTCTATGACGTGATACTTTTGTGTTCACATCCTCTGTCTCACTGTCTGTAACCATTTCATCCAATTAATTGACTCCTCCAATTTACTCTTCAATGCAGGTTTTTACTGAAGTTTCAGTTCCTGGATCTCCCTCATTTCCCTCACACCCCCTTCCTGAGAAACGTTTCTACTGATATGGCTAAAATATTCCTGTGGCTCTCCAAAATAACATTTGAACTCTGGCATTTCTATGAAAGTCCTGTTTTTATATTTTAATTTCTACTCTAACCTCTCAATATGGATATTCTACTGGCAATAGAAACTCAACATATCCATGATTAAATGCGTGATCTCTCCTACAACAAATAATGAAAATCAACAAAAGTATATTTCTCCACTTAGGTTTCTTTGTCTTGGATAACTATGTTATTATTCATTTTGTCATTCTTTCTATCTAACCGGAAGTCCAAGTAATTTTAAAATTTCCTTTCCTCTCAATGTCTTATTATCAAGGCCTGTGATTTCTAATTATGAAGTTTCTTTAGAATGTCTTATTTTCATGGTCCTACTACAGGTACACGTTATTTCTCACACAGGTTATTCAAATCCTTCCTGATACATCCCTTTGCCGTCATCTTTTTCTTTCATAGATGCGTCTATCACATGACTTGGTCATAGCATCTCCCCACTTCAAGATCCAGCATACCATCCATCATTCATAAAAAATAGGTCACATTTCTTTCTTAGCCTTTCAATCCAAGTCATCTATTATCTGCCTCCACCATAATTTCTCAGAATCCTGTCCCATTAGATCTTACCACGTGAGTGAATTTTTGCTATGCTGGAAAATTTGTAAGGCTGAACACAACATTCAGTTTTTGACTCTGGAAATATGCTGATCTTTCAGTGGGGAAGTCCTTCCTCTCTATTTATAAAATTCTTCCCACTTTTCAATACTTGGATCGATAGCTAGTCCTATTTTTATGCTACAGTCATGCACTGAATAATGACAACTTGGTCCATGATGGACTGCATATGTGACAGTAATATTATGAAATTATAATACCATATTTTTACTGTACATTTTCTTTGCTTAGATATATAAATACTTAGGTTTGGAGCTTAGGAGCAATAGGCTACACCATATAACCTAGGTGTGTAGTAGGCTGTATCATCTAGATTTGTGTAAGTATCACCCTATGACATTTGCAAAATCATGAAATCACTATACAATGGATTTCTCAGAATATACATTTATGAGCATCATTGAGGAATGCATGACTATGGTTCTATCTTTGGTGCTGACAAAAATAACCAGGAAGCAGAGGACTGCTCAATCCTTTTCTCACTATAAGGAAAATTATGGTAGAAATATCAATAAGCCTCAGGTCCATTAGGATATGGAGACAGGTTAACGACAAGGGCATTACCTGTGTGCAAACCATTTTTCCCTCTATATAGAGTCTTATGAAACAGATTTCTTCATCTTCCTGTAGTGGGCTCATTTTTGCTAGGAGACCTCCTGATTCCCTGGGCACTTGATAAAGGCTTTTAGCTCTTTGATTTCAATCAGGTTTCTATTCTAAGATATTGATACTGTCTTTGTTTCCCTCTACCCAGGTTTTACAGAATTCTGGAAATTAGCCTAAATTGTTAGTAACGTCATAGTCTTTAAATTGCAGTCTCAAAAACTTGACCCCATGGACTGGGTTGATGATATGGTTTAAACGTTTGTGCCTCTCAAATCTCATGTTGAAATGTAATTCTTAATTCTGGAGGTGTGGCCTGGTAGAAGGTGTTTGGGCCATGAGGGAGGATCCCTCAGGAATGCCTGGTGCCCACATTATAATAATGTGTGAGTTCTCACTCTGAGTTTATAGGAGATGTAGTTGTACAAAAAAGCATGGCAGCCACCCCGACTCTCTCCTTCTTGCCATGTGATATACCAGGTCCGCCTTTGCCTTCCACCATGATTGGAAGCTCCCTGAAGCCTCACCAGAAACAGATGCCTGCATTGGGCTTCCTGTACAGACTGCAGAACCATGAGCCAAAATAAACCTCTTTTCTTTAAAAATTACTCAATCTCAGGTATTCCTTTATGTCAATGCAAACAGACTAACACAGTAGAATTGCATTGTCTCCCAAAATTCACATCCACATGGAGCCTCAAATGTGATCTTACTTGGAAATAGGGTCTTTGCCAATGTAATTAATTAAGATGAGGTAATACTAGGCCCTAAATCAATAGCTGGTATCCTCATAAGAATACGAAAATGGAGAGAGACACACGGAAGAATGCCACGTGAAGATGGTGACAGAGATTGGAGATATACATTTATAAAACCAAGGAACACCAGGGATTGATGTCAACCACCAAAATCTAAGATAGAGATTGGGGTTCAGATTCTCCCTGGAGCCATCATGGTTTTGAACTTCTAGCCTTTGGAACTTTAAGGAAATATTATTTATTTATTTTGCTTTGTTATTATTTTGCTTTAAGCCACCGAATTTACGGTATTCTGTTACAGCTGCCGTCGTGAACTAGTACATCTAATTAATTCATGGCCTCAAAAACTTAACGCCTAGATTAGATCAGAACACATCTTCTGCTGTCTTGTTTGAGTTATTATTATTTTTTTTTAATTCCTGACACATGCCAGAAGGTTGCAGCCTTGAACCTTTGGTAATAGACTGTGGAAGATTTCTCTGAGAACCTTCTTTCCTATCCTGCTTCTCTATCTCACTGCAGAACTCTTATTTCCTGTGTCAGAATAACCTTCAAACTGTTCCAGGAGAATATTTTATAGGAAGCTTTTATGAAATTCATTTTGGACCTCAAAAGCCAGTTCCTTTATTATCAAACCTTTTGATCAAAACCAATTTTTCTGCCTATTGTAACTTCATAGTCCCCTCTGCCTCCATTATATCACGTTCTGCCTTAAGCTGGAGCTGGTAGCCCAAAAGCTTGGCACATGTCTGCCTGTATCCCCAATTAAAAAAAACCCTGATTAAACTCTGAAAGGCCAATACCCACTTTCATTCATATTTGTATACAACACAATGTGTTCACTAATAAAGTCATTCAATACCTATGTATTTGCAGCCCACATTATAACAGGAACATTTAGAAGTACTTAATAGGTGTTTGGTCAACATGCCTTGGATCAAAATGAATGGTATCTAAAGCTTTCCTTTTCTTCATTTAAGCGTTGAAAAATGAGCCTAAACTCACTCTGCTTTAGTTGAGCCACCCTTCTGGTTAAATTATTTGATATCAGATACCACTGACATCCCTTCTTTTTCTTTGAAACAGGAAACAATGCCAAGAACACGTTAATCTAAACCCACAATGCTTCTGCATCTCAAAGAACAGAGGGAAAAGGAAGCTGGAGAGAAGCCAGAAGTGACCAACTATATTCCCTCATCCTGTGTGATACTCCCTTTGTCTAATCTGCCCTGCCCTACCAGGTGGTTTAAGAATTTTACTCTTTCTCCAGACTGGAAGAGGAAGTTGGGGCCAGAATTAGGTGTATACAAATTGTTGAAAAGCCTTTCTGTAGATTTGAGGGGCTAAAGCAGAGTATCATTTTTACAGGGCAGCCCAAGCCTCTAATTTGAGCAGGAAGATTCACATTCATTCTCTGGCATGAGTTCTATCAGGAGAATCACTGAAGCCAAGGCTGCAGAAATAAGTAATTAATTTCTCCACACAAGGAGGCTAGTAAACAATACTCGATGTGTGAATACTGAGTTCTGCCAAGAGGAAGAAGAGAGAAATTCGGAAAAAGGGAGACGTCCACATCATTCACTAAAGCTTTCAAAAAACTAAATCAGATCCAAGAACAGTCAAATACCTACAGAATGACATTGGTGGAGAAACTGACCGCCCAGTATTACAGATTTACATCAGTTGTTCTGATGTTCTTAGTTATATCAGATTCCTTCCAGAATCTTGTAAATATATCAGATGGTCAGATGGCCATCTAATAAAAACCTCAATGCTGGCCTACAGATCTGTGATTTAATAAACTTTCTCCACGATTCTGGTGCATGCCCAATGCAGAAGAACCACTCAGTACCTTTCTCTGGCTCATATTTCTTCCACTATTTACTAAATGTTGACCTTAGGCTAATTTCTTAAACCCATGTCCAAGGGTTTCTCTAAATGGAGATAATATTACCTCATCATCAATCTATTGTGAGAATTAGATAAAATGGTGCATGCAAAGGACCAAGCAGTGTGGATGTCACACTGTAAGTACTTAATAAGTGTCTCAGCTTATTATTCTGCAAGAGAAGCTAACTGCCTAATAGATCGTGGAGATAACAAGGGCCACTTGTGGCACTTGAATTAAAAATCTGTTGCTGATTCTCATCGTAAACCTCAATTGCTGCAATAGGCAGCTCTTGAAAGGGATAAATACGACATTATTATTCATATTACTTTTATTTTCTAAATGCTCTTGGAGTGTTTGATCCCCAGGAAGCTATCATCATTAATGATTTTATGAGTGTACTGAGGGTAATTTTAGGTGTCAAGGTAGTGAAAAGTAAATATGAGTGCTTCTTTGCTCTTTAAAGATGAAGGTTCTGAGATCAAAGAGCCTGAGTGATGTGACCACATCCCTAAAGATGGTGCCAAATGCCGCCCTGCTGATAAGGCTGCTGAGGGGACCGTGCACCTGTGTTTTTCTCTTAATACTTACTCTGGGTCTCTGTTGACAAGGAACATTTTGAAGTTTCTAAGATTATTTAATGACCCTAACAGTCATTGTTTCTTTAGTGACTCAAGTCTACACCTGTAATGCTTAGGTTTTTCTTTCTTTTTTTAAATCAGGAAACATCAACGCTTTTTGGGGTCTCCTAAATAACAAATAGCATAATAAAAATGGAGAAACTTTCTAAAGAAGGAAGCTGTCTATACTGCTGTACTGAACTCTAAGCCATGTCTGCTACTAAAACAGATAGTAGCACCTGCTGGGGTCTCTGGAGAAGGAAAACCCAAGCTGTCATGGAGCATCCGTTCAGTAAGCAAAGGGGATTCTACAACTTTTGTTTCTCTGGATAGGTGGCTTCAGTCCATCAAAAACAAAGCTAAAATAAAATAATCTGAAAGGTCGCTCTCTCTATTTTTTACAAGTAGATTTTATCTTTATGGCAATTTTAGGTTCAAAGCATAATTGAGCAGAAAGTAGAGAGAGTTCCCCTATATCCCCTGCTACTACACAGCACAGCCTCCCCCACTATCAGTATCACACAGCAGAGTGGTACATGTATTCCAATCGATGAACCTACATTGACACAGTTTACATTAGGACTCACTCTGACGTTGTACATTCTATGGATTTTGGCAAATGCATAATGACATCCATTTCCTATTGTAAATATATTATCTACAATCTAGACACAATTGTCACAACTGTCGCATCACATAGAATAGTTTCACAGTCCTAAGCATTCTCTGTGCCCTGCCCATCCATTCCTTCCTCCCCATCCATTCCTTCCTCCCCACTAACCTCTGGCAACTACTGGTCTTACTGATGCCATACTTTATTGTGCGTACTCGTTCCTAGGAGTCTTGTTAAAATATAGAATCTAATTCACTCAGGATGAGGAATGGCCTGAGATCCTAACAAGCTACAAAGTGATGTTGATGTTTCTGGTCCTTGCACCACACAGGGTTCTAGAAATGTGAAGTTCCTGCTTTAAAAATTATTCCTTTTTCTCCAGATGCTTCATTTTAAAAGCAATATCTTTAAAGTGTTAGTTTCAAGTACATCTTTTAATAAACAAGGGGAGATACCTAATTCAAGTTATCATTGTGAACCCTTCTACACATAATCAGAAACTTTTGCCTAGGCAAATTTATTGGGCTTAAGGTAACATACGTATTTCAAAATACATGGCATAAGTCCTTACTGTAAATAGACACAAGTCCTTGGGAAATTTAATCACAATAGGGTTTAGGACCTTTTTCTATACCACATACACACACACACACACACACACACACACACACACACAGACACACACACACACACACACACAAAAAAAAAAAAAAAAAAAAAAAAACAACCTTTTTTCCTTTACTGTGATATTTGTATCAGCCTGTTGGAAATGCGACTGTGGAAAGTGATGTCATTTAGAAATAATTAACACATTTGCTCATAATTTCTAAATCCTCACATAAGATGCAAGAAGGTAGAGCGCTTTATTTTCTATAAGAGTTTTCACAAAGCATCTGATAGCTATCCTTTGGAGAGGGTATATTTTACAGGCCTTATCTTACAACTTTGTAGGTCTGAATATTCCAGGTTCCAGATTTAAATAGGTTTTAAAAAATGGTTGAACTATGCAATATTTTTCCAAAAAGCTTTTTGTGTCTTCCTAGTAATTGTGTTTTCTTTCCCACTGTTTAATTTCTATGCTATCAATTTGGATAAAGTTTAGTTCCATGGTAAATATAGAGAAATCCAAATTAAGAAGAGGCTCATATGTCATTCTTCAAACATCATGATTCATGTCACAAACACTATGCCAGAATTTCACCATCACATATATGTTCACATGGCCTAAAAAACTTTCCTTTTATCATTTGCAAATTATCATTTGCTGATCACATGTAGGGGGATATGTTGACATTTATTAATCTAATCACCAAATATATAATATATAATATTTAAAGATAACTTTATTTGAAAAAAATCCATAAGATGATATTAAAATATATCTTCTCAAAGGAAAACGAATAAAAAGTATCCATCACCAGATATCTCTAGGAAGCACTTAGCAGTAATAGCAGTACTGTCCAATAAATATATAATGTAGGCCATACGTGTAACTTTAAATGCTCTTAGAGCCAAATATTTTTCAAAAGTAAAAAGAAACAAGAAATATTAACTTTAATAATGTGTTGCTTAACCCAATATATAAAAATATTATCACCTAAACATGTAATCAATATAAAAATTACTCATCAGCTATTTTCCACTCTTGCTTTTTGTATCACATCTTCAAAGTCGGCTGTGTATCCCATCCTTACAGGCTGTCGCACTGTGAATCAGTCACATTTTGAGTGTGATATTTAACCCAATATATAAAAACATTATCATTTAAAAATATAATCAACATAAAAATCACTTATCAGCTATTTTACATTTTTATTTTTTCATATTACATCTTCAAAGTTGGCTGTGTATCTCATATTTGTAGGATGTCTCACTGTGAATCAGTCACATTCTGAGTGCTCAAAAGCCACACTTGACCAGGGGCTACTGTATTCAGCAGGGGAAATCTAACAAATGAGATAAGGAAAAGTAAGACAGCCAGAAAAGAAAGTAATAACTAGTTACATCATGACAAAAATTATAGTGATGATAGCAAGTCTATGTATATCTCTGTGTGTGTGTGTGTGTGTGTGTGTGTGTGTGTGTGTGTGTGTGTGTGAATATATGGATATTGGACATTTGTGACTATTTTTAAGGCTAGAAGGATAAGAAGACAAAGAGAACACACTCATCAATATTACAACATTTGGCTATAAAATACAATTATGCTTACATTGGATAAAAAACATTTTATGATTTATTATTCTTAATGGAAATAATTTCTCTTCCCTGCCATCATTAGCATGGGTTTGTAGATCTAATTGGAAGAGCAATTTAGAACAAAACAGCAAGTATTTTTTGAGCATGCACTTTGGGCTTAGCACTAGGTTAGACTTGCGGGGATTTCCAAAACATCAACACATTTCCTATCCAGTAAGTGTGATGTATTGGAAGGATTCAGAGAGGACTAGATTTGAATCCTTATGATGAAATTATTACCCTCTCTGAACTTAATTTATTTCTATAAAATAGGTGTAATAGTACTTCTCTCACAGTGTGTTATTTATTAAATGAGTATAATGCCTAGCTCACAAAATTGACCTTATGGAAACAAGCTGATTTTTATCTCCATGACTCTATTTGATAGTAGATTATCATCTGCTTTGTGCAATTAAGATAATGTCTCAAGCAATTCTCAAAAAAGTCAAGATGGCCTTTAAATAAAAGCTTAAACGTGTGAGGTATAATAACAGACCCATAGACAGTTAGAGAATAAGAATTGAAGACTGTTCAAAGGGAAGGAAAATTCACCAAATGTGAATTTTCTTTCATTGTCATAAAAATTTAAGGAATAAAATTTGGGGAAGAAAAGATGAGGGGAAGAAAATTCTAGAGAAGAGAATCAAGGCAATAGCCACTCAAGTAGTGGGCGTGGTAGGGTAACCAACTAGGCCAATTTGCTTAGAACAGAGGAGGTCCCCAGAGGGCAGGACTTTCAATGCTAAAACCCAAACAGTCCTTAGAAAATTGGGAAGTTTGACCACCCTAGCAGAAAGTAAAAAGAAGTTCAGTAGGTGCATTGGTAAAGAGAAGGAAGAAGCTTAGTTGATGCTCAGAAGCTTTTCATTTTATGAGACTAATAGAAAATAGAGTGATGGAGCAAGGTTTTGATACGTCTTGAAATACACGTAGGGCAATGTGAAAAACAGTAGGGTGTATTGGCCAAATAGATTTAACAAATGTGAAAGAAAAAAATGGTCTATGCATTAAGATAATTGAGTTTAGCTCTGGTTTTGCCACCAACTGTGATTCCCTCTCCACTTTTACATCTAGAGACTTAGAGACTCAATTATTTCTTCACCTGTAAATAAGGAGGTTGGAACAGATCACCTCCTTAGCCTTGTGTGGCTGGAATCAGTTGTGATTCTACTGATGGCACGAAGATCTAAAATCCAGAATCTGTTAAGGAACTTAAACAAATTTACAAGCAAATAAACAAAACCCCACTGAACAGTAGACAAAGGATATGAACAGACACTTTTCCAAAGAAGACACACGTGGCCGACAAGTATATGAAAAAATTCTCAACATTACTCATCATTAGAGAAAAGCAAATTGAAACCATAATGAGAAACCATCTCATACCAGTCAGAATGGCTATTATTAAAAAGTCAAAAAATAACAGAGACTAGTGAGGTTATGGAGAAAATGGAATGCTTATATACTGCTGATGGGAATGGAAATTACTTCAGCCATTGTGGAAAAGAGCTTGGCAATTTCTCAAAGAACTAAAACAGAATTATCATGCTACCTAGCAATCCCATTGTTGGGCATGTACCCAAAGGAATGTATATCATTCTACCATAAAGGTACATGCACACATTTGCTTATTGCAGCACTATTCACAATAGCAAAGACATGGAATCTACCCATCAATGGTAGACTGCATTAAAAAAAAAAAAAACTTTGGTGTATATACATCATTGAATATTATGCAGCCATAAAAAATAACAAGATAATGTCCTTTGCAGGAACATGGTAGAGCTGGAGGTAATTATCCCAAGCAAACTAATACAGGAACAGAAAACCAAATACTGAATGTTATCACTTATAAATAAGAGTTAAACTTTTAATACATATGGGAACAAAGAAAGAAACAATGGCCACCAGCGCCTACTTGAGAATGGAGGGTGGGGAGAGGGTGAGGACTGAAGAAGTCCATATCCTGTACTATGCTATTACCTGGGTGACAAAATAATCTGTACCCCAAAGCCCTGCAACATGCAATTTACCTATAGAACAAACCTGCACATGTACCCCTGAATCTAAATGTTTTAAAAAGTATATTATACACCAAATATAAAAAAATTTTGACGCCTGAAAAAGAAATAATTTATAAAACAAATAGAAAAATTTAAAATAAAATGAAATCGTTACTTATAGAACAACAAAAAAGAAGCCATTGAAGGCTTTGACCGTCTTGGTGATCCAAGAAGAGTCAGTAATCCGTATATTCAGTTGAGAGCACTAGAGTCTCACTGGTTTCCCTATCATCTTGGAAGCTTTTTCATACATTTTGCCAGCACTACAACTTGAAAGTCTTCTAGCAATAGAGACTGATAACATGTACTGCTATTTCTTCCGTGAATAGCAGTGAAAACCTATAGAGAATGGGTTCCGCAATTCTCTAGGGAAAAATGTTCCTGAATTCTCTAGGGAAAAATCCAGTTAAATTACTTGTTCATTACTTTCAAAACATTAAGGATATTAAGATATAATTACTTCCAAGAATTCAGAAGAAAGATAGCAGAGTAGAATACCCCCATGAGCATTTTCCTTGAAAACACACTTTTGTGAGTTACTGCCTCACTAACAGAACCATCATGATAGAATTTTGTGTTGCTTTTAAAAGGCAATTTTGACTTCAGAAACTGGAAAGAGAGAAACGATGATCAAGACAGGAGAAATGAGGGTGACAACTGGAGACAGACTCTCTAGAGCTAAATAACTCAGTTTTTATCTCATCTGAATTCACTTCCTTGACTTCTATAAATAGAATGGATTATAAGACTTTTAGCTATTATCTCTTTTTTTTCCCCCATTTATTTATTTTATTGTATTTTAGGTTTGGGGGTACATGTGAAGAACATGCAAAATTGTTGCATAGGAACACACCTGGCAGTGTGATTTGCTGCCTTCCTCCCCATCACCTACATCTGGCATTTCTCCCCCTGCTATCCCCCCCCGCTCCCCCCCCCCCACGTCCCTCCCCTATTTCCCCCCAACTGACCCCAGTGTGTAGTGCTCCCCTCCCTTTGTCCATGTGCTCTCATCGTTCAACACCCGCCTATGAGTGAGAACATGCGGTGTTTGATCTTCTGCTCCTCTGTCAGTTTGCTGAGAATGATGGTTTCCAGGTTCATCCATGTCCCCACAAAGGACCCAAACTCATCGTTTTTGATGGCTGCATAATATTCCATGGTGTATATGTGCCACATTTTCCCTATCCAGTCTATCGTCGATGGGCATTTGGGTTGGTTCCAGGTCCTTGCTATTGTAAACAGTGCTGCAATGAACATTCGTGTACACGTGTCCTTATAGTAGAACGATTTGTAATCCTTTGGATATATACCCAGTAATGGGATTGCTGGGTCAAATGGAATTTCTATTTCTATGTCCTTGAGGAATCGCCACACTGTCTTCCACAATGGTTGAACTAATTTACACTCCCACCAACAGTGTAAAAGTGTTCCTACTTCTCCACATCCTCTCCAGCATCTGCTGTCTCCAGCTATTATCTCTTAAGAAGCTTATCTGTTGACTGCCTACATCTCATGGGCAGAAACACTACTCTGAATTTAGGATTTATAAACATTAATTTAGTCAATAAACATTTAGTGTTAGAACTTAGTTTCTTGCCAGAATAAAAGTATCATTATAAATTGTCATGGAAGAAAGAGAAAATAATAATAGTGCTTTGGAAATTCCATCAATGAGAGTACTCAGGCAAAAGAGTGATGGCTCCTGCTCTACCTGTTTAAGGGAAAAAGAAGGAACATCTTAATTACACTAACGGCTTCATTTTTTCATGTAATTACAAGTTTAAAGTTTTTCTTTGCTGCTAATTTTGTATGAAATATATTTGTGCTAAATATTGCCTTACCGTATACCTAGAGATGTTTATTTACACAGATGCAGGATATTTTAATTTAGGGGGAGGGGACCATTGAAACCAGAACCCAAGGCCAACTGCTCTTCAGTTCCAATGGTAATTTGTGGTTTTTCTTAGATTTAGTGGTTACAAAGGAGTCTTAGACTGTTGATCATAGCCAATACTACACTGCTATTTTATATAAAATTTTTAAAAGTAGAGTTCGCACTCTCATAACCCATGAAATCCTTTAGCTCGCTTTAAGTGAGTAGAGCAATGGTGGGAAAGAAGAGGTGAAGGGAATCTGGGTGGTATCACATAAGCAAAACCAAATATCCACAGAAGAGAACTACTTGTCCAGTTTCTTTAACTTAGCCAAGAAAACAAACTTGGGTCTGCATATAAAATAAAATCAGGTAGCAATAAAATAAATTAGTCCATAAGCCAAGTTTATAATTTATTTTCTTCTTGTTTTATTTCCACGCAAACATCTATGTGGAAATATTTACATGAAAACAAAATATTCTGTTGTATATATAATGTATAGATTATTTAATGAAGTATATGTAAGTTTCTGCAAACAGCGACATTCATATAGATGCTGTTCCTGTAACGAATCATAAAAAAAGAAAGATACATTGATCAAGAATAAGGGAATGGGCTTAGAAATGTAAACTTTCAGGATTTTTGAAAGCATCATTTGAATGATAGCCTAGCGATGAGATATTTCATACATTAACTTCACTCTCCTCCACAACCAGCTGACTATTGTATGAAAATCAGAAAAAAAATTAAAAATAAACAGAAAAATCTCAAAACAGTGTTAGTTTATATTCTGAATAGGAACAAGGTGCAAAAAGACCAATGAAGCTAGTCTAGATAGGTGCACATACATGGGGAGAGAAAATTGCCTCTTATTGCAAAGACAGCTTAATCAAGGACTTGACTGGATGATCATTAAGTTTAAATGTTTCAATTTAAGTTTAGAAATTTTAATTTATAATTTTAACTATGGAGCACAATTTTCTATGAAATGTTGTCTGAAAGAGCAGTAGCAAATTTAATTTCATACAAAAGTCTTAAATATCTACAAATATTTAGCTATTTTCTATAGAATCCCTAGCAGAGGCTTGGGACTTTTATGGCTTCTTTTGGATGAGGATTCAGACAGTAAGAATATGACGTTTTATCAGATTTTGTGTGCAGGCTGATATAACTGGTATAATATTTTGACTTCCTTTCAAAAACTCTTCTGTATTACTCTATGGCTGTAGTATTCAGAAGCTGCATGGCTAATTTTATGGCTGAAAGAATCATATTCAATTTCATTTATTTGCTTTCAATGTACAGAAAACATTTCTTCCTACAGTTCTGTGACTTAACTTTTCCCCCTTAGCTAAGAAGTAAAAATAACATATTGTTATAACTGGCATATTAGTCGTGGCTTTTTTTTTTTTTTTTTTTTTTTTTTTGAGACGGAGTTTCACTCTTGTTACCCAGGCTGGAGTGCAATGGCGCAATCTCGGCTCACCGCAACCTCTGCGTCCTGGGTTCAGGCAATTCTCCTGCCTCAGCCTCCTGAGTAGCTGGGATTACAGGCACGCACCACCATGCCCAGCTGATTTTTTGTATTTTTAGTAGAGACGGGGTTTCACCATGTTGACCAGGATGGTCTCGATCTCTTGACCCCGTGATACACCCGCCTCGGCCTCCCAAAGTGCTGGGATTACAGGCGTGAGCCACCGCACCCGGCCAGTTGTAGCTTTTTTTACAACTCCAAATATTAATTAGATTTGACTAAAACACAAGACTTCCTGAAATGAAAATTCTGTTGGATTTGAGGCAACAAAATGATTAAAGAGTTAATAAACATTAAGATTTAAGATAGCCCAGAACAAAATTTCTAAAATGCTATAAAATATTTAAAATTATATGTTTAAAACCTTTTGCTTAAAATCAGTGTGTTGAAGAGTTAGAGTTAACTGCACCCCATGCTTATCACAGAATGTTTCACAATAGCTAAGATATAAAACCAACCTAAATGTCTATCAACAGATAAATGGATAAAGGAAATGGGGTATATATACCCAATGGAATACTATTCAGCCATCAGTGAATGAAATCCTGTCATTCATGGCAACATGGATAAACTTGAAGAACATTATGTTAAATAAAATAAGTCAGAGAAAGACAAATACTTAATGTTCTCACTCATACATGGTAGCTAAAAAAAAAGCTAGAAGAGAATTCTGAATGTTCTCAATACAAATAACTGTATCCTTTATATATAACTATAGAATGGAGAGTAAAAAAAAAATGGAAAAATGAAATTTCCTATAATTAGACAATTGCTTGAGCCAAAGACAGTATACTGCTTGATAATTAAAATTGACATGTATAAAATATTTAAATGTTAAGAATATAAAACTCTCTAATATAGAAAATAAAGTCTGATTGTACATTGATTACATTTAGCAACATATAAATGACCCTATAATTACATGTCTGTTTCTAAAAGTTCCTCTTACCGCATATCAATATTACTCTGTTAGACCCTTTGACAATCAAACATACGATGACAATCAAACATATAATTACTAAAATAGAAAATAATTTAGAAATAGAAAATAAAGAAAATAAAGTCTGATTGTACACTGATTACATTTAGCAACATATAAATGACCCTAAAATTACATGTCTGTTTCTAAAAGTTCCTCTTACCGCATATCAATATTACTCTGTTAGACCCTTTGACAATCAAACATACAATGACAATCAAACATAATTACTATGCTAGAAAGGGATGTCCTAAAATTACTCCTCCATTAACTGATACCCTAAAATGATCAAGGGTTGGGACAGACATACAGAATTACTAAAACACATCAAGAGTAATAGCAAACAAGTTTAGTGGTAAAATGCAAATTATTCTCTTTAAAATCAGGTATAGAAAGGAAGTCCATCACAATCACATTTGTTTAAGATTTTTAGTACAGTACAAGTAAGACAAGTAGGAAAACTATAAGATATACAAATTAGAAAAAGCCACAGAACCATCTTTCACACACATATGCCCAAAAAATGCAGACATAAAAATTTATTAGGAGTAACTAAGCTTAGCAGGTTTGAAAGATTTAAGATTAATATACAAAAATCATTTGCATTTCTAGCCACTAGAAACAAAGAATGAGAGTTATGAAAAAGTTACCCTATTGACCTTAACAACCTAAAATTATTCTATCAAAAGATGCAAAAAACCTTTAGTAATAAATTATAAAACTTCATTGAAAAAAGCTAACTAAAAGGAGAGTGAGGAAAACTTAATATTGTAAAGATTTCAAGCTCCCTTGGATATAGTCAAGATATTTTCAATCAAAATCTCAACGTTTTTTCATAAAATTTGGCAATCTGACTCAATGGCATTAAAAAAAGAATCAAGAGTAACAATAATAACACAATATGAAAAGGAATAAGTGTTTGCCTTGAAAGAGATATAAATTTATTATAAAGCTACATTATTTAAGGCAGTAGGGTTTGGGGAAGTTGTTGGCTTACATCTGCTGTAGCCTATCTCAAAGTATACAGCCTTTTGCAGTTCTATATTGATGAGAGAAGTTCTATTTGACTTTTTACCTTCCGCAGGCTTTGGGTTTTAACTTCATACTGAATTAACACCCTTCCCTGCCCCCTTGTGGTTGCCAAAGCTAGAGGCCAAGTTTGCCAACGTAGGTACATGCCATCAGCACTGCATTCCAGCATTCCAGTGCTTTGTTGATAATT
Source organism: Cebus imitator (assembly GCF_001604975.1). Lineage (NCBI taxonomy): Eukaryota > Metazoa > Chordata > Mammalia > Primates > Cebidae > Cebus > Cebus imitator. The sequence goes on along the minus strand of NW_016107408.1, from coordinate 1,277,014 downwards.
ATCTTGGTTTATCTTCCCTGTGAATTTTGGCACAGTCACTCCTTAATATCTTGACAGCACTGCAATGTGCTGACATATTGTATTAGTCTGTTTCCACACTGCTAATGAAGACATACCCAAGACTGGGTAATTTATAAAAGAAAGATGTTTAATGGACTCACAGTTCCACATGGCTAGGGAGGCCTCACAATCATGGTGGAAGGCAGATGAGGAGCAAAGTCATGTTTTACATGGCAGCAGGCAACAGGGTGTGTGTAGGGGAACTGCCCTTTTACAAAACCATCAGATCTCCTGAGGCTTAGGCATTATAATGAGCACAACACGGGGGAAAAAACCCACCCCATGATTCAGTTACCTCCCACCAGATTCCTCCCATGACCTGTGTGGATTATTACAATTCAAGGTGAGATTTGGGTTAGGACACAGAGCCAAACCATGTCACATATGTTCCAGCAATGGAGCAAGTAGAGTGAAGAAACAAACCAGTTTATATATGGAATCATGATATTTGACAAAGATGACCTGGCCAGTTCCTGGGAGAAGGAGGAATTAGTCAACAGACAGCACTAAGCAATTGGCTTCCCATATGAAAAATAATGAAACAGTATTTCTATTCTATGTCATATATAAAATGTTGTAGTAGAAAGATTAAAGATTTAAATGTGGACTTATTAAAGATTTAAATGTGGACTTTCATTTCTTTTTTTTTTCTTTTTCTAAATTTTTGTTTAATAGAAAGTATGTTGGCTTTCACAGAGGAAGTGTGAGATATGTATTCATCATTAGTGGGCACTTTGATTATTTTTCAAATCTGCCTGGTCATTTTTATATTCTCCTGTTCTTGACTCATTTTTTATTCTGTCTTATATTTCTTTAAACATATTAAACATAATTGTTCTATGGTCTATATTTATCCCAATATCTGAAGCCTTTGTGGGTCTGGTTCTATGATTTGCTCTTCCTGCTGCCGCTGACTCATGGCCGTCTGTTTCCTTGCACATGTCATTTTGATTGTGAGCCCCTAGCTTTTGGAATCGTATGATAATTCTGTAAGGCTTGGCTTGAGGGTGCATTCCTGCAGGAAAGTTTTCTGGTTGCTTCTGTCAGGCATCAGGACATACTGATAACAGACCAGAATCCACTTTATTTTTTTTCTTTTTCGAGTTCCACTTAAATTCAACTGATCATCTTGAGGGTTTTGAGGCCATGGGTAAATTAGTGTCTTGTGGACTTCCATTTCTAGTATTAATAGGCTATGTGGTTGAGACTAAATCACTCACTGAAAGCAACTAATGAAGTAACGTAACTATTTTAGTTGTCCTTGAAAACAGAACAGCAACGATAAGATAATAAGGGGTGGCATCACCAAAATTAATGGAGAAGCAGGAGCCAAGACAGCTATGCAAACCACCAGGACACAGGACCCACTTTTGCCATGGCAATTGCATACATTAGCAAACTTGGTCTCTAACTTTGGCAACCACCTGGGGGCAGGGAAAGGGTATTAGATGTCAAGGTCCAGTAGCCTTCCTACTGCCCGAAGTCATTATCATCAAAATCAGGATAGCAGTTACCTCAAAGGGGCTGATTATCATCAAAGTCAATATAGCAGTCACCTCAAACGAATGATGCTATCACAGAACAGGTATGGGGTATGGGTGATGTTCTTTTTCTTCGAGTGTAGGTAATAGTTTATTTCTTTAATTAGATGATGTGACTTACTTTACTGCACATATATGGTCAACTCATTTTTTCATGTAAAACACATTTTACCGTAAAATTTTTTAAAACATTTAAACCAGAAAGAGAGGAACTTGGAAAAAAAAAAAAGGTAACTTTAGTTTTATCAATTCTTTAACAATTTAGTTTTATCAGTTAGTTTAACAAGTAAATCTTTAATACTGGTAAATTCTACTTTATTAAAAATTTCTTTTGTGAATATCATTCTCAAGATTTTATAGGAACCCTTCTAGCCTCAAGTCTATAAAGACAGTTATTTCCCGATGATGGTACAGTGCCCCTTTGTCATGTTATTTATTCAGAGTTTAATAAACAATTATTTGTTGCTTGGCTAGGTAAGTGTCAAAAAATACATAATACAGTTTTTGGCCTGGAGAAATTTACAAATAAACACAATCTTAATGACACAATAAGAAACTAATAAAATGTAGGACCTAAATTACAGCCATTAAAATTTTACCAGGCCACTCACCAACCTGCTGACTTCTGTGCCCAAATACGTTACCCTCTTGACAATGTAGGGGAATTATTTCCCTTCCAATCCAAAGTCTAACCCTCTAACAGACTCTGCAAGAGCACTACTGAGCAATTATTTCCTTTGGCTACTATATTATGAATTTTTCCTTTCAATTAGAGTCATGCTCAGCACAATTCACATATTTTGTTATTTCTTGCATCCTAAAAGAGCCCTGTATATCAAAATTCCAGGAAAATAATGATTGTATTTAATTCTTATCATTTCACATCTTTTTTTTTAATTGCATTTTAGGTTTTGGGGTACCTTTGAAGAACATGCAAGATAGTTGCATAGGTACACACGGCAGTGTGATTTGCTGCCTTCCTCCCCTTCACCTATATCTGGCATTTCTCCCCATGCTATCTCTCCCCAACTCCCCACTCCCCACTGTCCCTCCCCCAGTTCACATCTTTTACAAATTACTTCAACCAGGCTTTTGCTCCCAGCACTCTATCAAAACTTCTCCCGTAAAGGTCTGCAGGGACTCAATGTTGCTAATATCCATGATTAATGATTAATCCTCATCTTATTTGATCTGTCACCATGCATTTGACCCAGTAGATCACTCCTTCATCCTGGAAACACTTTCTTTGCTTGGCTTCCAGGATGTCACTCTACCTTGTTTTTTCAGATGGAGTCTCACTCACTCCGTCACCCAGGTTGGAGTGCAATGGTTTGCTCTCAGCTGACCGAAACCTCTGCCTCTGGGGTTTGAGAGATTCTCCTGCCTCGGCCTCCCAAGGAGCTGGGATTGCAGGTGCTCAGCACCACCCCCGGCTAATTTTTGTATTTTTAGTAGAGACAGGGTTTCACTATGTTGGTCAGGCTGATCTCAAACTCCTGACCTAGTGATCTGCCTGCCTCAGCCTCCCAAAGTGCTAGGATTACAGGCCTCAGCCACCCCCATCCCCAGCTCACTGTTGCATTTTTTTTACCTACTTTATTGGCTTCTCATTCTCAATTCCCTTTGCTACTTCTTTTTCTTCCCCTCAATGAAGTGGTGGTGTTTTTCTCAGGGTAATACCCGAGTTTCGTTGTCCCATGGCCATGTAAGTTTAGTAGGCAAAAGAAAGAAAGAACCCTCTGTGCAGAGAAGGATCCCCAGAGAAAATGGGTTGCTCCTTCTGCAGTGAAATACAGAGGGTTTTACAGACGAGCTTGAGGAAGTGGTGTTTGATTTACATAGAGCACAAAAGATTGGTGGGACCAGATGGGCCATTTGCATAGTGCGTGAAGAGGCTGGCTGCCCCACCCTAATCTTGTATTATGCATATAGGTTCTCTACTTGGCCGGAGTCATGTTGCCTACCTCTTTACTGTACATGTGGCGACAAAAAAAAAGGAAGAAGGAGCCTCCAGGTTGAATATACCTGGCTTCCAGGTAGCGCTTTTCTGTTGGCCCAGCTCCCGGTATTTCCCCCATTTCTGGATTCCTTATCTGTGTCTGAGCTCAATTTTTCAGGATGCTCTTTGTTAAAAATAAAATGATCTGGGGCTGCTTTTTGCTTAAAGGGAAATTCCACCAAGGACTCTCTTACCCTCACTAGCTGCCTAGATAATTTCTTTTTAGCTTCTGTATCAACAATTTCTAAACATTGGATGGATATGCCCCAGAATTCATGGTCAATTTTTTTTTCTACCTACTTACACTCAATCCCTTGGTAATTTCATTCAGTAGCATGGTTTTAAATCACACCCATATAGTAAGGATGAGCACATTTTTACATTTCCATCCCAGGATGCTCCACTGAATCCCAGACCTTTATTTGGATGTCTAATAAAAAGAATTACTGAGATTCCTCCAGCAGCCTCCTACCATCTCACCATCTCAGCCAAATCAAACTACATCCTTCAAATACCTTCATGTCTTTCTTAATCCCTCCCTTTCTCTCACACCCCTTATCGAATTTGTCAGTATATGCTCTCAACATTTTCTAATTTTCTACTCTCCCTAAATAGTACATATATAATATTGGATTATTTCAGTCAACTCTACCTCCAAATTTCTCTTCTCATTCTCTCCTAGAGTCTGATCTCAATGCTGCTACTGGTAGGATGTTTCCAGAACAGATACATCCCTTTTCTTCTCAAAACCCTCAAAATGATCTCACACTTCACCCAGAGCAAAAGCCAGTCTTTTCTTGTTTGTTTGTTTTGCTTTTCTTTTGTTTTGGTTTGGCTTTTAAACTTTTAAGTTCAGGGGCACAAGTGTAGGTTTGTTACATAGGTAAACTTGTGTCATGAGGGTTTGTTGTACAGATTCTTTCATCACTCAGGTGTTAAGCCTAGTACCCCTAAGTTATTTTACCTGATCTTCCCCCTCCTCCCACTGCTCTCCAAAAGGCCCCAGTGTGTGTCATTCTCCTCAATGTGTCCACGTGTTCTCATCATTTAGATCCCACTTGTAAGTGAGAATATGTGGTATTTGGCTGTATGCTTCTGGGTTAGGATAATGCTAAGGATATTGAAAAGGATGGCATTTAACCCAGTTGACCACTGCTGCATCCTGGAAACACTTTCTTTTTTGGCTTCCAGGATGCCGCTCTACCTTGTTCTTTACCTACTTTATTTGGTTTAACCAATTATCTCTTTAACCATTAACGCTTTAGTTGATAGATTTTAGAGAACTTTGTGTATTACCCCAGACAAACGACATTGCTTCATTGAGGGGAATAAAAAGAAGTAGGAAAGGAAATTGAGAATGAGAAGCCAGTATCCTTAGCAATATCCTTTTATGCTAAGGATAATGAAAAGCCAGTCTTAAACAGCCTACTAAGCATCTATGTTCTCAGCTCTGAAGTAGTTTCCCCCTTGTTCGCTTTAGCAGAGCCACGCAGACATCTAAGTCTTTGCTGCCTGAAGCATGGGCATGACCCCTTCTTAACACCTTTGTACCTCCTCCTCCCTGGTCTAAAATATTTTTCTCCCAGGTTTCTGTGTGGTTCATTCTCTTGCTTCTCTTGTTTAAATATCGACTTCTCAGTGAAGCAAACTATTGTAAAACTGAAAGTCCCCACTCTCAGTACTCCCAATCTTCCATATCCTACTCTATTGTATCCCTGAACACTGACCAATATATAACACACAGTATCATTTACTTATTCACTGTTAGTCTTTCCATACTTAAATGTATCTGTTATTTTCACTGATGTTTTCCCAGCTCCCAGAAGAATATCCGCCATGTAGAAGATGCTTAATATATAGTTGTTCGATGAATTAATTATATTCCTTTATATAAACTATAAGTCCTTTAATAAAAGTTTGGAGATGGAAGAGACAAATATTAGGCAGAGGAGTGAAAGAGTTTTGAATGTATGCAATACCTGCTAGCATTTTACATGCCATATGTGTTTGAAATCAAGCAGAAAGAAAAACACCCACGTTGGATGGATGAGATGAAAAATAGGCAGAGTTTAGAAGAAACCATCTTCCTTCAGAATAAGATTTATGGTTTCTAGGCAGTCCCTCATCACCATTTTGTGGTATAAAATAAGAATTTTTTTTAACTAAGATTCCAATTTCCCATCACACTTTTCTTGAAGAATTATTTTCCTTCCTAAGTTTCTCTTGCCATGATAAACCAAAGACTATCAACAGATTAGCTGTGGCTGAGAAATCTAGTTGTCCATCCATATCTGGGACTTTATTTTTTTTTTTTACCATAACACCTTACCGTTTGACTAGACACAGGGCCCCTGTAAGTAGTCACTATAGTTACATTCTCCCTGGAAACTAGGTGCAGTGATTAAGTTCTGCCCAACGGAATATAAGGAAAATTGTGTGTGAGACTTCTAGAACACACCATTAAGGGGTTGGGGGATGCCCTTCTGCTCACTTTTCCAGCACCATGCTTCCTGGAATACAAAGTGGTAGCTGGGGCTTGAGGAGCCATTCTGGACCACGAGGTAGTAGTCAGTTACGAAAAATGGCAAACACAATGGAAAATGCTTGGGTCTCTAATAAATGAGAAGCTGGTAAACCAGCCTCATGCTTTACTTTTGTGTGAGCAAGAAATAAACTTCTGTGTTTAGGCCACTAGTAATTGGGTTTTCTGACATTTGCTATTACCACTAAAATTGCTATTTGCTTATCACTAAAATAGAAGGTGTAATATTTATTATTATTAAAATCTCCAGCTACCCTAAAAATAAAATTTCTTCTCTCAGATGTCATATAATAACATAAAGCAACCAGTAAAACTCACTTACTTGCAAAGCTGAAAGAATGCTGAATGTGGAGTCCAGGCAGTCTTAGAAACCTCTCACTGTTCCAGCATTTACCCTTTAGTTGATAGATTTTAGAGAGGTCGGGGTGATTCTGCGGGCAGGAATAGACTGGCTGGGCCAGGCAAGGAGTTTTCAGGGAACTTGGAAAAAGGGCTCTTTGTCTACCAATCTGGAAGGTTTCAATATCTTAGCAATTTGAATGTCTGTAAAAGTGAGGATCATCTCACTGTCAACTTCCTCTTCCTCTTACTATGATAATAATACTAGGCAAATGAAGTGGGAATTCATCTCCTTTGACTTTTATTTATGTGATTTTGGTAGAAGTAATTCCACTCTAGAACCAGGGTAGAATACATGACACTAGGTAAAAATCAGTCAGAAAACCCAATTGCTGAATTGATCTCAAGGTCAGTAAATTTAAAACCTAGTAAATATAAAACACTTATTATCACTGCTAAAGAAGCAGGATCGATGGCCATTTATATTTGATATTTTAGTGTTATAACCTTGGGACCGGAGGAGTCATAAGTGGAGCTGTAGAATGAAGCCAACAGAACAGAAAGAATGCCATTCAGTGCTGGGATTCTAGGTGCCAGTGACAGCTTCTGACTCCTAAATGTAGCCATACCTGAAACCAGGCACTATCTATGGACTTTTAAATTTTCAAAATAATTTCTCTCTTTCCTCTTAATCTAGCTTGATTGATTTCCTGCAATTTGTAACTGAACCATTCCTATCTGGTATAATGTGCAAGAATTTTAACATTCAGATGCATCAGAAAACAGCATTCTAGATAGCGAATAGAATGGGCACAGATGCAGAAATGTGAGCATTATTTTTGTAATAAAAAAAGAGAAATAATATTGTAGATAACTTGTAGTAATTTGAAGAACAAATTTAAAAAATTATAGGCAACAAGATAAATAAAAATACTACTATTATTTTAGTTGAGTTGATGATCGGGCTATAAATTAGATAAATGGAAAACAGAGCTGCATACAGGTGAAATAGATAATGGGAACAAGCTTATTGCATTAATTATTAAGGGCATGGGATTTTTATTGGAGCTGGTGTTTAAACTCAGTGATTTCAATTTCCCATCCCTCTGCTTTGTCTATCCAACAACAACTTCCTCTAATGTAGAGAAACATCTGCCATGGAAGGATATGCTACCTAAATTATGGAGCCCAATGCAAAATGAAAATGTAGGCTTTAAGAAAAAATAATGCAAATTTCAAGGTGGCAAAGCAGAACATTAAATAAAGCCCGGGGCCCTTCTAAATGCAAGACCCTACGGATGGCACAAGTTGCCCAACCATGAAGTGGACCTTGTCCAGAAATGAAATGGAAATGGACAGTTTTTCTTCAACAAATCTTCTAACACATAAATAAAACTTGTTTTAAAAACAACCTTAAGAGTATTTCATTGGCATAATCAAACTGTCTTTCATTAGTTCAATTATGAGAAAGGAGCAGGGTTGTTTTTTAAAAACAAAAACAAAACTTGCTTATGAGAAAAGATACAATAATTCTTTATTTTACTTTACCTACACATTGCAACTGATCACCTGGTATTCAGTAATAAAACCCTTCATACTTAGCTCCTTAAACTGTCTAAACCCAAATCTTCCATTTGGGCTATGCACTAGCATGTTCAAGAATTGAAACATGCACACATGTTTATCGTGCCACTGTTCATAATAGCAAAGATTTGGAACCCACACAAATACTCATCAATGATAGACTGAATAAAGAAAATGTGGCACATATACACCATGAAATACTATGCAACCATAAAAAAGGATGGGTTCGTGGCTTTTGCAGGGACATGGATAAAGCTGGAAACCATCATTCTCAGCAAACTGACACAAAAACAGAAACCCAAACACCACATGTTCGCACTCATAAGTGGGTGTTGAACAATGAGAACACATGGACACAGGGTGGGAAACATCATATACGTGGGCCTGTTGGGGGGCGGGGGGCTAGTGAAGGAATAGCATGAGGTGGGGGGCTTGGTGAGGGATAGTATTAGGAGAAATACCTAACGTAGATGACAGGGTGATGGATGCAGCAAACCACCATAGCATGTGTATATCTATGTAACAAATCTGAATGTTTTGCATATGTACCCCAGAACTTAAAATATATATATATATAAAGACAACAGCAAAAAAATTGAAATTTGGATATTTCTGAAGATAGTTTTAAAATATATATTCACATTACCTATTTCATAAAGACAAAACAAATTTGATATTTAAACATAAAAATGTTTTCAGTTAGCTAGTTTTTTTTGTAATATTTTTGCAAGTTCTTTGTTAAAAAGTATTTTTAAATATTTTTTAAAATATTGAAGCTTGTAGAAAGTTTTTATGTATAGAATGACTAATAAAAGGATTTTAAATGCATTTTGCCAAAATAAACAATATCAGCTCCCTTTTCTATACAATTCCATTTCTATAAAAACTATTTGAAAATTATTTTTATTTGATAGAAGATTGAATTCAGTGTTTTCATTGCCTAGGCTGATCCATGTATTCGTTCTGGAGAGTTATAAATGGAGGTTGTGAAATCAGCATATTTAGGTTTAACTAGATATTTAACTTCATCACTAACAAGTGGAACTGGGTATTCCAATCAACTTTAATTTTATTTTTGGGAAAGAAATAATGACTGAAGGAACCTCTTCAGGGATTTGTGATGGTTATATGGGAGCAGTGAAAACAGTGCATTGGAGACTGGAAGCACTGAATACATCCAAAGATTATTATTCCTTTATCCATTCAACAAATATTGAGTCTAGACCATAATCCATGAACTTGGTTGGTGATGGGCTACCAAACGTAAACAAGATGGACATAGTTCTTTCTCAAGTAGAGTGCACAATGGATCTCACAAGGAAGATAATCAAACAATTATAATACTGTGGGATAAACTCTTTGAAGGAAGGTGAGCATCATGCTATGAAGCAGTCAGCAGAAACACTGAATTCATCTGAGATGGTTGTGTTGCCTTGGAGGAGTGTGTCAGAAGAACTTTTGAGAATATGCAACTGATTTGAAATTAATAAATAGTAGTCAGATGAAGGACAGAAATAAAAATATCAAGGCAGTGAAGACTAGCAAATGAGATGAAAGAGAGAACAGCACAATCAAAGAACTGGGAGATATTTAATAGTGCATTGTTTATTCTGGGCAGTGGTAATTTAGTGAACTGTAGAAATAAGAAAAAGCCAAATAGGCTGGGAGTGGTGGCTCACGCCTGTAATCCCAGCACTTTGGGAGGCTGAGGTGGGTGGATCATGAGGTCAAGAGATTGAGACCATCCTGGCCATGATGAAACCCCATCTCTACTAAAAAAACAAAAATTAGCCAGGTATGGTGGCACACGCCTGTAGTCCCAGCTACTTGGGAGGCTGAGAGAGAAGAATCGCTTGAACACAGGAGGCAGAGGTTTCAGTGAGCCGAGATTGCGCCACCGTACTCCAGCCTGGTGACAGAGCAAGACTCCGTCTCCCCCCGCCCCCCCAAAAAAAAAAAGAAAAAGAAAAAAGCAAAAGCCAAATAGTAACAGCATGCTGAGGGGTTTTATTTCTATCCTAAGGAAGATATGCAGATGTATTATACACCAAGAGTTGGTCACTAGGTCAAGCTGCACAAAGGCACTTCTTACTGCCACACAGAGAAGACATGAGAGGGAAATGGAAAGGCAAATTTAAAATTTAATAGAATAATGAAAAATTCATTAAATAATTAGAAGATAAAAAAGACAAAGAGAAGGAAATGAGAAAGGAAAGGTGAAAGGCTGACCAAGATGGTTCAACCTCTGAGAAGAGTTCAAGAATAAGGGACAAATAAAAGAAGATAAACAGCACAGAATTGAAGAGAATTAGTTTCTAGATTAAATGATATCACCTTGTATTCAGCAGACTCATTTAAAGAAAATAAACTCACATCCAGTTGCCTTACAGAAAAATTTCAGGACACAAGAATTTAGAAAAACCTATAAGCTTTTAAAGAAAATGTAAGTCACATGAAAAGGGAATTATGAGTGAAATTACTGGAAGCTAGAATACAACACAAATATGTCTTCAGAATTCTAAAAATAAAATTCAAAACTTATAATCCTAGCCAAACAATCAGGAGTGTAATAGTGGAACTGAGATCTTTTCAGACCTGTCGACTATCAAAAAAATTACCAGCCATGCTTCTTTTTCTAGAAAGCTTCTGGTATCACACTCCAAGGCATTAATTTATAAAGGAGGGATATGTAGAAATTTACGGAACGTGAAAGATGTAAAGAGAGCTCCCAGAATGATGGTGAAGAGAAGACTTAGAAAGATGGCTGTGTGGCAGGCCTAATTAGTAGTCTGTTCGAGTTAAGGCAGAAGAAAAGAGAAAATACACACACACACACAGACACACACACACACACACACACACACACACACACACACAAGCATGCACCACAAACTGAGAGATTATATTGAAATATTCTGAGAGAATATTTATAGTTCTTCTCTGAAAATCACTGAAGCTGAATAAGTGAGAGTTCCACAGAACAAAATACAAAGAAAACCAGAAAATGGACAACTATGGTCAGGAGGGTATAAACAAGTGAAAAACAAGATGAGGTGTCTCACGCTTGTAATCCCAGCCTTTGGGAGGTTAAAGTGGGAGGATTGCTTGAGCCCAGGAGTCCAAGATTAAGCTGGGAAACATAGGGAAATTCTGTCTCTACGAATCATTTAAAATTTGTAATTTGGGTGCGGTGGTGTGCGTCTGTGGTCTCGGCTACTCAGGAGGTTGAGGCTGGAGGATCAGCTGGGCCAAGAAGGTTGAGGCTGCAGTAAGCCATGTTTATGCCACTATACTCCTGCCTGGGTGACAGAGCAAGACTCTGTCTCAATAAAAAAAAAAAAAAAAAAGGCTGAGTGCTGTGGCTTACACCTATAAATAATCCCAGTACTTTGGGAGGCTGAGGTGGGTAGATCACCTGAAGCCTGGAGTTCAAGACCGGTCTGACCAACATGGAGAAACTCCATCTCTACTAAAAATACAAAGTTAGCTGGGCATGGTGGCGCATGCCTGTAATCCCAACTACTCCGGAGGCTGAGGCAAGAGAATCACTTGAACCCAGGAGGCAGAAGTTGCAGTGAGCCAAGATCGTGCCCTTGCACTCCAGCCTGGGCAACAAGAGTAAAACTTGTCTCAAAAAATAAAAATAAAAAAAATAACACAAAACAGAACAAAGTGTAATCTTAAAGTACCGGGTGGCCTGGCTATCAGCAAATTATGCCTAGTTATAAATAGGTGTATACTGACTATTCATTTAACCAGCAATCCTGGGAACAAAAGGGAAGAAGAGAAAAGACATGCCTGTTGAGGAATGAGTACCACAGTTAATTCCTTGTCAGCTCTAGAAGAAAGTGGAAGTATAATGTGTAAAGTTAAAAAAAAAATGAAGATAGACATATAAGCATTTTCTTTAGAAATATAAAGATCAATACCATGAGAAACAGCTAGAGTGCTGCATCTGTGAGTCGGAATTAAACGTGAGGACAGATGGGGCAAGAAACAGCTGTTTTTCATTATAGTCTTTTAGTAGTATTCAACTTATAAAAACTTTTTATTGTGAATTATAACATACACACAGAAAGCTGCATAAAACACATTTGGACAGTTTAACAATATAATAAATGTCTGTGCAACCACCACCCAGGTCAAAAAATAGAACATCCCCAGCCTCTGAAGGCAACCTCAACCCTCAGACCATCTAATCTCTGAGCAAAACCTCCTCCCAACCTTTAAAGCTGATACTAATTTCACTTCTGTAATAATTATTTTTGCATTTATTTATATTTTCATCACATACATATACTATCCCTTAATGATATAGGTTAGCTTTTCATGGTTTTTGACTGAATTTTTGAGTGTGTATACAGTTTACTTAAATAAAATTTAAAGTTTTAAATGCACTATTTTGCTCATATGAGTAGAAAACCCACCTCCACTATAAAGAATTATTGAATACACTGGCTTTCCCACATTGATATTTTCATATGAAAAAGGAATTATTACTCATTTCTCCCAGATGCTTGTAAATGTACCTTTACCTTGGAACTGTAAGAAACGCCCACAGATCTCCACAAGGAGTATTTATATTTCCATAGCATTAATGACCAAGGCTTGTTTTTAATATTGTATATGAAAAGCTGTGCTAACATACTGTTTTGACAATAATTTCAATGAGCCATATATCATTAAAAGGAAAAGAAGATTCTAGGATCTGAAGAAAGAATAATGACAAAGACAGGTCACTTAATAAAAAAAAAATAGCTTTTAATATTTGGGTCCATACCACACATCCAATATTTTAAAACAGTGGTTTACACCCAGAGCAAGTATCAGACTTGACTTTGTCCATTTGAAAGCAATCCCCATAAATACCATACTCTTCACCATAGAGAGGAAGTTAAATGTCGGATATGGAGAAGTGATAATAACATAGACACTCTAACAAAAAAATAATAGATAATATCCACAGCAATATCAACAGACTTCTCAGTCCATCTTATTTTAATGTGTTCATTCCTCATCTTAATATGCCATCCCAGAGCAGAAGTGTTTTATTGATTTAGGGGGGAAAAAAGACACTCCCAACATCTTGCTCTAACTCTGGCCTTTTATTCCTATCTTTTACTGACTTACTGAATGCCTCAACTGTGTAAATGAAAGTTCCTCATTTCAGACTTGGTGGAATCTGCTCACTCCATTTCCAATTCTGGCCCTATTACCTGCACCGGGCTGCAGGGGCTCAGTGTTATAAGGTGAACCACTTCAGTGCCGCCACTTCTCCACCTAGCCAAAATGTGTTCATTGGAACATATTCTGGACTGTGGAACAAAATGTAACAGGACATAGTCCTGCCATTAGCGGAGGCCAGAGATGTAGAGAAAGAGCCAGCTTGGCTGCATTGAGGGTGAGTCCTCTTACTGTGGCTAGGGAGGAGCTTTGTCTTGTGGTCAGAGCAAGGGCTGGGAGCCATGACTCATGAAGCCAGTTCCTGACTCCCCTCTGACTCACTTCATGACATTGAACGAGTCCCTCTACCTTTCTGGGTCTCACTGGCCCCATTTCATCTAGCTCTTCTGGTCTCTGTGAGATTGCAAACATTTGTATTTTTAAAAGTATTTAAACCCTTCAGGAGAGCCATTTTAGAAGAAATATTGGTTCTGAACTCAAGGGAGTTTTTATTTGAGTCAGGGTGTGGAAATAGAGATACTAAGTGACTACTAACCTGTGTGCGTTTGCTAGTTTTTCTTTTTTTCTTTTTGAGGTTTATCTAATTTACTTCCACTGGTCAGTGGCTACTTAAGGCTACTTGGTGACTTTTACTTAAAGCATGTTGTTAAGTCCTACCTGCAGGCTGGTCGAATACATCCCTGACCTTCTCATTGCCTATCAAATAAGGATCGAGCTGAGATTCAAGGCCTTCCACACTTAGATCCTAATCCACGTTCCCCGTTTTATATCCTCCACTCTTTCACGTGTATCCTATGATCTAGATGAGCTGATCTCTTAGCTATTTTTTAAATATGTAGTATTTCCTGAAAGCAAAGACTGTTTTATTTGACCCCATAGTCTGGGATTCAACACAATACCTTGTGGATTGTCATTGGTTAATGGATGGAGGGTAAATGAATAAATGAATGCACAAGTGAATAAATGGATGGATTCAGTTTCCTCCACCCAAAATGTCTTTAAAATATAAATACTCCCTGTGTTTTATGCCCATCTCAAATGACACATCCTCCACAAAGCCTTTCTTGGTTCTCCTGTGGGAAATGGCTTTCCCTCCTTTTTTTACAGCACTTTATCTGCTCTGATGACACAATGCCATATATTGAATTTACTTTTATATATTATGGCACCCATACCACAGTCCCCTTAAGAGAAAAATCAAAATGCTTTTAACGTTGTGCTTGCACTAGTAGCATTTTAATAATTATAGTCATATATTGCATAATGGCATTGTGGTCAACCAAAGAGTGTATATATGGCAGCGTTTCCAGAGGTAATAATTAGGCTGAAAAATCCCTTTTGCCTAGTGACATTGTAGCCATCCTAACTTCCTGGTGGGAATGCATTGCTCATGTGTTTTAGTGTTGCTGGTGTAAACAAATTCACTGTGCCACCAGTCGTGTAAAAGTATAGCACATCAGTTATATGCAATCCATCATACTTGATAATAAATGAGTGTTGTATTAGTCTGTTCTTACACTGCTAATAAAGACATATGGCAGACTGGGTGATTTATATGGGAAAGAGGTTTAATTGACTCACAGTTCCACATGGGAGGGGAGGCCACACAATCATGGCAGAAGATAGAGGAGAAAAGTCACGTCTTACATGGTGGCAGACAAGAGCACATGTCTTGGGGAACTCCCTATATAAAACCATCAGATCTCATGAGACTTATTCACTATCATGAGAACGGCATGGGAAAGACCTGCCCTCATGATTCAATTATCTTTACTGGGTCCCTTCTATGATGTGTGGGGATTATGGAAACTACAATTCAAGATGAGATTGGCGGGAACACAACCAAACCATATCAACTATGTTATTAATTTACGTATTTACCATACTATACTTTTTGTTGATATTTTAAGGTATACTTCTTCTACTTATAAAAAATAACATTAGCTACAAAATTGTCTCAGGTAGGTTCTTCTGGATGTATTCTAGAAGAAGGCATTGTTATCATAGATGACAGCTCCCTGTCTGCTGTTGCCCCCGAAGACCTTCTAATGGGACGAGATACAGAGGTAGAAGACAGTGATGTTCCTGACCCCCAAGTAGGACTAGGTTCATGTGTATGTTTGGGTCCTAGTTTTGAGTTTAAAAAGTTAAAAAAAATAAGTAGCAAAAAAGCTTATAGAATAAGGATATAAAAAAAAGAAAATATTTTGGATCACTGTAGGGTATATTTGTGTTTTAAACTAAGTGTTTTATATAAGGGTCAAAAAATTTTTTAAAAATTTACAAGTTTATAAAGCAAAAAAGTTATGGCAAGCTAAGTTAATTTATTATTGAAGAAAGAAGTTTTTCTATACATTTAGTATAGCCTTAGTGTATGGCATTTATAGTCTGCAGTCGTGCACAGTAATGCCCTAGGCTTTCAAATTCACTCAGCAACTCACCCAGGGCAACTTCCAGTCCTGCAAGCTCTATTCATGACAAATGCACTACACAAGTTTACTTGTATCTTTTATACCATATTTTTACTGTACCTTTTCTATGTTTAGATATACAGATATTAATTATTGTGTTACAATTACCTGTAGTATTCAGTAGAGTAACAGGCTGCACAGGTTCGTAGCCTAGGAGCTGTAACACGTAGCCTAGGTGTGTGGTCTGATCTTCACAAAATAACAAAATTGCCTAACAACACATTTCTCATGGCATTCTCTGTTGTTAGGCAACTCATGACTGTATTCTTTGAATCAAGCATGTGTGTGTATGAACACTCATGTCTTGGTGGTCCTATTCCCCTCCCCTGGCTTTTTTGCAAATATTTTTCATCTCTTGGTATCAGTTGTAATTTGGGAGCTCTGAGATGTAAAGTCAAGGTTTTCCACCCTGTCAAAGAAGGAAATAGACCCAGAGCTCTAGCCTTTATACACGAGATTTGTGTCAAAAGTTTTGGGATGAAGAAATTTAATTTAAATGTGTTACTAACAACGCAATGCACTTTTGGCATCTTATACTGCCTGGTATTTGTTTTCTTGGAAGTCATTAAGAAATGTATACTTTTCAACAGTTTTCATTCTTTTGATATATCCATTTTCTATATTTTAGGGCCTAAATTTTCCTAACTAAATTAGTAGTAAAAATCATAGACTCAAAAGAGGCCTTACAGATTATATACTGTGATCCTTTCATATAACAGAGGAGGAAATTGAGGTTCTGGGAT
This sequence comes from Cebus imitator, assembly GCF_001604975.1. Classification (NCBI taxonomy): domain Eukaryota; kingdom Metazoa; phylum Chordata; class Mammalia; order Primates; family Cebidae; genus Cebus; species Cebus imitator. The sequence continues at coordinate 1,260,551 of NW_016107408.1, read as the reverse complement.
AGAACTGGCTAGCTCCAAACAATGTAAAGTGAATGAGAAAAACTCAGCTAACGATCTCCTTCATCTGGACAGGAAAGCAAAACAAACCGTAAGACTCATCAGCTTCTTTCTTCCTCATGATGTACCCTTGATCTTGTGTGTTTTCTTTTATATTTTCTTATTTGAGGGATTAAAAATTAGTCTTTTGGTTTTAGCAGTACTCCTGTGGTGGGTTCTAAAGCCTATAGTCCCAGTGCTTCTCATATCCATTAAAAAAAAAAAAAAACACTGTCAGATGGAGTCAGTGAGCATATTCCAGCTCTAGTTAAAAAGCTGGCAATAAATGAGAAAAGCAACAGTGTGAGTTTTGACTTTCTTGGAAGGTTCATGGTACCTTGGGCCAGATTTGCATCCTTCGTAACCCCACAAGGGAACTCCTAGAAGACATATATTTTCTTCCTTTGACAAATGTCTCAAATTAAAGAGCAACAAAGGAAAATGGCTGAGGCACCAAGGGTGTGATATTTTAAGAGATTTAACTTGGTCTTTGGCTCTTCTGAGCTAAAAAGTTTACAGTTCTCTATTGGGAAAACATTTGTCGATCAATTTGTATAACAGTAGGGCTCCAAGGGCACTGCTAACGGGGGTCATCTATTTATTTGAGGTTTAGTGATGAAATAGATGGATTTTCTCCCCACCCTAATTCATTTTTTTAAAAAAAGTTTCCTCTATCTTTTATTGTCCCCCATGGTAGATGATCCTCTTAAGGGAAGCTCAGTGGAGAAGGTCAAACTCCTAACATTGATGTACGTTCACATTAATCATGTCAAGGAAAGATAAAGAATCTTGTAGGCAATTTGTAGAGCAGAGTGAAGACAGTTAAGCGGATCAAATAGCATGCTTATCAGCCCTCAAGGCTATGACATTGGAAGAGAGCTCCTTTTATTCTCTCCGAAATAAGGTACATTAATATTTTTTTTCACTGCTATAATATACTCTTATTGGAATAGAAGTTACTACATTTAAAATGCTAAATTCTTTAGAAGCACTGTCTACAAAGAGCCTTTTTGTCTACATGAGCAAGAACAGCGATATATTTCATTTAAGCTTACATTATATTTTCATTGCTACTTTTCTGCAAGTGCTGAAAGGATGCTGAATCTGAATGCAAACGTGTTGTATTGAATATAAATTCTAACAATTTTAGAAAGGTGTTGAGAGGAATAGTGCAGGTATTTAAAATCTGATAAATGATAATGTGACTGATCTGATATCAGGGATTACAAGTAAAGTATTTAAAAAGGATAAAAATATGTCCTTTGCTTCAGGATTTTTTTTTTTAAACTACCAAGGGACTTTATCATTTGCCTTGATTTATTCAGCAGATATAATGAGGATCCACTACCTTCTTTGTGTGTTTTTTAGTTCAGTGTTTATTTCGCATTCTCAAGTCCATGCCATCCTCATTAAGAGAGTCTAATTAAAATGAGGCTAGTATTGACCTGTTCATTTTCAATATTTCTTCATATAACAAGTACCGCTAGTTCAGCCCTGTAGCGCTCACGTATTTATCCTCCTTCCAAAAATACCAAAAGTGATGCTAATAATTTCTGCAATAAGAAAGAAAGAACTTCTATGCATTAGTAATGTCCTTCAAAATGGTGGGAAATTGTCCACCTAAAGAAGAAAACTGGACAAAAACAGTGAGGGGAAGCTGTTTTTACATCAGTTGCAAACCTTTATAGCATTATATGGCAAACATGAGTAAAAAGAATTTTCCACCATGATCCCCAACAATTCTTAGTTCTATAACCCCATTCTTTTGTGAGTCTCTTCCAATGGTTGGTAAAAATGAAGTCAAGCAATTTGGTAGAAATAATGGGGCATGAATAGGTCAAAAGTTTTCCCAAGAGCAAAGAAATCATAAGTGAAAGTACTAGGATTTGAGCTCAGACCCTGGATCTCCACAGTCTATTCTCCTGACCCTCTGCTCTGCTGCCTCTCATGAAGAATCAACTTCTTGGTGATAACAGAATTCAGATACCTCACTACACTTTCCTAAGTATGTTAAAAATAATAATCACCGGATTATAAGAAATTTAAAAGATAATATTTGTAGGCCGGGCGTGGTGGCTCACGCCTGTAATCCCTGCACTTTGGGAGGCTAAGGCGGGTGGATCACGAGGTCAAGAGATCGAGACCATCCTGGCCAACATGGTGAAACCCCGTCTCTACTAAAAATACAAAAAATTAGCTGGGCATGGTGGTGCATGCCTGTAGTCCCAGCTACTCAGGAGGCTGAGGCAGGAGAATTGCCTGAACCCAGGATGTGGAGGCTGCGGTGAGCCGAGATCGCGCCATTGCACTCCAGCCTGGGTAACAAGAGCGAAACTCCGTCTCAAAAAAAAAAAAAAAAAAAAGATAATATTTGTAATAACATGATCTACTGACCAGAATAGACCCAAAATATTTCTAAAATTTACTTTTGATAACGCTTTTTCACATTTGGTTGAAAAATGCTTTATCAATCTGGAAAAATGCCTACTCATGGACAGTTTATAAGCTAGAAAAGCAAAGTCCAATATTGCTAACAAAAAATAACATGACACACATGCATAGGATATAGTGACAATATTCTCTAATAATACTTTATGTGTTATTGCTTTCTCAAAGCAATCATTTCTATATTTTTAATATTTATAAGTCCAATTATTGTTGTTTTCTCAAAAATAGTCATGTCTATAATGCATGCTTTCTAAGAATCTAGACCATTCTACTTTTAGCAAAAGGGGAATTGAAGAAACAGTAGTAGTTTGGAACACATCCTATGCTATCTTCTATAAAGTGAAAGCTTAAAATATTCTACTATTTTAAATGATAATAAATCAACCCAGATTGAGACCAGTATTTGTTATATTTGGAATTAATAATAATAAAACTAAATATTGCCTTCTGCAATATTCAGAGTGGAATTTAATGGAAATAAAATGATTCTGTGAAGTTTGATTTTTCTACTTAGTACATTGTCATATTTTTGGAACGGAGAGCTCTGTAAGATTACATTACTTGAAAAGTTGAAATAACTGCATTCAAGTGTAAATCAGACTGTTTTTCCTGGAGAAAATATCACCTCTGTGGCCTAGTTTTACCTCTGCAGCCTTTTAAAATATGCACTTAGGCACAGTCTGCTTAAATTAAAGAAAAAAAAAGGAATTTTTTCCTTCTGCCTAAATTCGAAAACAAGCTCGCTTGCAATAAGAAAGAGGGGACTTTTACTCATTCGTAATGCCCTTCAAAACGGCGGGAAAAACGTCAACCTAAAGAAGAAAACTGGAAAAAAAGTAAGGGGAAGTTGTTTTTACATCAACTTCATTCTTCAGTTTAAAGAACAAATATTGTAGAGTTTTTAACCAATGAACAGCTATATTTCTTCACAATACACTTTACAAATTAAAGAAGAAATGTATTTGTTTCTCCATTTCAGTATTTCATGGGAATCTCTAAAAACCAAACATGCATCACTGCTGCTGAAGGAAATTTTTAACTCCCTCTGGTGTTCAGCGGTCCCCATGTAACAGAAGGCATTTATTTTGTAATTTACTGAGACACTGCACTCTGCAAAAACTGGACCAAAAGACGAGCCTCAAACTCCAGTCACTGCTCAACTCCTGAAACAACATACCTGAGCTATATTTGGAAATTTCTGTGTAGACAAAACAACGTGCTCTTGGAGGGGAGGGTGTAATGAGGAGTGCAGGAGCCATTATCTGGTTTCACAGTCTATAGTGATCAGATCAACCGAATAATTGCCCATTATTTTCTTTGAAGCATAGACCCCAAGGCCAATGTATTTGCTTTCAAAGTGAAACGAAGAATTGAGGATAAGTCAGCTCCCCAATGACTGTTCCTCATCCATTTCCATTCCAACATTTTTTTAACTTCCCAAATTGCAGTAACCTTAATGAGAGAGCTAGGCATGAGCATGAAACTGAATTTCTTGACTTTTTTGTGATATAATTAGAAATGGCTCTGTATTCTTTAAGCAAGGCATTATAATGACATACAGCCTGTGTGTGTGTGTGTGTGTGTGCGTGTGTGTATTTGCATTCTGTGTGCACGGGCATGCTGGAAGGATGGTGGTGGAAGTCAACATCTTTGAATGGGAAACTCTAACAGCCTGAATGATACCAGCAGTAAGTTTGGTGTGAAACAAATCATTTTAATGTGTGTCATGTCAGGTAAATGTGACAAATTTTAGATTTAAAGTAATTTCTGGGACTTCCATCTCAAACATTTCTCAAATGTGTGTGTTTCTCTTCATCCGAACTTCCAAAATTCTAGAACGGGTCACAGCATCAGTAACTTTCACAAATGGGACCATCTCCAACCTGGTTTACAGCTTCTTTTATAGCTTCCCCCATGCACTCCATCTTCTGCAATGCCATCTGAGTGTTCTCCTTAAACAAAACTCTGGCCATGTCTTTCTTCTGCTTGAAAACCCTACAGGGCATCCTATCATCCACAGGAAAAACCCTAGACTCTGTGACCTGTCCTCTACTTGCTTTCCCACCTTTACCTTGCTTACTACTTTATGAAGACAAATCACTGGTAAATTGCCCAGATATGTACCCTGGTCTCTTCCCTTCTCCATTCCATGAAATGTTTATCCTCCTCTTCAAGTTCTCTGTAATCTAACACCCTATCAATTCTTCCACTCTCAGCCTTTCCATTGAAACTAAACTTGTTCACCAGCTCCTGTAGAGACAAATATATACATATATGTCTTATGTATATCATATACATATTCATTCATATGTGTAACATATACACACAAACACACACATACACACATATATGTAGCTTACATTTCTGGGACCTTTCCCTGGGGTCAGTGGTGTATCAAAGGCATGGCATAAATTTTGTAAAGAAGTTTCTGTACCACTGACAGCCCCACTAACTCTTTGACACTTGCTGGATAATTCTTCAGCTTAATGAACCCTCTATGTCGGATATCCCTGCAGGGACCACTTAACATTTACTTTTGCTCTAGGCTAAAAACAGTATGTTTGAAGAAAAACAATAACATGACTTCCACCCTTGGAATTTTTATTTGGTTAAATTTTATAGTTTCCAGACTATTTTGAATGACTGAAATAGCCACTAAATAAGTGTATATCTTTATATAAAAATTTGAGGTGATTATAATAGATTCTATGGTTGCAAGGGACTATATATGTAGGGCTAAAAGTAGACTGGAAGCTAACATTCACAGCAGGAAGAACAATTATCAAATTCATGAGTCAGTTCAACTACAGTTGAAATACATGTCTCTTAAGACTGTCTTTTCCAGAAAGAAATTGTTATGATTCTGATTCTAATTGACTCATGAAGGATGATCATTTATTATTTTAAGTAAGACCTTATGCCTTGAAGGTAGTTTAGGATATAAAAATGCTGACTTAGTCTAGTTCCCTGCTGTGAAAGGCAAAATTAGTGAAATTCAAATGTGAGGTCACCATTTTATCCTAAGCACAATAACTTAGATGAAAGCAAACAGATAAAATTAATCTTTGCAGCATAATAATAAAATAAAATCTGGTTAACGCACTGACGTCCTTTCTCCAGCTGCTGACATGAACTTTAATACAGCCTACAATCATAACATATAAGTGAATCTTATCTGGAACTTTAGTAGTGTGGTTCATTCCATAAGTATTTACTGAATATCTGCTAGACTTTCTTTTAAGTTTTTAGGATGTAGATATGAAAGACGAAAACTAGGACTCTGAAGATTTCATATTTTAGTGGGAAAGGAAAATAGTGAACTCAATAATTATAATTCAGTGCTATCAATGATAACTGTACAAAATGTAGTATAAAAAAGCAGAATAGAAAAATAAAATTCAGCATAAGAGTACCAGGAAGGTGCTCTGGAAAAGATCCCTGTGCATTTGAATCTAGTAAACTTGCAGAAATGAGTCATGCAGAGAATATGGGAAGAGGTTCCAGGAAGAGACAATGTAAGCCCCAAATGTTGAGAAACCCCTTAGAATATGGCACATTTGAGAAATGTCAGTCATGCACAGAATATGAGAACAGGTTCCAAGAAGGGACAAAGTAAGCCCAAAATGTTGAGAGACTCCTGAGAAGATGGCACATTCGAGAAATGTCAATTCTATGGCTAGAATATTGAATGTTTTGTAAGATAACAGGAGAAGATGAAGTCAGAGAAATAGGCAGATGTTAAATGACAAATGCAATGTTACACCGAGTAGTTTGGACATGATTGTGTCTCGGGACAACAGAAGTATTGCAAGTGGAAAAATAACAGGATCATATTTATATTTTATAAGAGAATGGTGTGATAATCAGATTTACATTTGCAAAAAGAGGCATTTGCATTATTCTGGAGAATAAATAATGAGGACAGTAAAATATTAATATAGAGAAGGGACTAGATATGGGAGTCATCTAAAAGTAGATACATGCACTACTTTTGTGTGTTTGGTATGTGTGTTTGTGTATGTTTGCGTGTGTGTGTATGTTTGCGTGTGTGTATGCAGGGAGGTGAGCATTTGCATTGTATGTGCACGGGCATGCATGGTAGGGTAGTGGTAGAAGTCATTGTCTTGGAATGGGAAATTCTAACAGCTTGAATAATAGCAGCAATGAGTTTGGTGTGAAACAAATCATGCTACTGTGCTTCATGTCAGATAAGTATGCTAAAATTTAGATTTTATTTAAAGTAATTTCTTGGAAATCCATATCTGACATTCCTCAAATGTGTGTGTTTCTCTTCATCCCAACTTCCAAAATTCTAGAATGGGTCCCAACATCAGTAACTTTCACAAATGGGACCATCTCCAACCTGGTTTACAGCTTCTTTTATAGCTTCCCCCATGCACTCCATCTTCCACAATGCCAGCTGAGTGTTCTCAAACAAAACTCTGGCCATGTCTCTCTCCTACTTAGAAATCCTATAGGGGCATCCTATTATCCACAGGAAAATCCAAGACTCTGTGACCTGAGAGTCTGCTGGTATATGAAACTGTGATAATGAAGAAGAAATTGACCCAGATTTCTGGTTTTGGAGACTTTCTGCATGATAATGCCATTTCCTCGAGATTAGGAATAAAAGGAATCAGATTTATAGAGGCAGGGACGTAAGAGTGACTGAATTGTAGACATTTTGAGATTGAGTTACTTTGGGGACTTTCAGTTGACCATGTAGAAATGAGTCATGCAGAAACTACTGTATCTATTCTGTATCTATTCTTTCTACCAAGAAACTACTCTATCTATTCTTTCTTGGTAGAAAGAATAGATACAGTAGTTTAAAGTCTGGGGCAAGAGTGTGGGCATATCAGTACTAGTCATGGGTGTAGGAATCACTCTAGAAAGACACATAGAATAAAACAAGCTACTTTAACCATGTGGGACAATGGAGAAAAAGCACAAAATTGTCACCTTCCGCAAAGGGCTTGTATTAGTCTGTTCTTACACTATAAAGATACTACCTGAGACCGGGTAATTTATAAAGGAAAGAGGTTTAATTGGCTCACAGTTCCACATGGCTGGGTAGGTCTCAGGAGACTTAACAATCATGATGAAATGCAAAGAGGAAGCAAGGAACTTTCTTCACCTGGCGGCAGGAGAGAGAAGAGCGCAGGCACAAAGCTGCCACTTTTAAATCACCAGATCTACGAGACTCACTCACTATCCTGAGAACAGCATGGGGGAATCCGCCCCCCATAATCCACTTACCCCTCTTTGGATTCCTCCTTTGACACATAGGAATGACAATTCGAGATCAGATTTGAGTGTGGATACAAAGCCTAACTATATCAGGGCTCAAGTGCCAAAGGAAAAAGAAATCATTGAATTAAACAAATAAGTCATTGTTAAATTGAAAAGAGTATTTTAACACACTTGTTGTGGATGAACCCAAGATTAAAAGGTTGTATTAGTCCGTTCTCTTGTTGCTAACAAACACATATCTGAGACTGGGTCATTTATAAAAGAAAGGGGTTTAACGGACTCACAGTTCCACATGGCTGGGGAGGCCTCGAAATCATGGCAGAAGGCGAAGAAGAGCAAAGTCGGGTGTTACGTGGAGGCAGGCAAGAGAGAAGGTGCAGGGGAACTCTCTTTAAAAAACCTTCTGATCTTGTGAGACTTATTCACTATCACGAGAACAGCACAGGGAAATCCCGCCCCCGTGATTTAATCACCTCCCACGACACGTGGGAATTATTACAATCCAAGGAGAGCTTTGTGTGGGGTCACAGCTAAACCGTATCAGAGATTGAGAAGAGAATTGGAGATGAGAAATTGGTAACAAGTGTGGACTATTCTATTGGGATTTTTGCTATGTGGAGAATGAGATTAGATGGCCAACACATTTTTGATGCTTTGTAAAGACACAATTATATGGTAGCAGGATGAGCCTACAGAAAGAGAGAGGATCTATAGACCAGGTCTCGAAGGGGCATGGTACTTGAAAAGGAGAAGAACTTTATTCTTATCTGATGTAAAATGGAAAGTGGAGATTCCAACATGTTTTTAACTAGAGATGGATATAATTTGAGGTTGTTCTCATCATCTATCTTCTATTTCTTCAGCAAAGTAGGAAGAGAAATCATTTGCTAATACTAGGATAAATAGTGAGACAAGTGAACTGAAAGAGATGTGGATTACCTGGATAAATAAATTGCTGAGCAAAGTAGATTGGCTAATAGCACAACTGAAGCTTCAACATCTTGCCTTATTGTTCAGCTCTTCTTTTGAACTTCCTCCTTTCCCTATTTCTGTCCTTGTGTTTGTTCCTCTTAGAGGCAAAAGGGGGTGGGGGCAGGGGGAAGCAGAAAACAAATAGCAAAAAATAAATAACTTTTTCCAGTTCCTCGATGTAGAATAAATTAGCCTTTCCAAGATGTTGGACCATGGCCAGCACATGCAGTGACCTGCCTAGACCTTTGAAATACACAAAATCATGTCTTTTCTTACTGAGTTTCTGAGGCACTTCTTTGGTTCATCTGAATACTGATGATGGTAAAAGTGGTAAATTATTTTCCAGGTAAATTGATATAAAAAGTTATTTTAAATAAGATGTTAATTTCTACCTCATGCTATCATGATTCTTATCTTTTATACAATAACCCATGGAAACATTATCCAGAATGTTTCCATGGGTTATTGTATAAAATCATATTTTATGTGAAATATACTTTTCGTTTCCGTTGTTAGAAAACATTAAATGGAGATATTTTTACATTGATTTATCACGTCTTAACAGATAAGCAAACTGAGGTTCAACATCTAAAGCCAATTCCCATTCTGATTTTATTTCTGAACTATTTTATTTTATTTATTTGATTTTATTTTGTTAGAGACAGTGTCCCACTCTGTCATCCAGTCTGGAGTGAGTGCAATGGCACAACCATGGCTCAGTGCAGCCTGGAACCCCCGGGCAGAAATAATCCTCCTACCTCAGCCTCCCAAGTAGCTGGGACTACAGTTGCCTGCCTGGCTAATTACCTGGTTAATATCATATATATTTTTTTTTATTTAATAATTTTTTTAGTAGAGACAAGATACCGCAACATTGCCCAAGCTGGTCTTGAACTTCTGAGCTCAAGTTAGCCTCCTGCCTCAGACTCCCAAACTGCTGAGATTTCAAGAATGAGCCTCTGCACCTGGCCTAATTTGTTTTACTTTAAAGATTTTTCTTAAATATATTCTAATTCTGAAAATGTAGTGAATTTATTATTATATGTCCTATTATATATGTCTACAGTATTTGTATCTTAATACATTTTATTGAGATATTATGGACAGTGAAACTAAACCAGAAAAGCTTGCCTGGAGCAAGGAAGGTAGGGGTGGTGATAAATCGGGGAAAGAAAGAATAAAAGCAATACAGAGGCTTTGACTTTAAAACAAAAGTTTTATATCTTGAAACATAATTAACCTTAAGAAGAACCTGTTCACGTGTCCTTATAGTAGAACGATTTGTAATCCTTTGGATATATACCCAGTAATGGGATTGCATCATTCTCAGCAAACTGACAGAGGAGCAGAAGATCAAACACCGCATGTTCTCACTCATAGGCGGGTGTTGAACGATGAGAGCACATGGACA
>NW_016107408.1:1247267-1250216 GCF_001604975.1 Cebus imitator | reverse complement strand
AAGTACACTACTGTGAATACCTTTTAAAGTAGATAATTTTGTTTATGTGTGATTTATCTTTCAAAATGTTACTCAGAGCAGTTTATAACTTTATGACAAACTGAAGGTCGGCCGTAACTTTATTTTTTTTTTATTTAATTTTATTTTATTTTTTTTTTACTTTTTAAGACCAAGGCAGTCTCAAATATTAAGGTAAAAATACTGTGAAGACATACAACATGGTTCATATCAGCTCTTCTTATCAGGGTCTCAAGATTGAACTCAAATTCCAAATGCTTCCTTCTTTTTTTTCCCCAGCTTCCCAAAAGAGGGAAGAAAATATACTCAGATGAATTTAGTGAATGGCTTGCCAGCTCTACCTAGCAAATGTAACTTTAATGTAACATTAACTTTTTCCTCCACAAATTACCCTTAAAATATGCATATGGTCGGTTGGCCATTCACATCCAAGAAACACCTTCTGTAGAAGGGTTTGTTTCAGCAAAGCTGCCAACCTGGAGAAACAGGGGTATTATTCCATGGCTTCAGGGCCTCATGGGTTCTCCTTTCATCCTTTCACCGTGCTAACAAAAGAAAGCACAGTGTTGAAGAGGCAGATAAAGGAATTCAGAAGATCCAGAGACCAAATTCACTGCCCCCAGAGAAGCACCAAAACTTTCAGGAAGCAAAAGTATAAGCCAGTGAGAAAGCATTGAGAAATGATGGTCAAGGGAATTGGAGATGTATCAAAGCCAACACATTTTTTTTTCTGTATTTCACCATCAACATAAGAATCATGAAACCTGGCCTTAAATTAAGCCTCTAAATATTTATGTGGCCCTAGCTACTTGGCTTCTTTGTGCCCCATAATCCTTATTGCTAAAATGAAGAAATTGTATAAAATGATTTCTCGTTATCTTCAATCTTTATTATGTAGAAGGCATACATTCTTAAATATACGTTCAAGCTTATTTTTAAATATGTTGTGAAAATGTTTCTAGTGATATGGATAAAAGCTACACACCAAATATTATTTGAGAAGTTTCTAAAGATACCTCAATAATGTGCATTGGGGGAAAACCCCACCATTTTAAGAAACTTAAAAAAAAAAATTAAGTGATTTTAAGTTAAGCATAAAGAAGGTAAGACTTCAATTAATAAATAAAAAGGGAAGCTGTTCAGATTCTTTAGTCAGTGTTCTTTTCACTTTATTACTTTCATTGCATTTTACTAGTTATAACCTGATTTATGGCTTTACTCAGCTGTTTATTAATGCAAGCACTCAGCATTCCTCAGGGAATAGACATATCTTTTGAACCGTGACAATAGATCTGACACCCAAATCATCTTGGCTGGATAAAATGTAAATTCTAAAATTATAGGTGGACCACAATCTGTGATTTTCAAATTCTTAGTCCACAGGTTACTCTTAGTTCTAGGTTCTTCATCCTAAAGGGTAATAAATGCCATTATAAATACTAAATTATGATTACATTTTCTTCTCATGACTTTAATACTGGCATTACTGTCAATGGGTAATGAAGCTAGTATTTGGGGATAAATTGACTTAATATTTTTTATTTTGTTTATTTTATTTTGAGATAAGATCTTGCTCAGTTGTCCAGGCTGGAGTACAGAAGCATAATCATGACTCACTGCAGCCTCAACCTCCCAGGCTTAAGCAATCCTCCCAACTTAGCCTCCTGAGTTGCTAGGATAACACTCACGCGCCACCATGCCTGGCTAATTTTTTAATATTTTTGTAGAGATGGAGTCTCCGTATGTTACACAAGCTGGTCTCAAATTTCTGGGCTCACAGGATCTTTCTGCCTTAGCTTTCCAAAATGCAGGAATTACAGGCATGAGCCATATACCTGGCATAATAATTTCTTTGTAGAAAACCTATGAAAATCATAAACTGGTTTCTTATTTCAAACACAGACCTTAAAGAATCAATCAGGTTATATAATTTAAATTTTCTTATTTAATAATAAATGTTCATGAAACAATACAAAATGTGTTCAGTGTGCATAAGAAAACCCAAATTATTCTTCCCATATCCACAGTTAGGAAGTAGCCTAGATCACTCCACTGCATTCCAGCTGGGTGACAGAACAAGAGTCTGTCTCAAAAAAAAAAAAATTATATTCATAAGTATACTGAAAGAGGCATTTTTTTTCTCCTACGTGTACAAATAATTGAGATTCTTGGGTTACTCTTTCACCATGACCACTTTTCATGGTGTTGCTGTGGAGGTGGTGTCTCTGTGTTTTCTAAGTACTCATGTAGATGAGTCTACATGGGATACAGATTATCTTCAACTGCAGGTGATGTGAGTCAAAAATAGCCATGATGCCTTCACACCCCATCTACATCATGGAATGAGATTTCCAGCAAGATCTTGGAGGGAATTTCACCTATCATGCCTTGGACGTGGAGTTTACAATTGGTCTCAGCATTTCTTTCCTTCCAATAACTACTATATTCCATTTCCATTAGTCTATTCTTCTTATACTGAACAATATGAAAGTTTCTGATGACATGTCAGCTACCCCTAAATAAATAACACCTGTGTGACCCTCAGAACTCCACTGCCTGTCATCTCAATTGAACATGCAGTCTTGTAGTCACTTAGAAAAAATGTTTAGAGGGTGGGGCACAGCAGTTCACACCTGTAATCCCAGCACTTTGGGAGGCTGAGGTGGGTGGATCACTTGAGGTCAGGAGTTTGAGACCAGCCTGGGCAACATGGTGAAACCCTGTCTGTACTAAAAATAATAATATAATAATAATAATAATAATACAAAAATTAGCTGGTCATGGTGGTGCACACCTGTACTCCCAGCTACTTGTGAAGCTGAGGTGGGAGGATCACTTGAACCCAGGAGGCAGAAGTTGCAGTGAGCCCAGATCACTCCATGCTCCATTGCACTTCCGTCTGAGTGACAGAACAAGACTCTGTCTCAAAAA
>NW_016107408.1:1245604-1246728 GCF_001604975.1 Cebus imitator | reverse complement strand
AAAAAAAAAAAAAAAAAAAAAAAAAAAAAAAAAAAAATTCTCATACTTTTCTAAGACCTTCCACTTCCTGGGCTTAGTAAATTGAACCATCATGAATTAGATATTAGGTTGTCTGTTATCAATGGCAATGAACTATTGACGGCAAAAAATTAAAAATAAAAATAAGTATGGTAAGCTTAATTTGTCTCTATGCTAGCCATGCAGGCCTGGCTATAAAGTCAGAGTATTTTTTTTTTCAGCTGCTTTTTCTTGCTCAGTGCACATGGGTTTGGCATTTATTTTTCCTCTCAGTGGGAACACTCAGAGCTGTGGGTGGCCTCTCTTGAAACCTCCTGTTTAAAATGAAGTTGAGGAGGAAGCATGGTGCTTTCTCAACGAAAAATAGAACATCTGTTCTCTTCCATAGAGAATAAAAATATAGTGAGAATGGACCCAGGGAGAGTTCATTTGTCCCCACCACCTCCCCTACTCACCAAGTCCATTTTTTCCCCAGAATCTAATGGTCCCAAAGCAGACAAAGAGGCAGATACTCGACCTTAAATCATATGCTCTTCCTGCCAGATGGAGACACTTCGACATGGCATCATCAATTATTGGTCAGTGAAATTGTGTTTCTTTACTGTTTGGGATTTCCAAAGGAAATAAAGAACAATTTTATTTAGTTATTCGTCTTTCCACCTACTCTCCCTTCTCCGAGAATGACGGTTCCCTCTTCTGTCCAAAGTTAATTCTTCTTACTGTGTTTGGCATCACCTCTCCACAAACCTCTCTTTAACATTTCTCTTCAATCTTGTAATAAGAGCCACCAACATTTTCTTCTTCTAAACATAAAAATACTCTAAATATACTACTAAACTGGAAAAATATATATTGTCCCTAATTACTTCCATGACACCATATTTCTCTTCTACAGCAAAATGTTTTGAATGATGATTATTTACTTCCTTTATACAATGACTAAACTCCCAATTCACTTATACCTGGCCATCAGCCTGACTCTGGAACCTTCATGCCATGGCCCTAACAAAATTCTGGAGCGTGCTTTTTGACAAAATACCTAGTGGACACTTTTCCGTTCTATTGTAACATGACTTTTCTACATGACTTGCCACTCTGGACTTTCC
>NW_016107408.1:1243031-1245408 GCF_001604975.1 Cebus imitator | reverse complement strand
ATCTTGGCTCACTGCAATCTCTGCCTCCCAGGTTCAAGCAATTCTTCTGCCTCAGCTTCCTGAGTACCTGGGACTACAGGCACGCACCATCATGCCTGGCTAATTTTTGTATTTTTAATAGAGACAGGGTTTCACCATATTGGCCAGGCTGCTCTCGAACTCCTGACCTTGTGATCCGCCCATGTTGGCCTCTCAAAGTGCTGGGATTACAGGTGTGAGCCACCGTGAACGGCCTCTTCCCTTGAATTCTATGACACCATTGCTAATGGTTGTTTTCAAAACCTCTGTGGTCAGTCTTTTCCATGAGCAATTCTTCACACTTGTCTTAAATGATAGCAAACCTCAATGTTCTCTTGAGCCCAGGTAAGTTTCTTGCACTACAGAGTTTTGTGCTCAACAAATTTCTTGACGCTTAAGAAACAGCATAAATTAACACATTTGCACACATTAGCACATTAAACATGTTCAAAGCTCATCTCGGCCTGTTTTCCAGAGCAAATTTGCACTGTCTCCCCAAACTTGCTTTCTCAAAAAATGATACAACCCTGTTTCAGCTGCACAAAATAGAAGCCCGAGAGTCATCTAAATTCTCCTTTTCCCTTACGTCCTTACCTAGATTACCCTTAAGCTGATGATGATGTCTATTAAATGTTCTAATATCTATCCCTCGTATGCCTCTCATGTATTTCTGCTTAGTTTCAATTCAAGCTTCTCTTGAATATGTCAAGAGACTCTACTCTTCCTTTGGCTTCACTTATGCCCTTCTACTCTGTCTTCCAGGTTGCAATTAATGTGCTCTTTCCAAAATTTGCACACATTCTTGGCATAAACTTGGAATGCACTGAAACAGAGTCTATCATAGTATCTGATCTTTTGCTTCAGCTCACAACATCAACTTCCAACGTGTAGCTTAATAATTTCGTATGTCAAGCTACCTTTAAATGGCCTTAAACTCCCAAATTACCTTTAAGATGTTTAAGATCTTAAGATCTTTTAAGAAATGGTAGAGGTGGCTAGAGCTGTAATTGGACCTGAGGTGGGGCAAATCATGAACTCTAAGACAACTGTATTTAAGATTTGATTATTGTTAATCATTTTTATCAGGCACAGGTAGCATCATCTAATTAAAACTGACAATTAACAAATATACATTGAAGTAGAGATATTAAATATTTTCAGCCAAAAAATATGTTAGCTGAAACAGTACAGCCTACCTATTAAAAAAAAACAAAACAAAAAACAGAGTCTAGGTAGAATTAAAGATGTAGGTTCTAGGAATAAGAGACAATGAGAGAGAAAGATTTCTAGATAAAGGATTCAGTTTCTGGAGGAGGTGAAATCTAGAGCTATCACATAGAACTATGTATGGAACCAAGCCGGGGACACAGCCAGGAAGAAAGATAAGAGTAGAGCTTTCCAAGTTAGAGCCAGATGGCAACTTGGATGACGTGGTAGTGATACCTGGCTTATTTTATTATAACTCCTTTAAATTCTAGAGCCTAAGGTCAAAAATTGTTCTAGAAGAAAAGATAGGGCTGGCTTTACACACAGAGGATGAGTAAGGAAAAATCGACTTCCTCTATTACAAAGAGAAGACAGATTTAAAAAACAGAACAATGCCTGAGATACCACATTTAAGTCACCAAAAGTAAATTCATGAGGCATGTGTGAGTAATACCCTGCATTTGAGAGTATTATTTAATGCTTAGAGAGGAAGGAGGGATCACATTATAGAACTTTTATATATAGTACTTCCAAGATGTGAATTTGATAGGCAATGGAGAGATTTTTTTTTTATAGCAAGAATTAAAAATCACCAATGAACCCCTATTGATTTATCTCAGTGTGAAAGTAGATTGAGACAAGAAGAATTGGATATAAAGATTAAATCAAAACTTTTATGTCCAATTGATTTTGACTAATTTTCCAAAATAAGCCAAAGGAAAAAGGAGAGTTGTCTCTACAAATGGTAACTGAATGAACAATTAGATATTTACAAGAAAATAAAATTATCTTTTGCTTTCTCACCACATACAATAAGTTTGATATAGATCCTGCTTCAAAGTAAAAAGTTGAAACTATAAAGTTGATTTAAAAAGTATGTAGCTGTGTACAGAGGCTCATGCCTGTAATCCCAGCACTTTGTGAGGCCAAGGCAGGTGAATCATAAGGTCAGGAGTTCAAGACCATCCTGGCCAACATGGTGAAACTTCGTCTCTACTGAAATACAAAAAATTAGCTGGGCATGGTGGCAGGTGCCTGTAATACCAGCTACTCAGGAGGCTGAGGCAGGAGAATCACTTGAACCCAGGAGGCAGAGGTTGCAGTGAGCTGAGATCACGTCACTGCACTCCTGCCTGGGTAACCATGTGAGACT
>NW_016107408.1:1202955-1242836 GCF_001604975.1 Cebus imitator | reverse complement strand
GTTAAGCAATGAAAATTTGATAAATTCGACTTCATCAAAAGTAAAAGCATCTGCTCATCAAAAGGCACTGTAAAAAAAATGAACAGGCTAGCCACAGATGGGAGAAAATATCAGCCATACATATGTATGACAAGGAACTTGCATTATCACATCTGGAATATAAACACAATTCTAATAATGCAAAAAAACAACCTGCTTTTTAAAAGTACACGAAGCACTTTAACAGACATTTCAAAAAGCAAAAGATACAAATTCCAATAAGCATACAAACAAATGCTTAACATTATTAGTTACCAAAGAGATGCAAGGTAAAGCCATTGAAGATATCACTACATGTCAATTTGAATGGCTAAGATAAAAAGTCACACAACACCAAATGTTAGGGAGAATGAGAAGCAACCATAAATTTCAAATGTTGCTGTAAGACTATAACATGCAACCACCACCGTGGAAATCACTGTGACAGTTTCTTATGAAGTTATACACACCTAATCTACGACCTGGCAATTCCATTTATATGTAATTTTCCCACAATAACAAAATATGTCTAACAAAAACTTGTGCAGCAACATTCATAGTTTTTATTTATATTAGACAAAAACTGAAGACAGTCCAAATGTCCATCAAGAAAATGTTGAAATTTGGCAGGTGGATCACGAGGTCAAGAGATCGAGACCATCCTGGTCAACATAGTGAAACCCCATCTCTACTAAAAATACAAAAAATAAAAAAAAAAAAAAAAAAAAAAAAGAAAAGAAAATGTTGAAACATATTGCAGAAGTCTCATAATTAAATACTGCATGGCAATGAAAAAGAAATGGATGTCTAATATAGGCAGTAATATTGATGAATCCCACAGATATTATGCTGAGTGAAAGAAGCTTGATACAAATGAGCATATACTGTGTGATTTAATTTATATGGAATTCTAGAATAGGCAAAATTAATTTATGGCAAAAGAAATCATAATAGCTGTTCCCTTTAGAAAGCCAACATGTGGGGTTGGAGCCAATATAATCTCTATGAAAGCCAATATAATCTCTAGAGGAGGCTAGAGATTATGGGGAAAGAGGTTTCATGAAAATAGTAGTGATGTTCTATTATCTTGACTGGGATATGGGTCATGAGAGTGTATCATTTTGTTGAAGCTCATTAAACATAAGATCTGTGTATTTATTTCAGTGCATGTAACTTAAATCTCAATACAAAATTCAGGCCAGGTATGAAGGCTCACACCTGTAATTCCAGCATTTTGGGAAGCCGAGGCGAGAGGATCACTTGAGGTCAGGAGTTCAAGACCAGCTTGGCCAACATGGTAAAACCCTGCCTCTACTAAAAATACAAGGTGTGGTGGTGCACGCTCGTGATCCTAGTTACTCGGGAGGCTGACGGGGGAGAATCGCTTGAACCCAGGAAGTGGAGATTGCAGTGAGCCGAGATCCAGCAATTGCACTACAGTCTGGGTGACAAAGTGAGACTCTGTTTCAAAAAAAAAAAAAAAAAAATTCAAAGAGAACCTATTTAAACTAAAAAATACAGCAAATTAGAGTAAGATGATTATAAGGGATTTTTAATAAGCTCTATGTATTTATATCTATGAACCTTTTACAAATTTCTATTATTATTCATAATAGCTTACTTTCAACGCTTCTTACAACTGATAAAAACACCTCAGGGACATGGCAATTTAGAAGCGGTAAATCTTGATAATGTAAGCTTTAAATAGCCTCACTGTCTCTCTTCTTTTAATCTTTTTTCCCTTCCAGCTTGATGAGAGGTCTGAAAAAAATCAATTACCTGTCTTAATTCATCTCTAGGAATGTAAAGACAAATCATTGCCCTTACAAAAATAAATAAATTTCAACTCTATACGGGGTTTTCCTATGTTTGTGGCAAGGATTAAATCCTATAACATACTCTAATGTTCCTAACCACTTGGCCTAGGCTAAAAATTACTCCAGACTTTTAACAATGTCTCCTCAGGATGTGAAAAACAATTTCCACACTTACCAAGCCATTTCACGGACATTTGCTGTGCAGATTTGATGAATAGAGACAGCACTCTGAATAAATGATACCCAAATGTTTATTGCAATCAAGTAACATTGAAGGAATAGTGGTCTAGAGAAAATAAATAAATAAATAAATATATATATATATATATATATATATAATATTTATACATACCTACACACTATATATATTATATACATACACACACCACACACACACACAAAGCAAACAGCAACAACAAAATTCCAAAACCAGAGTTTATGTAAATTGCTCTGAATTATACAAGTACTACGGGGAAGTCTTACATTTAAAAACAGCTGTGGTTGAATATAAATTACCATTCTTATGGTTATTTTGTTATGCTGAATAAATTGAAACAATAAAAATGTATTCATTCGTTCACTCAACAAACACTTGTTGAGTGCTTACTGTGTGTTTGGAGAACTGGGTTCAGAGTTAAGATAAAAACTAATAGGCTATGATTCTTGCCTTTGAGGAACACCCAGTGTAGTGGGGGAGGCAGATGAATAAATATTTAATGCAATATACTAGAGGCATGAATAAGGGGAAGTGGTGAAAATACTAATCAATACTCAAGAGACGAACATGCAGTTTCTCTAGAAAGATGCTTTTCTTTCTCATTTTTTTCAGGGTTATTTTTCATGAGGTGGGAATGTTTTCGATTAGGAGGAAGAACTCCACAGTTGTGTGTTGTTTTAGTGGTTGGAGTATGGCATAAAGTGACAACCATAGGTTCAAAGTGTCTGGCTGTTTATGGGAATCCCACCTCCAGAGAACTGGCATTTGAGTGTGAGATTACTCATCTGTATTAACTCTTTGGATAAACACTTTCTTGTTAAGTGTAACATGGGATTTACATTTCCTGACAAAAATTATTCTCAAATTCAAACAGTATCTGAGCCGGGGTTTATTTTGCAAGACATATTTAGAAAGAGACAAGTTGCTTCAATACAGTCTTTTCTGTTGCTGTTCAGGGTCTTGGGGACAAAGCTATACAGCCCAGAGGCTTGATCCTGAGTCCTCAAAGAGAAGAGATCTTACCATATTCCACGTATTTTCCACGGTGTTACTGCATTGATGTTTCTGCAACTCCAATGAGCTTAATTATCTCTGGGTTAACTTAATTTTTCCTTTGTGTATTGATTCTAAATGCCAAGCCAGGCTTTCCTCTGATTTCAATTTATTTACAGCCGCATAGTTTTCTCAGGTAAGAGAATAAGTACCCAAGGAAGACATAACTGTAAGAATAAATCTGGGGCACAACAGGGAGAAATCCTAACAAAAATCTAAACTATAATACACTCAACAGAAGACGGGAGAATTAATTCAGAGGATTACCACATCTAACTGTCTGTTTCGTCTCATTGCAACTGGCACAAGAGAACTGACATTTATTCAAATGTGTGTTTGCCATATTTCTTTAAGAGGTTAAAGCATATTTTTGGTCTTGTTGTTAGTAGATTCACCCAACCATTTACTAGCAGACGAATCTCTAAGGTACTGTGTTAGGAACTTTTAGAACTCTAAACATTGTAAATATATATATTTTTAGTATCCCAGTAGCAGAAAGTTTGACGAGATTATAAACAAACACACAAACAAAAGCTTCCTTCAAAATAAATAAGTACTTACCCTACACACTTGTTTTAAGATTGAGCAAACCTCTGCTGTTGAAGACCAGAATAGGAAAAAAGACATATTTTTGTTCCCTTAGGCAGATGAATGATCTTGAAAAAGATGCTAAGTTTTATACTACTGGTATAATAAAAGAATTAAATTGTCATTTAAGCAAGGAGTTTCTTTTAAGAAGTGTGAATACTATTACTGGCATAACTTTTGCATCTATAGGTATAAAGAGGAACAAATGGTTAATTACAGCAACACCATCTTCTTGCCAGCTGGTGTGTTGGCTACACACAGTTGGACCTGGGTAAGAAAATGAAATTATGAGTTCCAAAGGGACAAAACACTGCAGTGGCTTTTTGCTTTCCTTGGGCCTGAAATTGAATGCAGGTCCAATCTTATGTAGATCTTGAGGAACAGAGAGGACCCAGCTTCATACATGTAGGTTTTCAGAAGAAAACAAAGCCTGTCTAAGTCTCAAGAGCAATCGTGCGTTTGTGTTCCTCATGAAACGTTTTGCCATGAGACCTTGTATAGAACTCTCCATTTTAGGGTTCAACTTCATAGTACAAATATCTAATTTCTAAATATCTAATCCAATTTCTAAATATCTAATCCAATCCAACAAACAAGAAATGGAAATAAAAAACATGCAACTGACTTTTGACTCACACCTTGCCTTTGGAATATACATTCAAAGCAAGAATGTCACTCTTTAATGAAGAAGTGAGTTTAGGGAGAGGTCAAGATACAGAGAAGGCCGTGGGTTCTTTTGCCAAACTTCTTAAAGTTGCCAAACCAGCCAAGATCGTCTCTGGAGCAAGAAGTGAGTCTTGTGACTCATAGGCCCTCTGAAAGTCCTTTTGCTCCATGGACTGCTCAGGCAGCAGACACAGCTCCTACATAAGGACCCTGAGAAGGGAGGAGCACTTGGTCATGAGCCATGCTCAGGTGGGGCCCCCGAGTAACAGACATTGCATAAAAGACTGACCACCATGACTGGCCTGTCCTTCATGACATTTATTACTTTGTGTACTTTCCTTTGATTATTCACCTTTGCCCAGAAACGTAAAACCCAGAAATGACTAAAAGGTGGCACATGAGAAATCACCACACTGTCTCAGGATCTAGAAATAGAAATTCCATTTGCCAGCAATCCCATTACTGGGTATATACCCAAAGAACTATAAATTGTTCTACTATAAAAACACATGCACATGTAGGTTCATTGCAGCTCTGTGTACAATAGCAAAGCCCTGGAACCAACCCAAATGCCCATCGATGATAGCCTGGAAAAAAAATGTGGCATATATACACCATGGAATACTATGCAGCCATAAAAAACGATGAGTTCATGTCCTTTGTAGGGACTTGGATGAATCTGGAAACCATCATTCTCAGCAAACTGACACAAGAACAGAAAACGAAACACCGCATGTTCTCACTCATAGGCAGGTGTTGAACAATGAGAACATGTGGACTCAGGGAGAGGAGTATCACATACTGGGGCAATTTCAGGGAGCTAGGAGAGGGACAGAGGGTGGGGAGGGATAAAGTGGGGAGAAATGCTGGATATAGATGAAGGGGGAATAAAGGCAGCAAACTACTTGGTTATGTATGCACCTATGAAACTAACTGCATGACCTGCACATGTACCCCAGAACCTAAAGTAAAATTAAAAAAAAAAATAAAGTGGCACGTGACTCCACTATTTCAAAATTTATGAACCAGGTTGTTCCAAAAATGTCATCAACTTGACTTTGCATCTCTTGTGTTTCTAGCAGTTAGCAATGGCAAAATCACAGAAAAGACAAATCTTACCTCTAATGTGCCTGATTTGCTTGCACTGAAAAACTCATATTCCTTCTCTCCAGCCTTTCTGCTATGTTCCCTAACTCTAGATTTCCTGCTGAGCTCACCCTTCCTAGAAAAAGTCAATGTTTTTGACTTTTCCAAGGTCCCTGCTCCTCACCTCTGGTACCTTAACTCTGAATATTCTCTCGTGTTTGCACAAGGGAATACAATTCTAGCTCGTACTTTTAATTTGTGAAAGGAATTTTTTCCCAGTTTTAGGTGGTAATATCTTTTTTTAAAATTAAGATTTCATAGGGAAAAACATAATAACCACACAGTTGCTTAGATTTCTAAAGACCAGACTGCTTAAATCTTGGAGCAGAAGGGAGTTTTGGGAGCAAGTGAAAAGTGAGTCCTCAGACGGCATTCAACAATATGAATCAATGGCTAGCAACTAAAACTACACACACTCTCCTTTTCATAGTAATTCTCTAAAGTTCAATGATTTATATTCAGTTTTACATATACACCCATACACTGAAACCTAGAGAATACAATGCTTCTGTATTGTAAAATGATTTGCAATAAACATGATTATTTGTGTAATTTAACATAAATAATGCTTTTTTCAATAATACAATATATAGAATTGTATTATTTACACAATCATAAATACGTGTGCATTAAATTTTTTTTTCAGTTTAGTTTATTTAAGCACCTAATAGAAAACAGCTTTTCTTACTGGTTGTATACTTGTCACACAGAAAAAATGCACTCAATTTTGTTTTCCTAGAGACTCAAGAAATACCTAATTGAACCTACTCACTTGCTCACTTTTGGACCTTGTTATTTATCAGCACATTGTAAGTATGTGAGAAAAAACGTCAGAAGACCTGATCCACAGGAGATTGTTGTTTTGCTGATCTCCCAAATATTTAACCCATGCCTCTTTATAGATGAGTTAAGACACAATAGTTAATCATTTCATGACAATTACCAAGACAAGTTGATAATATGTCTTGCTGTTTGTCCATGAAAGAGGACATTGTTATTGCATATAGTTCTCTGGGATACAACTGCTCCCATGTGTTATCTAGCCTGTGCACTTGTGACTGATATTTGTGCAGAGGATGGGCTTAGAAAATGGGTCTGAGACTCAGCATTTGCGGCCCCTCTATAATCAACTTTGCCTTTCCCTGACATATGTCCAGGTGGCCTCAACATCCCTGGAAATGAGCAGCTAGTTGATGAGACAGACAAGGTCCCTGATCTTATGCATCCTACAGTCTATTCAGGAAAGAAAACAATACTGACAAAACTTTTAAATGACTAAGGAAAGAATAAAAAAAGATTTCAGATTATGATAGGTACTTTGCAGAGAGGTACAGAATAGTCAGGATTCTTGCAGAAAGGCAACAATATCTACCGTGGATTTGAGGGACAGCAGAGGCCATTGGGCTGTAGTGATACTTACACAGAGGCCTGGTTGGTTCCACAGAGTCCAGGACCATCAGTTGCAAGGCTATTTCAGATAGCAGGAGCAGCCAGTACTGGGTCCTTTAGAGGAGATCAGAGTTCAAGAGGGTAAGGAACAGAAAGCTAAAATGGTAAGAATGGTGTGGTAGGAACATGTCACATGAAAGAGGCCAGATTACAGATAACTTTCACAATCAATGTAAGAAATTCAGATTTCATTCTAAGTGGTAGGGGAGGGTAGCAGTGGGTGCTTAAGGGATGGAAGAACAAGAGATCATCTTCAGATATAATGTAGTCAGTTAACAAAAGCCAACAGAGAAAAGATGAATTATAGAAAAACTTCTTACCTTCTTCTCACTTAATGACTGATTTAATATATAGATGATATATCATAGATAGACAGGCAAACAGATAATTTAATGAATCATCCCTGGTTACTTATTATTATAAAATTTAAATACTTAGAGGCATGACATAAAGAATACTATGAGTTGCTATTTCAGTCAAGGTCTCACTTTATATCTGTTGCTGTGACAATGGTCATAAGAAACTCATAAATGAAAAAAATATGCAGACACATTTAAAGCAGAAACTGAAAAATATGTTGATAATTTCCTCTAGCTTTTTTTTTTTTAGTTCAACTATTTATGGGATCTAAAAAATTAGTTTGCACCCATAAGGAATATTGTAACCCCAAAGAACACAATGCTGGTAAAACATTAAAGCTACAATATTTTCTTTATCTAAATATTATTATAATTAGTAATAATTATGGTTTACTCTCATTCAGAAAACCAATTTGGTTCTGAGTGTGTCTGACTTACATTCCTTTATGCTATATGCTTCTTCTTTGCCATCAAAAGGAAGGATTGGATCATTTGCTTTCGAAATTTGGATATGAAAAATAATTTGAAAGAAAATATTTTTAAAACTCCAGGGAAACTAGTTTATATCAATAATCGTAGATAGTTTCCCTTAGTTTTAAATGAAGCAGTACAGGTTTAAGTGTATACATGAAAATCCAAGAATTATTACTAAGAAAACCTATTCTTTCTCTCTCCTACTGTAGCAATTGGCTAAAAGTAAATAGTTGTTTGTTCAGTAATTTATTTAAAATCCACCAAAAAAAGGAACTTGTTTTTTAAAGCAAATTTTTGGTTTATTAAACAAACTGCCATCTGGCCACGAAGTTCTTTGTACCTACTTAAGTACATTCCCTTGAAAAGATGAAAACTATGTTTTGTTTTTAGATGTCCTTCCATCTAGGCAAAATGTAGTGCAGTCTAAATTTAAAATTGTTAAATTTTTAATTGTGAAAAAGTACTTATATTTCTGTCACAGATGCCACTGCATTAAGTTTTTCGTAAAAACTGAGGACACTTTCATGGCTCCGATGAGGATCGAAGATGCCAGTCTGTCAATCACCCTGCCAATCAAATCTCACGTTTATGCCTGAGAATAGAGATCTCTCCACTCTCCATCTCCATGGAGATCCTTAAACTAGTCAGAGAAAATGCTTTTGTCTGAATACTAAAATACTGAAGGTTTATGGACTGATAGGTTTAATCCTCCAGAGAGGAGAGCAAGAGAGCCTCAATCCATCTGAATTATTTAAAACCATAAGTATCTCAGGCACATGACAATTGGTTTGAAAAATTTAAATTACAATAGAATTTGTTTGTCTGGTAAGAGACGGATTCGACCACAGGAATTTGGGCTGCCTGGGAACAAAAGTCCAGAAAACCCAAGACCCTCGATGAAAAAGAGCTTTAACCTGGCACTTTTAAAAAAACAGTGCTTCATAAGATTTCAGGCCCATCTGACTTACTTGAAAATCTGTTAAGTTACAGATCCTTATTTAGTAGATTTGGTTTGAGACTTAAGATTTTTGTGTTTTTCAAAAGCTCTCAGGAGCTGTTGCTGCTGCTGGTCCATGGATCACACTTTAAATAGCAACTTTTCAGAATAACAAATGCACTTCAGCACTGAGGATTTAAGGCAACACTGATCCTCAATAAAAATAGACATCTTCATCTCCCATGGTAGATTTATTCTTAGTCAAGTAACAAACTTTTCCAGATAGGCATGGTGGATCACATCTGTAATCCCAATCACCTTTGGAGATCAGAGCCAGAGGATAGCTTCAGCTCAGGAGTTCAAGACCAGCCTGGGCAATATTATGAGACCCCCATCTCTGCAAAAGATTAAAAAAATTAGAATGTGTCAACCTGAGCCTGTAGTCCAAGCTACAGGAGGCTAAGATGGGAGGATTGCTTGAGCCCAGGGGATCAAATAAGCCATGGGCCCACAGTTGTACTCCAGCCTGGGTGACAGAGTGAGACCCTGTCTCAAAAAAAAAAAAAAAAAAAGCAACTCCTGGGAAACTCAATTTACCCATGTAACAAGCCTGCACAGGTATCCCTTGAGTCTAAAAAGAAACTTTGGAGGAAAAAAAAACAAAACAAAAACCTTTTCCCTGGCAACCACTCAGACTGTAAGAAGGCAGCTAGATAAAACCACACCTTTATTTCCCAGGCTCAGGATCTTATCACAGTTACCCCATCTCCTAGCTCAGACAATCTTCTTGTGTGTTCCAGGAATCTGGCTTAGAAAGCCATTTTAGGTTCATGAACTAGCAACTTACCTATGCACAAGAGCAGGAAAGCCAGAGCAGGGCCAGTGTTTCTTCATGAGTCTGGGTACAAAAAGATACATACTCAGTTAAACACTGGATGCCTTAGTTACGCTATTTTTCTTAATTGCAACCAAACTCCATACTTACATGAACAACATTTCAATAAGGCAAACTATGACATCAGCTCATCCTTCCATGGCAATACAGATCTCCCTGTAGAACCTCAACCTGCACTTGAAACCATGTGCCAAAACTCTGGTTTCACAAAAGTGGAAACCTTTCTCAATTTGCCAGGAGAAGATAGGAATTTGGGGTGCGGGGGGAGGGGCAGGACATGGAAATTCCCATAATCAAATCCTGAAGAAAATAACTAAGGAGACCCCATTCTCACTCAAACGCTACTCTCCTGCTCAGTGCCCTCTCCCAAGGGTTCACAAAGGGCCCTCTTTAATTTGTTGTGTATTTTGCTCCCAGGCATGAACTCCTATTACAAGAGCCAGCCAAGTACATAGCATCATCAATGGTTTCTTCTCTATAAATGCACCAAATTGTTAAAATTATATCAGAATTTTTTGTCTCTTCCCCATTTTGCCATAATGCTTCCCATCTATTAACAGTTCCTTCCCAAACTCAAGCAATCTCCAAGTCAGTGCTTTCAGACTTGCTCTCCAGAATACCAGTATCTTCAACTGTGCTGCTGTTCAGCATTCTCTTCCCATGCTATCTAATGGCTACAAATGGGCTTGTCAGGGTGTCTGTCTCTTGCTGACCTGCTTCCATAGAAATCTGACGGAATTCTGTGGGAAGGCCGTGAGGGGAGTAGAAAGGCTGATTAAGCCATTGCTTGCATTGATTTAGTAGCCATCAGCTTGCACTGATGCTTTATCAACTCTTAAATTCAAACCCTGGCTGGAAACTGAGTTATTCATCAAGAAGGATTAGAAAATGCAAAAGGTCTATAAATTTAACAGACTGATTCTTGTTATCTCCAGAGATTTTCCTGTCACTTAAAAATGATGTCTGGGGTACAATTTGCATCTAAAATGGCCTTAGAAAGAGGCAAAAGGCCAGCACTTCCAACTAATGAATCCTTAGGTTACAGAGAAATACTCCCAGCCAAATAAAGCAAGCCACATTTCTACCAGATTCCAATCGGACCCAACCCGAATCAATGACAAACTTGCTTAAGGACTTGGGCTTCTTTCTCCCAGGAAGAATGCTAATATTTTTTTCACGCAATTCACATTCATATTTAAGTAAAAGGAAAAGTAGTGTATTGGAAACAGAAAAACAGGATGGCGTATCAAGAAAATGTGGGTTCTAATGTCAGGTAGGCCACCAAATAGCTCTTGGATGGGAAACAAGTCACTCCCTCTCTCTGGGCTTTCATTTCACTATTTATAAAATTAAATATCCAGGGTTCATTCTGTACTGTTACTAGCAAGGTCTGTTCCTTACTGTTACAAGGCAGTGGCAGTGATTTGAGGAAACAAGGAATGGCTAGTGATTTCTCTAATAAATTGGAAGGTTCACTCTCTTTTCCTACAGGGTAGGATCATAAGTATTCAATGTTTTTATCTCTTAAAAATGTGTTATTTAAAGTGCTTCATGTCCTTCTCATTCCCACCACGGTTGTCACAAGTGTGAAATTACTGCTTGTGGACAATGTGTCCACTGTGCATGTGTGTACATGGATGTATACATTTCCCAGATGAAGTTCTTTACATTATATTTCTAAAAGAGAAAAGACATGCTCTATTTATTTTAAATTATTATTTGGATAAGATTCTATTAGATTCATGCAAAGTGTGGGGCTGAATTTTGTATAGATGAAATGAGTACTTCTTTTGCTTAAAGATTCTGATAAGGATGCTTTTACGGATAAGAAATATTGTTGCCTAGAGAGATTTCCAATGTTTGAATGATAAAATAAATAACCAAAGCAAACGTTGGGTGTAAAATAACCTAATAACATCAAAAGTACACATTTTACATAGACAGCTTCAAGAAATAGAGGGTTGCTCTTTAAATGAACATCTTATGAGCTATAACATTTGGATTGATTCCATTGATCTAACTTTTATTCCAATTCATGCTTTGTAGGGAAATCTTTACTGATATCCAATCTCATCATATGAAAGCCCAGAGTACTATAGAAAATGTACATGTAATGAAGATTGTCATGTGAGGTCATCTGTATGGTGAGTTATGTCACTGGGCATTTTCTAGCTGCAAAGAAGAGACATTCAGGCTACAACATGAGTTTTTAAGAAGTCAAGAAAGATCAAAGAAGCTTAGTAATATTATTTTGCAACAAAATAATGATTTGAGACACATTATTATCCTAATTAATCTATCCTTACTCAGTATCCCACTCATCATAAAAATCAATGTGCAGTGCAGTGTCCCTTCTTAGACACAGCATGTCAGAGACCTTACGTCAAAGTAACATATAATCACTTTGCATTTTTCCAAAGTCACCAATTTTGACCTTCTTTGCCTGACCTGACTCAAATTATCAGCCCTTATCAACTTTCCCACTAAAAGGACCTATTTTTGTATGTGATAAATATGCCCTATAATCTTACTGATTGTCATTACTAATTTGCTTTTACAATCTATGTATTTGTTTGCAGAGTGCCATGTCATTATTGTATTTGTTAAAATCTAAAGTTTTGATATCTAATGTCAGCAAACAGCACTATGTCTGAATGACCAATGGTCAGAGTGTTTGTTATTGCTGTTTTGGAGAGACAGAGGTCTTGCTTTGTTGCCCAGTCTGGTCTGGAACTCTTGAACTCAAGTGATCCTCCCACCTGGGCCTCCTAAAGGGTTGGAATTATAGGCATGAGCCAACACACCCAGCCAGAGCTTTGCTGAATTCTTATGGGTTGAGTTCACAAGTGGTTCTGTTACGCCAACCATGTGTTAAAGATGCTCATTCTCCATCTAGTAAGAAACTTGTGGTAACAATTCTTGTAGAGAAGCAATGTTCTCCATGTTTTATATTTTGTATACTACTTAATACTTTTTAAATAAAAATCTAACAATGCCCAGCTCAATGAACTAATCTGCCACCCTAGTCTACTATATCTACCCTTAAAGATCATTAAAATACTGTGTAAAGAGGGTAAACAATCTTTGAATTCAAATAATTTTTTTTTTTTTTTTTTTTTTTTTGAGACGGAGTTTCACTCATGTTACCCAGTCTGGAGTGCAATGGCGCGATCTCGGCTCACCGCAACCTCCGTCTCCTGGGTTCAGGCAATTCTTCTGCCTCAGCCTCCTGAGTAGCTGGGATTACAGGCACGCGCCACCATGCCCAGCTAATGTTTTGTATTTTTAGTAGAGACGGGGTTTCACCATGTTGACCAGGATGGTCTCGATCTCTTGACCTCGTGATCCACCCGCCTCGGCCTCCCAAAGTGCTGGGATTACAGGCTTGAGCCACCGCGCCCGGCCGAATTCAAATAATTCTTGAATTATTAAATTAGACTGAGGCCGTTAGAGTAGGGCTTGACCTTTTAGTGCTCATGGTAATGGTCTAATTCATCTTATTATACCACCACTTCTGGTATATAGTATGTTTAAGGGTCAGAAAAGGTTATTCTGAGAATGTATCCTAGAGTATTCGAACAAGAGTAAAGGAAATTTCAAAGTTGTTTTGGACTGCCGTAGTAACATTCCTGAAACATTTTCATTTTTACTGGAAGACAGAATAATTCTGGGGATGAAAGTGAGGTGCAGATAAGAAGGTAGAGTTAATATCTCACAGTGTTTCCTTAAATTCCAAAGTGCAAACATCCACTTGGTCCACCTACCTTCCTGTTATTCTAATACATTATTCTAAGATAAGACAGTGGTTTGAGGATTGAAAATGTAAAATTCTGCAATTCTTCTCATGGCATTTAGTTTTTAATACTTCCTTTGGAAATAAAGGCTTTCCAGATCTGTAAAATGAAAACTTTTTTTTTTTTTTTACATATTACAATCTATATTTTAAAAACGACAGATGTCCAAAACTCATCTCAGACCCAGGATTTTCACCTCTCTAATAATACCCTAAACTCATCACAAACATTGAAATTTCACATTCTATGTTTTCTTACTCACTTCAATTACGGATAGTTAGTAAGCCTCTTTTCCAGGCATCCCTATCATGGTGCACAAATTTCTTTGGATTTTTTTTTAATTGCATTTCATTATTAGTACTTGTTTTGTGTTCGTGATTTCAACTAGAACCACATTAATTTGGCTAGGACTCTTTCAGCAAATATTCACCTATGTATTCATTCACCAAGGATTTTCTAAGCCTCCTTCATCTTACTTCTGGGAAATGTTGGTACTTAAAGTATTATCAACAGAGTATTATCATACCTATCACATTGTAACCATTCACCGATTTCTTAAATGAATAAAGGAGAAAAAACGCATGCATTCCTCACTGGTCACCTGTGCTTTGTGGACAGCTCTTTCTCCAGCATATTCAGTAGAAGGCCTGGGACATGATAGTTTATCATGAATATTTCTTGAATGACGTTGAATAAATGAAGAACAAATTAAGAGACCTTCGAGTCGAAAGCCCTATTTTTATCCTTCAAGAATTTTTCTTTCCTAACTTTGGTTCTCTTTCTCCTTTTTCTTTTTCATTGCCCTCGTCTGTATCGTTTGTGTTGGCTTCATGCTCAGTATCAGCCTCAGATTATCAGCAAACATTCACTGAGGGCTTACCCTTTTGTTCAATTAGAGTTTTTCAAATCAAATGTATTGATGTCATTGTCCCTGCTATACTTTGATATGAAAAGGAAGTGTCTGGTTACCATTGTAAATTCCATTGGGTATTTGATCGCTAACACATAACCCTGAACATTTTCTCTCTGACCATTTCTCTGCTCTAAAGCAGGTCATTAAATTGCTCCCAGGCAGAAAGAACAGGACCAGAACAGCAGGGCACTTTTGTAACAAGACCTTGTAAATTGAAAGCCCTAGACACCTTTCCCACTGTGAGAACCCGCTGAGACTGGTTCTTTTTAACATTGCATTAATAGGCCCTTCAGACCCACTTAATTAAAGACAGTATATCTAGGCAGACTTTAATCGCTTAGAAGGATCGTGGGCATGGCAACTCTTAAAAACCAGCTCTTATCTTAAGGTTATTTTAGTCATTGAAACTTACGCTGGTCATCACATATTTTTGTTACTTTCCATATCTTCTGAAAAGCATAGTTTCTATCTTATGTATAGGATGATGGACCTGGAATGTCTTGTATTAAGAAATCAATCATGCGGCTGAATTTATACATGTTTTTCCATAACAAAGTCAGATGTGAGGGCCTTCTAGCTGTGATTAACCAAGTCCATTTGTTAAATCCCTGCTGGTTAAAGGAAAGGCTTATAATTGCAAATATCATGGCCATACAGTTACAAACTGGGGGCCTGCTGGGAAATGCAGACCTTAATGTAGAGGTGTCATTAAAACCTCCAAGTCAGTCAAGGTAGTTAATCACTCAATTAGACTCTCATTATCATCTGCCCTGCATCAAAAAGGCTTCCCGCAGTCAAGGAGGGGTTGTAACCAGTCACTTTGACAGGTGATCCCCTCCTCAAATACAATGGCTACAATAGGCCTTAGAGGAGTTATCAGCGTGATGTGGCCTGTATCTAAGCCGAAACAGACGCCCATGGGAGTTTAGACAGCCCTAACTGAGGAGATCAAAGGCAGGGAAACAGCTGATCCCAGACTGGCTGGTGTCAGCCTCTGTCAAAGGCAGATGGAGAATCAACTTATTGATTGCTAGCGGTGGTGTTCGTCCTGGAATTAAAGGTCTGGCCTGGGGGAATATTCACAAGGAATGTCTGGCTTTGGAGGCAACGGTAGCATAGATATTAAAAATCGCAAGTAATTATTTTGGGAAAAGCCTGCTTAATAAAATTGGTAGTAAAATTGACACACTGTAGCATGCAAAGAAGAGAAAGAAACAGCAATTGGTATAGCCCAGATCTACTGAAATATTTTCAAAATATAGAGTCGGTCTTTTGGGATGAAATAATTTCCTGGGGGTCCCAATAACAAACTGAGGATTCCATGGGGCAATTAACACAACAAATAGAATGTTGTCAAATATGTAACCAACAATATTCTCCAAAATATTTAAGCCATGCTGAAATAAGGGTGTGTATATTGTCCTGACATAATATTTTAACCTTTTCCCTAAAGGGTCAAATACACCAAAGTTACTTACTTAATGCAAAGAAAGTCTCTAAGGGAAAAGTACAGATGAATATCAAGATATCCCAAATAGAATTTGTCAAATTGGTCTTTACTTGTTACTAATTTTAGTAAGTCAAGTAAAAACTATCATGTACCGTTACTACCTTGAAGACAATTTATCTTAAAGCTAAGAGTGGAAAGGTGTGATCTTTTCCCTGCCATCACAAGGGTCACAGCAATATTTCTGTAACAAAAGACAGGTTAACAAGAGAAAAACATGACAAATTATTCAATCAAGGTTTTATCTGACATGAGAACCATCAGACATGAAGACTCAAAGACCCAAAGGAAAACAATCTATTTTTTATTTTTTAATTTTAAGCTCTGGGATACATGCGCGAACCTGCAGATTCATTACATAGGTACACCTGTGCCATGGTGGTTTGCTACACCTATCATCCCATCATCCAGGTTTTAAGCCCCGCATGCATTAGGCATTTGTCCTAATGCTCTCACTCCCCTTTCCCCCAACCCCCTGACAGGCCCTGGTATGTGATATTCCCCTCCCTGTGTCCATGTGTTCTCATTGTTCAACCCCCACATATTGGTGAGAACATGCAGTGTTTGGTTTTCTGTTCCTGTGTTAGCTTGCAGAAGATGATGGTTGCCAGCTTCATCTATGTCCCTGCAAAAAAACATGAACTCATTTTTTAAGGTCATATAGCATTCCATGGTGTTTATATGCCACATTTTCTTTATCCAGTCTATCACTGATGGCATTTGGGTTGATTCCAAGTCTTTGCTATTATGAATAGTGCTGCAATAAACATATGTGTGCATATGTCTTTATAGCAGAATGATTTATAATCCTTTGGGTATATGTCCAGTCATGGGATTGCTGGGTCAAATGATATCTTTATTTTTAGGTTTGATGCAGAATGAACAGTCATGTGGAATCGTGATTGGACAAAAAGAAAATGATCCCACAGGAATAGGCTGAGAGGGGAAAGCCAGGAAGCCCTGTCCAGATTCTTTGTGGCCTTTTCTTTGTAACCTTCCTTCTTCCAGGTATACGGCAGAACCCCTTCTTCAATGACAGTCTCATGATCTACCTTCAGACAAGGGAGGTGAGAGAATTTCTTATGGACGCTCTTACACAGAATGGCCGCAGAAGGTTAGGGTAATATTTCTAGGTTTTATGGCTGGCTCAGGGGGATAGGAGTTCTGGTTTCTCTGAACCACCATGGAGAAGACGAATTATAGGTGTATGGGCTGCCTTGTGGAAGGAAGGGAAGCAGGAGAAAGAAGGGCAGGAGAAGGTCAGAAAGAGACTTTACATCTAAAGCCTTTCCAATGTCCTTAAGTTCAAAGCACTCATCATGGTGAAGTGCCATGCTTTGGGGTATCATTTATTGATCCCTAACTGCACTTGTTTGTCCATTCAAAAAATGAGTTCTCTGCATGTGCCAAACCCTTGTAGTAATTAAATCACATTATTTCATCATTAATGAAGTTTATAATTTAACTTTTTAAATACAAACTTATGGAAACATTTTTTCTGCTTCTTAATGTGAATCTTTTTCCCATAGAATTTAACTCCATAATGCACGATCCTGATACACAGGCTCAGTTAGTTGCATTTTACCTTCCCTGTCCCTCTTTAAGATACCAGGTTTTTTTTCAAGCATTCCTTTAATAATTTCAATTTTTTTATGCTAAAAAGGTCTTTAAAAACATCTGTCAACTCAAGCACTCAAAGGATTCTTTTGCATGTATGTTGTGTTTTGTCAAATTAGGCTTACTGTCAATAAATTTGAGAAATGCTAATTTATTTTTAATAAACTTTCTATTTATAATATCTTTGGATTAAAAAAAAAAAGGAACGATAGCACCGAGTGTCCTTATACCTCACATGCTGTTTCCTCTCTTACTAACATCTCACATTAGTAGGGTATAGTTGTCAAAATTAATGAACCAACATTGGTAGATTACTATTAACTAAAGTACATCATTTCTTCAGCTTTTTCTCACTTCTTACTAAAGTTATTCTTTTGGTACTAGGATTCCACTCAATACTCATCATACTGCATTTAGTTATTATGACTCCTAAGGACCCTCTTGGCTGTGGCAGATTCTTAGAGCTTTTTTGATTTTGATGACCTCGATAGTTTTGAGTATTATGGATGGTATTTTATAGAATGCTGCTTAATTGGTATTTGTTGGAAACTTTTTGTTTATTTCTTTAAATTATTAGACTGGGGTTATGAGTTTTTGGGAGGAAGACCACAGAGGTAACGTGTCATCTACGTTATACCATCTCAATGGTGCATTCTATCAATTTAACTTATCTCTACGGATGTTAACTTTGATGACCTGGGTGAGATACTGTTTGTCAGATTTCTCCAGCATAAAGTTATTTTGTTTTCCCCTTATCTGTACTGTACTCTTTACAGTAAAGTTAATATGGGCAGCCTAAACATAAGATGTGAGGAGTTACATCCTAATTCCCTGAGGGCAAAGTATTTACATAAATTATTTGAAATCTTTCTGTGTGTGAGATTTGTCTGTTCTCCTTCATTTATTTATGTATAAAGTAATTAGTTGATATCAGTATGCACTCATGTGTTTTTCTTTTATACTTTCTGATATAATGCAACACTATCAATAGGTATGTAGGGTTTATAAAAAGTTCCTTCTGCCTTTGGTTTTATGGATTCAATGCCTTTCCAAAATTAATTAAGTCAGCACTTTTATTCTCCACCTTCTTGAGTAAGGTTGTTTCATACATTTGTAATATAGTCAGGTTTTGCTGTAATACATTCTGGGATCCCCCAGCCTCCTAAAATAATTTCTCGAAGGATCATTATTTGTGCTGAAAAGTTCTGTGGATTTTCACAAATGTTTAGTGTGCTATGTCCACAATCACAGTATTATACAGAATTGTTTCACTGCCTTAAAAAATCCCTTGTGTTTCACTACCCACCTCTACCTCTTGGCAATCGCTGACCTGTTTACTATCACTATCATTTTGACATTTCCACAGTGTCATATACATGGAAACATACAATGTATAGCCTTTACAGACTGATTTTTTTCTTTTTTTTTTCACTTAGCAAGATGCATTTAAAAGTCATCTATGGGTCAGGCACAGTGGCTCACGCCTGTAATCCCAATACTTCGGGAGGCTGACGCGGACAGATCACCTGAGGTTGGGAGTTTGAGACCAGCCTGACCAACATGGAAAGACCCTGTCTTTACTAAAAATACAAAATTAGCTAGGCATGCCTATAATCCCAGTTACTGGGGAGGCTGAGGCAGGAGAATTGCTTGAACCCGGGAGGCAGAGGTTGCAGTGAGCCAAGATCATTCCATTGCACTGCAGCCTGGGCAACAAGAACAAAACTCCATCTCAAAACAAACAAACAAGAAAAAGTCATCTATGTATTTGCAAGGTTTGATAGCCCTTTTCACTGCTATAAACATTCCTGTTCTTGTTTTCTGTGGACTTGTTATAAATCAACTGGCAAATTTCCTAGAAACATGATAACAGAATTATAGATTAACTCCATAATTAGCTATGTCAGAAACTGCCAAAATTTCTTCCAAAGTGGCTGACACTTTTGCATCCTATTCAACAATAACTGAGAGCTTCTGTTGCTCTCCATCCTCACCAGCAATTGCTATCTTCATTTTAAAAAATTTAGCCTTCTAATATGTATGCAGTAATATCTTACTATTATTTTCATTTCCCTAAGGAAAAATCACTAAATTGATTTAATGTTTTTGTATAACATTAGATTTGCATTTAAAATAAAAGATAAAAATAAAAAAATTACACACACAAGTCTTATAATTGAGGAACTTACATTCTTGTTGCAGAAATAAAGTATTTTCAGATATTGATCAAATAATATTTTATAATAATGTGTTAAATAGATAAAGACTGGAAAATGCTTCAGGAATTTTGAAATGTTACTTAAGCAAAGAATTCTCTCTTTCAAACATTCAGACAAAAACGCAAAGCAGAACCATGTTGGCTGTAAAGGGTGGGAAATCCAGGACCTAAAAATTTGCCTTTACCCTCCATTTTATCTCACTTCTCTTCCATCAATTTTTGTCCAAAAGGGGATTCTAAGGTGTATATAAGTCTTTGAGGAACTAACTCCCAAACCCCTGTCATCTATAGGTATTTGGGGCAGAGAAGATCCATGCAGACTAAAATCTGTTGGAAAGGCTCTATCAGAGTAGTTGGAATTTGTATTTTTACCTTAAGGTTTGTGTAGGATTTGGGTAGATAAGCTGATGAATCCCGAAGTGCTTTGGAGTGAAACTGACAGTATTAGTAAAAGCAGAAAACATGAGTTGGGCAAAATATAGTGCAAATAGAAGACAATGCAGGATGCCTGGTTGAAGAAGTTTCATGTAGCTATTACTGGGAATGTTGAACTGGAATTAAATCCTGGAGATATTCAAATGTAGTCAATTTAAAATTGAAGGAATTTTTAAATTATCAAATACAATCTATATTTTAGATTGGTTAATCTCATAGTGATTTGCAGTAGTCATAAAAAATGTGAGACACTGGACATGGTGGCTCATGCCTGTAATCACAGCACTTTGGGGAGGCAAAGGCAGGAGGATTGCTTGAGCTTGAGAGTTTGAGACCCACATGGACAATATAGTGAGATCCCATCTCTACAAAAAAATTAGCTGGGCAGGGTGGCACACACCTACAATCCCAGCTACATGGGAGGCTGAGGTGGGAGGACTGCTTGAAACTAGGGAGATCAAGGCAGCAGTATGCTGTGATCATGCCACTGCACTCCAGCTGGGGCAACAGAGCAAGATCCTGTCTCAAGAAAGAAAGAAGAAAGAAAGAAAGAGAGAGAGAGAGGGAGGGGGAGAGAGAGAGAGAGAGAGAGAGAGAGAGAGAGAGAGAGAGAGAGAAAGAAAGAAGAAAGAGAAGAAAGAAGAAAGAAAGAAAGAAAGAAAGAGAAGGAAAGAAAGAAAAAAAGAAAGAAAGAAAGAAAGAAAGAAAGAAAGAAAGAAAGAAAGAAAGAAAGAAAGAAAGAAGAAAGAAAGAAAGAAAGGAGAAAGAAAGAAGAGAGAAAGAGGAAGGAAGGAAGAAAGGAAGGAGAGAAGGAAGGAAGGAAGGAAGGAAGGAAGGAAGGAAGGAAGGAAGGAAGGAAGGGGAAATATAAAAGACTAGATCCCCAAATCCTCTGAACAGAAGGTATTTGGGATTTATGTGAGTTTCTGTCCAGCATTCCTTTCTTGGGATTTTAACTCTCTAATACACCATGTAGTCCTGGGATTTCTTCAACTTTGTGTCCTTTTCCTAAGGCCTGAATAAGACCCAAAACTGATCTATTAAGAAGCTCTATTCCTCTAGTCAGAATAATTTAAGTTATGGACACATGCCCCATGTTGTTCTCCCCTGGAAATATTCTGACATTAGAGGCAACAATCTCTTACTTGTAATAGTGCTGAAAGAATGTGAAAACAAGCTGTTGGCCAGCCATAATGAAGAAACTTGGCTGGACGTGGTGGCTCATGCCTGTAATCCCAGCACGTAGGGAGGCCAAGGTGGGTGAATCACCTGAGGTCAGAAGTTTGAGACCAGCTTGGACAAGATGGTAAAACCCCATCTCTACTAAAAATACAACAAAATAAAAATAAAAATTAGCTGGGCATGGTGGCAGGCGCCTGTAATCCCAGCTACTTGGGAGGCTGAGTCAGGAGAATAGCTTGAATCCAGGAGGTGGAGGTTGCAGTGAGCCGAGATTGCACCTTTGTACTCTAGCACTGGCAACAAGACTGGAACTCTGTCTAAAATTAAAAAAAAATAAAAAAAAAAGAAAGGAAAAAGAAAAAAAGAGACTTAACTCTAGTGGAAGGGAATGAGGTTAAGCACTGAGATTATCCCACAGGTAAAAAGAATAAAGAGGGAAAGAAAACCTTGATGAAATAGTTTGGGTGTTGATACCCAGCTGAGCCTGAAGTCATTCCATATCAATACTTTTTAAAAAGTCCTTTTTAATTTTTCTTTCTTTAACTAGTCTAAATTGGGTTATGGCACCTTAAATTTCTAGCAGGTTTTAGGCTGGTTAACTGTAATAACAACATAATAGTTATTTACTCAGAACCAGCTCTGACAGCTACTGTAGTAGAAACTGTCAAATAATTTAAACTTATAATTTTATTTAAACTCTATAACGTCCATCATAAAAACTAAATGAGATGTAATTTGTTTTCTTCATTTATAAAAGAGGACAATAAAATCAAGAGAGCTTGAACAACTCCTCCAACGTTGCACAGCTAGTACCTGGAAATTCAGGGACTTGAATGCATATCTGTGTGTAACCAAATTCCATGAGTTTTTGAGTATGCTGTTTTGCCTCTGGGAAGCAGAAAGGAAAGATGATCTAAGAGACATTGTCAAGAACAATAAATAAATGAT
Organism: Cebus imitator; assembly: GCF_001604975.1. NCBI lineage: Eukaryota > Metazoa > Chordata > Mammalia > Primates > Cebidae > Cebus > Cebus imitator. The sequence continues at coordinate 1,220,603 of NW_016107408.1, read as the reverse complement.
GGGCTCCAGTGACTGTTGAATATGAAGAGTAAACAAAAACAAGTTTAGGAATCAAAGAAAATGATATTTAAATCTAAGATCTTTAGACAACTGAAAATTGAGTTGGTTTTTTGGAGAATAGGATAGGGATCGATTCAATTTGAAGTATGTTGAGTTTCAGGCAATGGCAGAACTTTTAAGTGGAAATGGTCATCAGAAAGTAGAGACACAAGAGTGAAGTTAAAATGAACACGAGAACTAAAAAACAGCAGACTAATAACCTTGGTGAGGGGAAAACAAACGTGTAATTCACTGATCCCTTCTTATTGCTAGAGCTAGTGAGAAGGCTGTCTCTTGCCTTCTGTGTGAACCTGGGGCAACCAGTAGCTATTTCTCCAGCTGAATTCAGAGCGCCACTCTGCAACTGAAGACAACGAGGCAACACATAAACACAACTGATGGATGGAAGAGGAAGATGACTGTTCAGAAATGCTCAATTAAAAAGAAATCCAGTCCTGTGTTGCAACGCTTATTAAAATTCTGTGGAAACAGTTGTAATGCCCAAACCAGCTGAGAAGTCCAGGCAAATATTAAGTATTTGAATTCACTGAATAATTATGAGTCTAGGCCTTTCTTCCCCTCTTCTATCCATGCTGGCAAAGTGCTCCAGGACCACCTTATTCTACAGGTATTTTTATTATAACAAATGAGGTTTCTTAGCACAATAATTTTAAGAGAAATATTTAGTAACTGGAAATTAAGAGTTTTTTAAACTCTTAAAAGTCTTAATATTAGAATATTTCTTGTCAAAGTTTTCCAATTTAAAGACTTAGAATGGGAATAAATAAATGCTAATATCCATCAAATGAATCCATTCAATGATTCATTTATTCATTCATTCTTTTCCTAACTTTCATATTTGGGTGCTTTATGTAAACATTTAATTTAAAATGTATAATAATTTATGAAAAATTGTGAATTAACATATGTTACATGTTAATAAATAAAGAAAATATAAAATTAACAAATTTTGTTTTCCAAGAAGTGAAATAAAGCAAATATGAGTACTTGCTCATAGCATGTTCTTACCTCAATTTACATGGAATCCACTAGAAATGTTGGAAGCAATGAAATTATCAACATGTAGGAAAAATGTCTTTATTCCCATAGGCCCAATTCATCATAATTAAAATAAAAGACATTGATAATAGACACTCAAAATCCAAGGTTATCCCCTTTACAGTATATGTATCTGTTTATTTATGCTTTGTGCATTACAATCACTAATAATAATTTTTTTTTTCTTTTTGGTATGGAAAGATGTATCTGTTGTAATTAAATGCTAGGAATGGTAAAGAATATGAACCTGTGAAAAGTCCTTCCCACTCCAGTATAAAATACTAATTTTCAGTTGGAATAAAAAAGTAAATACTATAAACTCTGTTTTAGTGACATTTAAATAGATTTTAACTGAATTATTTATTTAAAATATATACAAATGGCATTTCAACTATTCTATAGAAATCATTTCCTGTCACTCATTTACTTTTTCAATGTATAGCTGCCCCTGATTATGTGGTCTCCTCTCTTTAGTCCTTTTGCAAATGACTTGTTTTGAAAACATCTTCAGTAACTTTTTAATGTACTGCTCTATCCATTTATTCAAAACAAAGAAAAAAAACAATAATACCTTGCAAAGTTGGGAAACTTAAATAACATTAGCAAACTACCTATCATATACCCTAGAATCTATCATGCAATTTTTAAATATTATCTTTAATAATAATTATAATTATTAACAAGTACATTATACAAATTGAATAAAATGCCTGCACAATGTCTATGTATTTATTTGGTCTCGGAATGCCAGGGTTAACACAAGCACCTGGGAAGAACTACTGGGATCCTGTCTGAAACTATATACAGCAAAGCATAGTGATTGAGAGCAAAGGTTTCAGATTTCAGTTGCCTTGATCTAAATGCTGTTTCTTCTGTTTACTGAGCTGGATGACAGTGGGCAGGTTTATCTTTCTGTACCACATTTTCTTCATCTGTAAAATGGGTGATAATACCATCTCTTATGGACTTTTAGAGGGTTAAATTATTTAATATATGTAGAATCCTTAGAAGACTAGCTGGCAGAGAATGAACGCTACATCACTATTTTTAAGTATTTGTATATTCATGTGGCATTCTGAAAGTATCAAGTCATCTTCCTAAACATCATTATTTGCTCTTGGCTTATAACATCAGAATATGTAAACCCTTTACCTTTAAAACTCTAGTAGAGTTTGCCACGAATCATTATTTTTCTTTTCTCTCACTAATGGTAAGAAATACATGCTGAACGCCATGGCCGTGGGAGTGCAGAAGGAGCACGGAGCTTGTTTTAAGCCAGGACTCCCTGCTGGAGTACATAGGAGAGGCCCAGATGGGGGCAGCTGTCGAGGCAGTGATGTATGACAAATGACTTGCTGCTGCAATGGATCATCAGAGGCTGGCTACACTGGTGACATGTCACAGTCATACATCATCAGAGCAGTGCCTGGCAGGGGCAGCAGCCTGAAAACCACCCTGCCCCATAAATTTTAATACAGCCAAATAAAAACGCTGTACTTTTCTTTTCTTCTAAATTAAAGATTGACACTCAGGAAAGGAGGGACAGAGGACTCTTTCATATGACCAACTTGCTTTCCAAGGCCCCAGAGGCACTGAGGACCTCTATTAATATGCACTGTCATCAATGCTCCACAATAAATGAAAGACAAAACAAAACAAAACCAAAACCCCCCGTACCTTGGTTTGACTCAGGCAGACTGGACCCATTGTATGACTTCCTGGCACAGTCTGCCCTGTGAGGAAGAGACATCCTACATTAATCTCTGGAAAATTGTTAGAAGCAGTGGGTTGCTTTGTTATTGATTACTTGCCTATAGTCAGCTGATGAGACTACATTAAAGTTTGCTATAATTTGTGAGGTATGCTGAGCAGTTTATATCCCAATGGCGGTGAATATTGCTAGTCCACTGAACAGCGTTGATAAATTTTTAACAAAATAGCAATTTCCTTAGTAGGTTTTGGGATACAACCGTGAATAAAGCACTCTAGTAGCTTGCATTTTAGTTGGGTTTAAGAGGAGATGCTAAAAATGAACACAAAATGAGTAAGATATGAATTCCAGCTATTGATAAGAAATGAAAAATAGGGTGATGAGATAGAGATCAGGTGTTCACTTTAACTAAAGTGGTCAAGAAAGCCATCACTAAAAAAAAAGGTTAGTTATGATTTGAGACATCAGTGATAAGAAGCAAGCAGCCAAGGAAACTTCAGATGATAAAGTTCCCCAGGCAGAGGAATGGCAAATGCAAAGTCCTGAGACAATGATTGGACATGCCAAATTTAGGACACATTTAGGACCAATGCAAATTCCTGAGACAATGATGGATGTGCCAAATTTCAGACACTGTAGCACATGCATAACCAACATGGGAAGGATTGAGATAGCAGAGGACAGAGGGGTAGGCAGGTTTCAGTTTATTGAGTGTCTTGTAAGCCATACTGAGGAGTTTGGGTAATCTGATTGTAAAAAGTTAGAAGGTTTTTGTTTTGTTTTGTTTTTGAGACAGAGTCTTGCTCTGTTGCCAGGCTGGAGTGCAGTGGCTTGATCTTGGCTCACTGCAAACTTCGCTTCCTGGATTCAAATGATTCTCCTGTCTTAGTTTCCTGAGTAGCTGGGACTACAGTCATGCACCACTGCACCCAGCTAATTTTTGTATTTTTAGTAAAGATGGGGTTTCACCATGTTGGCCAGGATGGTCTCCATCTCTTGACCTCATGATCCATCCGCCTCAGCCTCCCAAAGTGCTGGGATAACAGGCATTAGCCACCACATTTGGCCAATTAGAAGGTTTTAAGCCAGGTAAGGGTGTGAGAACACTCCCAATTTGGAAAGAAAAAAAAAAAAAACATTCTTGTTGCTATGTGAAGAGAATGCTGAGGTGGGTAGAACTGGAGGCAGGGGAGTAGTATCAAAGGTGGAAACACTAGTTAGAAAGCTTAACTAGTGTAACTGGATTAGTCAGAAGCATCCAGGTAACAGAAGACTGACTTTGTACTACAATTTTAGCAGTACAATGACAGAAAGTGTTTGGATTTACAAAGTATTTTGAGGCACAGCTGATATGACTTATTCATGGAGTAGATGTTTTGCACAACAAGGGGAGCAGAACTAGGGAAATGCCTTTAGATTTTACTTCTACATGACAAAGTGGTAGTGATATTGTTCACCAAAATATCTATAAAACTTTGGAAGACATTTCTGAGTAAAATCAGTATGTTGTTTTTTTGATGACATTCTGTTGAGATGGCAATTCAGTATCCTAGAGGAGTTCTCAAGTAGGTATTCAGAGAGAGAACTTTTGAGCTCAGGGGACAGATCTGGAGATCAAAATTTGAGATTCTTTATCCTGAGAATTAGGTAAAGCTGTAAAAGAGAGGAAGGCTTCAGGAGGAAGCTCTGAAACTTTCTAATACGTTGAGGTTTGGTAAGGGAGAAGCGGCCAATAAAAGAGAGGAAGAAAGGGTGATAAGAAAAGGTAGAAAATCAAGCAAGGTGAGTGCTGGTGTTGAAAAAAGCCCCAGAGAACAAAGAGTGTCAGGAAGGAGGGATTTGTCATCTGCTGCTGGGCCAGCTGATGCTAAAAGGTGGTTAGAATGAACATGGAGAATGAACATCATCTTCCAACGGACGAATTTTGTTAGTAACATTATTATGAGAACTTTTTATAGTGCGATGGTAATGAAAGTTCAATTGGAAAATCTGAGCACGGGACAGAAGCTGAAATCAGACTACAGACAAATCTTTTGTTGGCCTTTGCTAGCAAATGGGATGGAGAAATGGAATCGTCACTGAAGGTAGATGTGGAGTTTATGAAATTTCTTTTAAAGGTGGGTGATATTAAGGCATATTTGAGTATTAATGGGAATGAACCATTAGAAGGTGAGCAGAAGAAAAAGGAGGGAGTTCTAGGAGTGAGGTCCTAGAACTGTCTCACCTTCTAAGGAAGGTGTGAAAGAATGGACCCAGAGTATCCATGCTCTTAGATAAGAGCAGAGAAAGTTCACAGATTTTAAAGAGAGACGACACAATATGTGAAACAGATGCAGGTAGCTCGGTAGATGTGATAAGATAAGGCAGTTCTTACTGGATTGGATCTATTTTATTCAATATGAATCAAATTTTCAGCTGAGAATGAGAAGGATGTTAAAAATTTCAGGAAAGAGACCATGGGGAAATATCATCTTTGAGAAGGGAAAATACTTAGATTAAAATACTGAAATGGTCTGGAAGTGTTGGAGGCTTCTCTGGGATTTGTGGTCATGAATTTGTCATGTGTGGTACTTCCAAGAGTATTCAGATTTGTAGATCCAGGCATTCAGTAAGGGATTGATTGGGTTAATTAGGGATAGATATTGCCAACATTTGACTGAAGCACGGAGAAGAATAGCAATTCAGAGTATATGCAAGGGACTGGTTATAGTACTAAACCATGAAGGATGATTGTTTAAGAAGGGAAATGAAAACCCAAATGTAAACAAATTTTATGCATAGAGAAAACATCATGCTTTTGATGGCTTGGAGGTATGGGTAGATCAGTCAATTTCTTGAGTGGGAGAAGCAGATTAAGTAAACTGACTAGTAGCTGATGAATGGTCAAAGCAGCAGGGTTTGAAATTAAGATTTTAGAATTGGTGTAGTTACTGGTGATGACAGTCTTGAATATGACCATATGAGTCAATGACCTTTTTAGTGAAACTAGGGAAGACACACCGTAGGATCTAAGGAAGTGAAGGGATTGGTAGGCGGTTGGGTCGTCCATCTAGATGGATATCAGAGTTGTCAAGAATGGCAATAAACAAAGAGGTGAAAGGAAAACAGTAATGCAGACGCAAAAGATCCACCTGCCAGATCCTTCTGGATTCTGCGTTTCCTATACCCAAGGCCCAGGTGACTCCACAGGGCTATCTGTTCCACCCCACACTTAGAGAAAGGACCAGAAAGTGCTTCAAAGAAGGAAAATTAGGAGCTGTGGCTCAAGCAGTTTCCCATCTGGGGTATCATAGATGACACTTCTAAATCATTCCAAAGTGTGGAGAGCCTGAGGTGAGGGCTGGGATTACAGGTGCCCACCACTATGCCCAGCTAATGCTTTGGGGTTTTTAGTAGAGATGAAGGTTTCACCATGTTGGCTAGTCTGGTCCCAAACTCCTGACCTTCGGTGATCTGCCTGCCTTGGCCTCCCAAAGTACAGGGATTACAGGCATGAGCCACTGTACTTGGCGGGCATTTTCATTTTCTTCTTAGGAGAGGGATCACAGTGGGTAAACATCTTTCCTTTCCCTTAAAACACTCACTTAATTCCTTGATTTTTGAACCCAATTTGTTTTTGATTGGGAGCATTTCTTTAGGATAGATCGAGCAGTGAGAGAAAAAGAAATACACCTTTGGGTGAGTAGCAGAATTAAAACACACTGGATCCTTTGATAGTGAGGAGCAGGATTTGTTCAGAGCCAAATCCCCCTAGAATTTTGAAAACAAAAAGAGAAACCTTAAGGCATTCCCTTTTAACTTTTGGGTTGTAATTAATTTAGGATCATTAACATTACATGAGGAAACAACAAAATTCCCCCACAGCATCTCAATTCTTCAGTGCAAGCATATCCAAGATAAATACTGCCCCTTGATACCGTACCACGAAATACATTTCTAAGAAATCGTTGGCACCTGAATTTCCAATGTGGTCTGCTAAAGAAACCCTTCAATGAAACCACACAGGTACTGCTTCAGGAAAAACAACGACCAAAAAAACCCCAAAACTACAGCCCCAGAGTGCATTTTCCAGCCAGCTATGTGGATGTATTTATCTTTTTCATGTTAGCCAAAAGATGTTTGGGATAGAATCCACAGCAAAGCAATTTCTTCCAGTATGTTAGCAGCATTTTTTCTAATGATGCTGCCTCCTGATCTCTATACTGTCTGTCTTTGTGTGTCTCTCATTATGTTTCTCTGTCTTGCTCTGTTTCCCTCTCTCTGTTCTGTCTTTCCTCCTGTTCAATCAACTTCTACGGAATTTGGAAACAAGATATTTCTGTTTCCAAGCAACAGATTCACCCACATTTCAGGATTTTAGAGCATTTATCTTAGTGCAGGATTATGATGTTATTTAAATAAATTATTTAACAATACTGACTCTATTGTTTTTCCTTTAATTTTCTGCAGGGATATGAAATAGAAAGCCATATTATTTATAATAGAAGAAATTATGCAGATAAGTGGTATAAAGCATGCACGAAGCATATAGATATGTTCCTTTATTTAAAAGAAAATGTACAGATGTTTTGATATTATAATATAGATATAGACATAGAGAATATGTATGGGCATTTGTTGATGATTTGTGGCTCATAGCTCTTCTAGCTCTTTTTATAATGTTGGGGCATTGTAAGCCTTAGAAAACAGAATCTCTCTTCCTGACCATGTCTCACTCTCTTCACTTGCTTCTTTTTCTCCCCATGGCAGGAATCTTCCCTCACCCTTCTGTCTTGGAGCTGGCCATAAAGAAATTATCTGACCCACCCTGTCTGATGGTGGGTCATAAGACCCCCATTTCAGAAGGGGTCCTGCCGCATACCTTAGAGGAAGGAACACTGCACAAAGAGGCCAAGAAGAATCTGAACAGACAGGACTTGCTGGGTTTCTCCACCCATTCTTTCAGTGTAAGATCATTCCCTTTCTGTCCAATCACATTTCCACACAGTTGTCAATCATGCCTATCCAATAAAGTCTCCAGAAAAAGCCCAAGAAGGCAGGATTTGGGAGCCAAGATCGTGCCACTGCACTCCAGCCTGGGCAACAGAAGCAGGTTCCATCTCAATAAAAAAGAAAAAGAAAGAAAAGAAAGAAAATTAAAATGTCAAAGTCATCTCTAATATGCAAAGTGCCTTCACTCATAGAAGGGAAGGAAGGGGTGTCTCATCTTCTTTGTGACTAACCATGGCATTTTGTATAGCCTTTATGTCCTAAGGATACTGACAGTCATACACCAGACCTCACTTGATATTTTACACAAACAGCTATTCATTATTTGCACTAATGGGTAGAAAAAAAAGGGGTAGAGGTGCAGGGGAGGGCACCACAGTTAACTCCAGAGACAGAATACTTTTCAAATGGTTTCATTTGAGTTTTGGAGTTTTTTTATTTTAATACGATGGCAGTGATGTGATACATGGATTTTTTTTTTTGTTTGTTTGTTCTTAATCTAATGATTCATGTCATGAAGTTTGAGGGAAAGTCATCTTTCTCATTTTGCCTTTATGCTTAGCTCTTCTCCTCTTATTTCTGTAAAAGAAATTGTTTATATATCACCTCTGAGATTGATTATTCCAAACCACCAGACTGAAGAGAAAAGCAGTCTTTTGCAAATGTTGCTGTTTTACACTTTCCTGAGGGCCAGAGATACTTATTTTGGCCTTTGAAAAATTTTCTACTCACTAGTCTAACCTTAAGTAAATATCCCGTTTGTTTCCACAAACTGCATAATTAGCAGAACCAATGAAAACATTACCATGAATTTTAAAGCAAAATGTCCATGGATAATCATTAATTCTAATAATCTGCTCCCAGGTCACTAAGAATTCCTTTATAATTCTTAATTCAGGAGTGGGTCATGCACTTTGTACACACCAGTCTTCAAAACACAGTACTGTTGGAAAAGTCTGGGGAATGTCTAGAAAAATAACTCGGGATTTTTCTCTGTAACTAATTTTCAATTACTTCTCCGTAGTCTTCCTGCTTCCTAGATGAAATATAACCAATCGTTTATCTTTTCTCATATGAAAACTCCTAGATCTCTTTCCTAATTTTTGGTTCTCTTAGAAAAGACTACCCCACAGAGTAAAATTGTGAATTATTTATCTCTGTAAACCTAGTCTAGCGTAATACAACTCTCATAATTATTGGGGATTTGAATAAAAATAAATGAAATAAATATTTATTGGGCTATATCATGACTTCAGGCATACTCTTAAAACTTGAGATTTGCCAGTGGACATAAAAGTAGTGAAAAAACTCAGAAAATGTATTTGTATTTCTCTGCAATTTTAGACTTCATTCTAATGGTAGTAATTATAATTTATTGACTATTCTATCCCACATTCATCCCATTACATACCTTATCCCCAAAATCCTTATAGATTAAAGGAAAAAAAAGATAAGAGAACATTTGTACACATTTAATATGTTAGAAAACTGAAGTTCAGAGAAGCTATGGAATGCATGCCATTTCACATAGCTGAGATTTAAATCTGGGTCCATCAGCTTCCGAAGGCTGGACATTTTACTTCATATTGTATCATGTTTACATCAGTTCTCTTAATTACTTGGCTAAGGATGCTGATAAGTCTTCTTCATTCCACTACGTTAGTTTGAAATTATTCTGGATATAAGGTTTGATTCTGGTTATCTTCAGCAACCAGAATTACAATTTTGATAGTTTCATTAGGTTGGTGCATACATAAGTGCAGTTTTGCCATTACTTTTCATCACTATTTTTATAGTTTTAATGTTCTATCTTGTATATTATGCAATTTAATTTAAATGCAGTAAGCTGGAATGTCACAATGTATATTAAGTAAATGGCAGTTTCTCAACAGAGGAGATCTCTTTATTTCCCATAGCAGAAAAAAAGTTCTCCTTTAGTCCAAGAATTTCAAATGTTAATTCCACTGTAGACATGGAGATACCCATTGGCTTTTGGATATGAAATTCAACCTCTTTGCAGTCCTTACATTGGACTGACTTCCACTCATCCAAACCACCCCTTTTGGACACTCTGCTTTTACCTCCTCAGCTTCATTCTCCTCCTTTTGTGTGTCTGCCGCCAGATATTCTTCACCTTCAGGGGTTTCCTTAGTCATATTTGATTGATCGAAGTCACTGCAATGATAAGATATTTCTTTCTGAATGTAAATGTTGGGGACTCTGTTGATTCATCTTTGACGGTTTCCCAGTTGTGACATCCACTGCCTACGTGTCTGTCCCAGTGCTTCAGGCCAGCTGTATGTTTTCACTGCTCTTACATGAAACTCATGCATGCCAGGAGAATCAAACCGATCTTCCTGGCCAGTCCACACCCGCCACCCCTTCGGCCTCTTCCAAGACCACCACGGCCTCCAACAGGGAGGCCAGTAATCAGTCTATCAACAGGAGGTCAATAATCAGTCAACTGAAGCTTTTCCTCCTTCATCCTTTACTTCAAGTGTCTTTTCAAATCTTCACTCACGAGGTGGTCGCCTTTCTGGTCTTCTATCAGTTATTTTTGCATCCCTCTGAAGTTGTTGATCAGGCCTTCTAAGGCATCTGACTCCCTCTCTCTTAAGTGCCAGAGCAGCTGTGTCTCTACTTTCTCGCCAATCATGCCCATTCTTGTCAATCATGCAAATGATAGGGGGCAGCTGGTTCTTGTTGTCTTTTGGGGACTCTTTTTTATCTTTTCGAGGTAGGGTTTTGCTCTGTCGCCCAGGCTGGAGTGTAGTGGCATGGTAATAGCTCACTGCAGCCTCAACTTCCTGGACTCAAGGATCTCCCACCTCAGCCTCCTAAGTAGCTGGGACCACAGGCATGCACCACTGTGCTTGGATGACTTTTTAAATTTTTGTGGAGATGGGATCTCGCTTTGTTGCCCAGGCTAGTCTTGAACTCCCGGATGCAAGCAATCTTCCCACCTTGACTTTTTAAAGCACCGGGATTATAGGCCTGTACCACCACAGAAAGGCCTTTCCGTGACGTTTTAGGCAGCTGTCTCCCTGATGCCATGGAGTTGGTCTCAGCTGCAGCCTGGGCTGCACTCTTGACCCCACGGCTTCCAACAACGCTCCCCAACAGCTTCTTTCTTTTTGTTCTTTGCTGCCTTCAGCACCTTGAGGAGTTCAACTGATGGTCAAATAACTGGTGGGTGACCACGCAGCCAAAGCTTTCCTGTAAGGTCCTGGCCATGACGGGAGCTCTGTGGCATGTTCTTCAGCGATTGCAGCAGGCAGCACTGAAAGGCCTTTGAAACAGGTGATAGAGAATGATCCACTTTTAAGGACTAGGGAGAATGTGAACATGATTAAGAGAGTCATATGCATACGAATATTTCCAACTGCTTTTAGCACTGATTTTTGAAAATGTTATTTTAGGTAATCTCCCAAATTATGCTTAAATTGTATAATTACTTTTTAATCCGAAAATCATTAATAAATGCTCTTTTGGGTCTGATTATAGCATTAAATGACTTTCCTTGTAGAAACGAGAATCAGGGTGAGCAGCAGAAAAGCAGAAATAGGAATTAGAATGACTTATCTTAGATGTGGGAGTTTGCATTTATGTCATCACGGATAGTTAGCAATGTTCCAAAGCTTGGTGACCATCAGAAGACTAAACTAGAACTTCCCTCCTTTAGTACCTTGGCAGCTTCTAGACTGCCCTCTTTTCTTTTTTCCCCCAAATTCTCAACACTTAGGGCTGTACTTTCAGAGGCATTCCTTCTTATGGCCCTCCCTTTCAAATTTAACAAGCACCCTGATGTAGCTCAGGTTATCCCACTGGACTATTTGTCCAACCAAGCTCAAGGTGGTGGCCACAGCTATAAGGCTTTCCTGCACTGGAACAGCCCAAAGAATATAAACAATCCTACTTGTGAAACTGTAAAGTTAGAGAAAGCTTTTATTCACCTGAATGGTATTGTATCCCACTCACATGAGGTCACATAGTGCCATTACTGCACCACCTCAATGTGAATATCGTAATTTCATGTTCTGTATTCTAGAGATATAAAGCACAAGAATTACACCACAGCTTCATATTATCTATAGTGAGCAAATTCTGTGGGTGGAACACAGATGATGGAGTCAGAAAAATTGCTTGTGATTATTTTTTTCCATATGTTCATGCTTTACTTTTTTATTATTAAGTGTTCTTGTCTTAATTCAGCCACAAAGTACACCTTGTACCGGGATAATAAAAGCCCAATAACACTCCAATCAAATATACATTATGTGCATGGAACTTGGTCCCTAGCGTTTTTAGGGTGATGAAAAATCCACATATATACACATCAACAGCCCATAATGCATAGTGCTGACTGGTAGTGTTTCCTATATTTACATGTCTTTGTAAGATGCAGAAAGAAAAATAAATAAATAGATAAAACGGTGCCTTCCATGCCACACATTTCGCCATTCATGATTATGTCCTCAGGCTTTTTCTGCCACGGGAGGGTCCAGAAAATATGGTAAATAAATAAGCAGAAGGAAATGCCTTCCCATGCTACAACTGCTCTTCAGCTTATGGCAGCGGAAGACTCAATTTCGCATCTATCACTATTTTAACTGGCAATTGCTTAGACAATTTTCCAGTTCTTATGAAAGAACTCAAATTATTTATGATGCCGATTTCCCACAGTAGTTAACCCCTTAAAATGGCCCTAGGAGAATGGAACACAGCTTTAATTTGTGAAGGAGATTAAAAAAACGAGGCGAGCACAAAAGACTTCTATTAAGGTTATATATAAATAAACTGTAGAATCTTGGGATCCTCATTATAACTTTGCTCCTAAGTCCATTTGGGACACAAATTCAAATGAATAATATTGTTGCCAAAATTCACATACCTTTCCTTACACTGAAGATGTTAGTAGTAATTCACCTTTACTGATTGACTTGACTATATTAAAGTCAAAGAGAAAGGAATAAGGATTATTATTCTTGTTCCACATGGATGAAATTCTTCCATTTTTTCTAAGGCTGATAAAGAAAACAGGGCTTCTTAGAAACTGGGGCCTTCCCTAAAATGATATCACAATGGTATACGACAGGAAAGGACTATTTTGAAATAGTTTGTTGCTTTTGTAGTGGTAGTAATGACATACTGAAAATGTTAGACAAGGTATTTTCTCATGTTATGCTTTATAGCAATTAGCAGAATGAAGCCATAGTGTTGTTTGGTTTATGCTAGCCACATTAATATGCCTAAAACTGGAATTAACCACATGTTCCTGTCTTGTCCATCCTTGTCTTTCCTACTCTATTTGAAAATGTATCCTCTAGGTTAGCTTTTCTTGTTGCTCTGTTTGGCAAGGGTTTTACCCCTCACTTCACAAAATGTAGAGAGCTTTCAGATTTATGCAATCCTATATTCTAAATGGTGGTTGATTTATTTTCTCTCCTGTTATACTCTGGCTTCCAATGTCTGCAGGCAAAAATCTTTGCACATTCAAAACTATGGAAACCTAACTCATCTTTAAATGAGATTGAAAAAAAATAGCCTTCACCTTAAACTATTAGTTTTTGTAGTAATGCAGACAAGTCGAATGAAGCTATTCATCTACTTCAAGGTAATACTGAATTTCACTGAATTTATTACCTTGTCTTCAATCTCCTTTGAATCATGCCAATAACTATGTAAGATCAACAAGACTCCATTCATAAGATCTGAGAGCATTTTGCTTTTACAACTCAAAAAATATTTTTTTCTTTTTGAGACAGAATCTCACTCTGTTGCCCAGGCTGGAGTGCAGTGTCATGTGGCTCACTGCAACCTCTTCCTCCTGGGTTCAAGCAATTCTCTTGCCTCAGCCTCCTGAGAAGCAGGGATTACAGGTGTGTGCCACCACTCCCAGCTAATTTTGGTATTTTTATATTTTATATTTAACACATGTTGAGAGAAAGTGGCCTGATCTAAACATGTTTCATTTCTGCTTTTCTTTGTTTGATGGCTTTTGCTCAGCTGGTTTTATAAGCAGTAGTTGTGGGTAATGGGCATATATGTTAAATAAGTAACAGCATATTTAAAGGTAATACCAATAGCGTGTTTGCAAAATTAATCCTCCAACCCTTCCACCCCCATACACTTCCTTATTCATTTTTATATGCCCAAGAGCTTTGTTTCAGGATCACGGACACAGATAGGAAGATTCCATTTCAAAGGGTTTTAAACATCTTTACTCACTATTGTATATTGTAGAGGTAGTCTATATGGAGACTCGGTTTTTCCATACGTTGATTTCCAGACTTGAAGTACTAGAGAGAATGCCATTGCAATGTATTTATAAAATATATATTTCATAGAGGATCCCCAATACATCATCAAAAGAAGACTACTATAACATGATCACATGTAAAAATAAGTTTGCCTGTGTGCTTGCCGTAGCTTTCTTCTTCCCTAACTTTAGCCTCTTCCTGTTTTCAGGTTGTCCCACATGCTTCTGCCATAACAAACCTCTCGGTGTCCTGGTGAACCCAACCTGAGCCTTAACTATGACTGGGCATGTCATTCAAACTGGTGGATAGTTGGGACACAAAGTTTATCTGTAAATGGGCTTAGAAAGCCTCTTAGGAGAAAATCATATTGAGGGAAAAAGATAATTTAAAAGTAAAGCTTGATCAAATAATAAAGCCTGAGTTGTCAGAGAGATGATTCTGAGTTCAGCCAAGAGCCTACAGCGGTTCGGCTGGACTTAATATCTTCATCCAGAAGAGAGCTATGGAGTTAAAGCTAGAAGAAATATTTTCCTATAAAAAAGCCTGTAGACTTGAAGGACAAAATAATTATCACTTTGGTTTCCTACAAACTGTGGATAACACAAAAGGATTAGGGTTACTAGCCCTCATTTCTCTGCCATTCACAGCTGACTTTGGACCCAAAATATATTTCACTGTATGGGTAGAAGCATCTGTAGAGAACAAAGAATACTCTGCAGGAATTTTTCTGGATAGAAGTGCTGCCAGAGATAAGAAGGAGACACTCATGCCCTGTAGAGCTGTGCTGACATTCAGTGAGGCACAGTTTCTATTAAAAAATGTTATGGCTAATAATAGGTGTATATGGGGCACATCATATCATTTGATAGAGGAATACAATGCGTAATAAACACATCAGGGTAAATGGGGTATCTATTACCTCAACTATTTATCATTTCTTTGTGTTACAAACATTCCAATTATACTTGCTTTTTGTTTTGTTTTGTTTTGAGATGGAGTCTTGCTCTGTCACCAGACTGGAGTGTAGTGGTGCGATCTCGGCTCACTGCAACCTCCACCTCCCGGTTCAAGCCATTCCCCTGCCTCAACCTCCCGCGTAGCTGGGACTAAAGGCACATGCCACCATGCCTGGCTAATTTTTTGTATTTTAGTAGAGACGGGGTTTCACCTTGTTGGGCAGGATGGTCTCAATCTCCTGACCTTGTGATCTGCCTGCCGCCTTCCAAAGTGGTGGGTTGACAGGCAGGACCCATTGCCTCCAGACTTGCTTAGTTATTTTTAAATCTACAATAAATCATTGCTGACTGTAATCACCCTTCTGTGCTATCAAATACTAGATCTTCTTTATTCTATCTATCTCTCTTTTTGTACCCATTAACTGTCCCCATTCCCCCACCTCACAAGCCTACCCAGCCTCTGGTAAGCATCAGATGACTCTCTGTCTCCATGAGTTCAGTGGTTTCCATTTTTAGCTCCCACTCATGAGAACACGTGAAGGTTGGCTCTCTTTGCCTGGCTTATTTCACTTAACATAATGTCCTCTAGTTCCATCCATGTTGTTGCAAATGACCGGATCTCATTCTTTTCCAGGCCGAATAGTACGTCATTGTGTATGCGTACCACATTTTCTTTATCCATTCATCTGACAATGGATACTTAGATTGCTTCCAAATTTTAGCCATTGTGAATAGCGCTGCAATGAACATGGGAGTGATTCACACGATCTCATCTGATCTTGCTAGCTCAGTAGGGTCAGACCTCGTTGGTACTTGGATGGGAGTGAGGCACAGTTTCTAGAGGGAAACTGTAGTACCTGCCTGATACCCACCAAGATATCCAGAAAGTCTCAGCAAGGCATCCCTAAGACCCTCCCTGTGGAGGTAGCAACACACAGGCAGCACTTCCTGGTGAATGACCAGTTATTGTGAGCACGTGTGACACACTCCCCAAGACTCCTCTGAGAAAATACATGAGGAAGTTTTAGATGGAGCTCAAGTATTGGGTGAGTGTACTAGTCTGTTCTCACATTGCTATAAATAAATATCTAAGACTGGATAATTTATATAGAAAATAGGTCTACTTGGCTTACTGTTCTGCAGACTGTACAGGAAGCATGGCTGCGGAGGCCTCAGGAAACTTACAGTCATGTCGGAAGGTCAAGGGGAAGCAGGCATGTCTGCACATGGTCAGGGCAGGAGGAAGAAAGAAGGGAGGTGATACCCACTTTTAAAAACCGGATCTTGTGAGAACTTTATCATGAGAACAACACTAGGGGGATGGTGCTAAACCATTAGAAACTGCCCCTACTAACCAGTCACCTCCCACCAGGCCCCACCTCCAACACTGGGTATTACAATTTGATAAGAGATTTAGGAGGCGTCACAGACCCAAACCATATCAATGAGTGTGGAGAAAAGAAGATAGAAAATTTGCATTTAAAAATTATAAAATATTTAAATCTTATGGGCAAGCATACCCAATACCCACACAAAAGAGATGTTAAATTTTGGCATATTTGCTTAGAGTTCTGATTGTACTGTTTTAATGTTAAGTTTAAAATAAATAAAACACTAGAGAAATATCTCTTTTTCCTCCTACTTCCCTGTAGGTAACTACCATCAGGGAGTTGATATATGTGAATCCATAAAAATATTTAATTATTTTGTTTTAAAATTTTGATAATAGTATACTATACGCACTTTCATAACTGTTTTTACGTTTACTTAAAAAATATATTTGACCTATTTCTTTCACTTAAAATGTTACACAGTATGTCATCACTAGAATTTAAGACACTTAAATGTATACTATTACTATTTTTTTTGTTGCTGTTGTTGAGACAGAGTCTGACCATTTCACCCAGGCAGGAGAGTAGTGGCACAATCTCAGCTCACTGCAACCTCCGTCTCCTGGGTTCAAGTGCTTCTTCTGCCTCAACCTCACAGGTACATGGGACTACAGGCGTGCACCACTATGCTTGGCTAGTTTTTATATTTTTAGTAGAGATGGGGTTTTGCCATATTGGCCAGGCTGGTCTCGAACTCCTGACCTCATGATCCACCCGCCCCAGGCTCCCAAAGTGCTGGGATTACAGGCGTGAGCCACCACGCCTGGCCTGCTATAACTGTTGTTTTGAGCAAACTTACCCATGCAGATCTATGGTACACTTACCATGTTCAAAGTATTCCAGAAACTTCTACTATCGTATATGTATAGAGCCCAAACTTTCAGCCTGACATTTGGATTTGCTCATAATGCTAGCTGCAAGTTTTTGTCTATTATTTCCCTCTTCCTCTGTGAGTAGTAGGCCAGGTCAATACCACTCAAACGGCCATTCCATGAACTTTTCTGCTGCTGTTTTCTTCTATTTTTATTTTGCTTTATTTTGAGACAGAGTCTTGCTCTGTCACCCAGGCTGGAGTGCAGTGGCACAATCATAACCCACTGTAGCCTTGAACTTCCAGGCTCAGGCAATCCTCCTGCCTCAGCCTTCCAAGTACCTGGGACTACAGATTTGCATCATTGCACCTGGCTAATTTTTTAAAATAGAGACAAGGTCTAGCTATGCTGTCAGGCTGTTTTTTTTTTTT
>NW_016107408.1:1199090-1201020 GCF_001604975.1 Cebus imitator | reverse complement strand
TTTTTTTAATTTTGTTTCTTTATTTTTCTGAAGCTTCTTGTTATATGTTCTGATATCTTATTATATTATCCTTTTAGATAAAGCTCCAACCACTATGTTTGAGAAAGAACGAGTGTTTTTCATAATTTAGTGGTCATATTTATTTATGCTTAAACAGCTATAGTTCCTAGCCTTGAAATTTTCAGAAAAAGAGTTAAGTGGTTAGTTCCAACATTGGCCTTTGGTTGTATATATGGAAATGGCTCCATGGTCACCCACATTTTCAAATCATAGATTCTCCTATCATAGAGGGATTGGAGTCATGTAGGACAGAGTTGGCATTTTATTCACTGTTTCAAGACTAATAAATGATGGCCTATTATGGCATTATGGTTTTATGGTATAATTTCCTGTACTGGAATTATCCATATCTATATGTATAATTATATGTATAATATATATTATATATAATATAATATATATTATACTATATATTAATTATATATATTAATTATACATAGATATACATACAATTATATGTATATCTATGTGTAATTATATACATGTGTATAATTCTAGTACAGGAATCTATACCATAGAGACAAGGTCTAGCTATCCTGCAAGGCTGTGGTTTTTTTTCCTAAAAAACATTTCCTAAAAAACATAAATGTACATACATATGTTTATGTGTAGAATGTGTGTGTGTGTGTCTGTGTGTATATATATATATATACACACAGACACACACATTCTACACATAAACATATGTATGTACATTCACTGATTTAAGGATCATTAGTGTGTGCACATACACATGTTTAAGGATCTGATACATATATAGAGAGAGACTTCACAATCTTTTTTTTTAATGAGGAGAGGTTCTTATAATGCTATTCTTGTCTCGTGTCTCTTGTCAAAACTTAATGACCATATTTTTCTATTAATAGTTCAAAATTTCTGCATAATCTCATTTAACTTTCTCAATGTTGTAGAAACATTAATCACACAAGTTTGAGAAAGGGCTTTGAGGTAATAATACCCTAGATCATCTTGGAAATGAATATAATAAAGATTTTGGCACCTCAGTTGATCAACATGAATTTAATCACCTGGGAAAAATCATTCAACAAACCAGCCATAGAGTGACCTTGATGATTGGTTGGACTCTTCTCTTGCTGCTGTTGTTTCTCTCTTTGGTATGGGTACATGTGAGGGCAAGTCTTCTATTGCTTTACATTTGGCAACTGTTATTTGCTCTCTCTGGCTCATAGCAGGTTTCGTAGGGACTAAGATAGGCCTTTTAGCTCAATGCCTTGGGTCTGGAGAATAAGCAAGTTTCATTTCAAAAAGCTGCCACCACAGAAGGCATCAATTTCAATGTCCCAATCTGTGAATTTGATGGAAAGAGAAGCTGAAGAACTTACTGGAAAATATGTCACCTCTCAGCTATGTGTCCTTTGAAAATTAAACTGCTCACTCAGAACTTGGACTCCAGACTCGTTTTTTGGTTTGTGTCAGGCATCTGGAGGGAAGCTTTGAGCCAAATGTGGTGTCCTGGGTGGGAAAGGTGGTTAACCTGAACCCCAAACACCTTTCCCTGCCACATGCTCCCGGGTGTCTTAGAGTTTGCCTTTAAAAACCAAGCGTCAGAGAATGTCTACAAGATGAGGTTAGGACAATTATATGGTGACAGTAGTATCCTATTTTTACAAAAAGATGGAGAACCTCTAGGTGTTCAGGGTTTGGCAAACAAGCTTAACAAAATATTTTAGATTTGGAAATGTGGAGGACGCTCTGTCCCAAGGATATACTTGTCTTTTAATTCTGTTAATAAATTTTAATGTGAACTTAAAAATTTTTGCCTTTAATTCACTAAAGCTGTATTTGTTCAAGAATATGTTAGAAAAATAAATATTAGAAAAGAGGAAGCAAGATTTTCAGTAGTTGGAAT
>NW_016107408.1:1098998-1198618 GCF_001604975.1 Cebus imitator | reverse complement strand
AAGGTTAATCCTGAAATGAATTTGGGATTAGTCACTCACTAGCTGAAGGAATAATCTCAGCCTTTTGGTGTCTACTCTTCACCTATAAATTGAAGTTAATAATATTCCCCATTTCAAATAATTGTTGTGAAAAGCAATTGAAATCGCAAACATAAAGCATTTGACAATGCACCTTCCATGGAAGTGCCTGCTAAACACAAATTATTAGTTTTAAGTAGTTGGAAAGGAAAATGAAAACTCATTGAAAACTGCCAATAAAATATTTTTAGAAAAAATCTAAAAAGATTTATGGGGGAAAAAAGGTGACACTGATTTTAGAAAAGCAGTATTTTTTTACATAAGGTTTATTTCTACCAGTGAAATGATATGCTACATTTCTAGATCACAAGACTCAATACTGTAATGACCTCTGTGTATACATGTGTATACCAGCCATTGATTGAGTACTTAGTGTCTACTATTGTCAGCCACTATATGACAATTTTGCATGTGTTCGTGTGTGTATATGTGTGTGTGTAGCTCACTTACTATTCATATTAACTTGAAGAAGGAATTATTTTGCTCATTTCGTAAAAGAGAGTATTAGGGCTCAAGGAAGAAAAAAAACCACGAGTCCTTACAGTGGGTAATTGGAGAAGTGCGAAATTGGATCAAAGTTTATAATTTATTTCTAATCTGAAAAATTAATAGGACTTTGAAATTGCCAAAGTGATTCAAAGTTAACTGGGCAAAATAAATGTATGAAAGCAGCCTATGATTGTTTGAAAACAATAATGTAAGTAAAATGCTCTTCCCAGATATTAAAATATATAATAAAACCATGAAAGTGTATATAACTGGTATAGAATAAAAGAAATAAATAGAAACGAGAATAAATGATGGTTTATTCCTTAGCTAGGGTATACTCTAAAATCAGAGGCTGAGATAAAGGCTTGCGTCCAGATAGCTTCTTGCATGTAGGAAACCATCCTGAGGAATGACAGCAGGGAACTTGGAAGACTGAGAAGAAGAAAAGAGGGAAAGCCAATCTTAGGATGTATTATCTAACTGATAACTCAATGGACAAGTAGGGTCACATCTCACTAGTGACACTGTAAGGAGCTATGTAGCATACATATTCTCCATTGAGGGACAGAAGAGTGGTGTATTTATTTATCCAAAGCCTCCTGTGTGACATTGGTCTGGGATTTCCTTGAATCAAAGGTATTGATTCACTTGCACTTCCAGATTTGTGCATGTGTCATAGTGGCTGAGTGGTTTCACCAATTTACCTACGATGGTGGCAGAAAAAGAGCTGGGGCTGAAAGCGAGAGATTCTGTTTTCAGCCAAGGCCAGTTGCTATTTATCACAGTCAGCTGCCTTTTTAGCTCAGAAGATGGGCTGAAACCATGTGCTGTGGCAAGAGCAGTATTTGATACAGTTATATGGTTTGTAGTAAAAGTAGTATTTCTAATTCTGAAAAACATTGTATTTTATTTGAATAGAGGGTTAGTTAGAATAGGAACAAAAAGTAATAGAAGTCACATAAAGTTAACTTGCAGATAAAATAAATGGTAGAAAGTAAAAATACAAAAAGATTAGAAGAAAATACTGGTGCATAGTTTTACATTTGCTTATCTGCTTATTTTAGTTTTAGTTTTAAAATAATCTTAGGAAGAGAATAGTCTCTCTATCCATAATATTTATGACTAAAAACCATGTATGAAAATATTATAACTCATTAAAAATGTATTTAAATAGTTAATCCAAAACAATTTTTACTGTTCAAAAGTTGCTTTATTTTTCCAATTAGTCTCATTAAGTGAAATAAACATATCTAAATTTTGACTTTTGTTGCCAAGTACTCATATAAACTCTCTGTACCAATATACTATATATAATATTGTGTGTACAAGCACTTAGCATCTAAAGAGCATATGATCCAAGAGCAATCTAGACTACTCTTAAATATATAGCTTAAATCTAGGAGAAATTTTTTAAAGATCAAAGTCAAGTTTATATTCACAATGTAATATATTTATAAATCTGTAAATAAAATACTGTCACATTTTAAAAGTTCACCCCCTCAGTTTCACCACTATTTGTATTTTTAAAAAATATAGTCATTTGAAATATTTATTTTTCTGACAAAGATGGAGAAACTGTGATTTAGTTGTAAGGCCCACATATGCAAAAATAAATTTTAAAAAGTGCAGAGCTTAGACAATGAATCAATTATCACCATTATCTCTAATTCCCATGTCTAATTATGTGCCACCCAAAGCCTTTTGGTAGAAGTTATGAACATAATTGATTAGTTCACCATGTAGCTTTTATAATTTGATGCAACTTATATTTAGCAAGTGGCTTGATTATTATAGATGTAGCATAAACTGGTGATTAAGCACTTTATAATTGAACTGTTTTAAAATATTCTCAACTGAGCAATGAATTTGAAAATTTCTAATTCAGATTCAAATATTTTTCTTCAGCCTCTTGTCCTCCACTAGATCTCATTTTTACAATCAATATAAATTAGAAAAATAAATTCTAGCTTTAAATCTTCTCAAAGACACTTTAAGTTACAGGCCAAGATCCAAACAAAAGCAATTTTATACTGTGTAATTTGGCAGAAGAATGCTATTTAAAGGAGAAATGGCCCTAGTGATGGGCCAAACACTGAGAAATTCCCCAAATAGCACATGTATGGCAGCTTTTTAAAAATTTTCTTAGTGCCTTTCTTCACTCTGCTATGTTTTGTAACCACGTTTTTCTGAAATGAATTTTATACTAAATGAGACTGAATGCCTTTGCTTGTGCGCTGTCACTGACATGCTTTTAATCTACTTGGAGGATGATCAAATATATGTGATGAGTAACCTGTACCAAAGCAACTGAAAAATTAGGTGAGAAGAAAAATTGGCCACAAATTGGTTATCTGGGGCAGCATAAATCCAAAGAAACTCACTTTTTGAATTTTTCAGGTTTCAGACAAAAAGAAAACATGATTTTTGGACACAATTTATGATGCATTTCTTCATGGACCACGAAGGGGGATCTCCTTAGGAAATCGTCAACAGCTAGAATTTATTCTGGTTTGTTTTTCTTTTTCCTTCCAGCTTGTCATGTTCTTTATAATTTTTTTTTTTTTTTTTTGCATTTTTTCTCTTTAATAGCCATAATATTTTCAAAATTTATTGTTTCTTTTTTTTTTTTTTTTTTTTGCTTACTACTAGGCAAAGACTTGAATGTGTAATGCTGTCATACTTTCCACTGAGCTTCAAAGAAAGAAAGCAGAATGAAGCTTGTTGTAAACTTTTATTTCCATCTTCTGCTTTATGTAATCTTATTTTAGTAGTGCCAGTAAAATATAACCACATCAACCAATACTTAATTTGGGCTAACTGATGAACAAAAGCCAATAATAGCTTAGAAACAAACAAATTCTGAAAATGCACGTTTGTCTCTATTATCAGAGCTTGTGAGGTCACAATTTTTATTTTGCTGGAAGGAAAAAAAAGGAAAAGGAAAAAAAGGAAGATGATTCAAACTTATTGCTAGGAGTATTTGGATAATCAAGCCTCAATATTCTCTCTTCTCTCTGGTGTAGTAGTTAAATGAAATTATAAAATATAATGAAATGATCTTTTGTGATATCTTGCTGAATTTAGATTAGCTATATTATTACTAGTCATCTGTGTTTTCACATGAAGTTTATTATATCTTCAATTTATTAAAAATCTGTATTGAAATTATAACACATGCTATATAATATCTAAACACACTATGGTGGTGGTATAAATTCAATGCTCCTTAAATATAATAGGCATATGTGTTTTCTTTGTATTAATGTATATTTATCAACCAACAACTACATTGTTAGCAAGTCACTTCAGAATATCCTTTATTTGTTTAGTGTTTTACAGCATATAAAATGATTTTATAGCAGTTGTTTTATCTGATTCTAATAATTGTCCATGATATGTGATGTTCAAAGCCTAGTAGTGATAACTGTAAATTGATCTTAGCTCTTGTGATTCCTGATCCACAGCATTTCTGGATTATTCAGATACCAGATATGTTTATGCTACATATAATATACATTATTGCACTTTACCTATTTACTTGTATATAATTGTTGTGATTTATTTGAAATAATAGCCTGGAATTTTAGCAAATTGATGAAAAAACTATCAAGTGTTAAGGACCCCTATATACCAGGATGTGTTATTTCTGTTCCCATTACGTATTGCTGTATGACAAACTTCCTAAAAACTTAGTGATTTAAAATGATAACTATTCTATTTATGTACTCATAATTCTGCTATTTGGTCACTATTTTAGAAACATAACTTGTCTGCTTCAGTGACATCAGCCAGAATGGCTTAAGAATATGCTTTAAAGACAGCTTCAACTCTCAGCAGCAGGTTGATCCTGACTGTTTGCTGGGACTCAGCTGTGTCTGTGCTCCAGTAGCCTTGGTTCATACTTGCGTCTGACTTGCTTGGTTCTTCTCCCTTAAATTTCTCTGTGTGGCTAACTTGGGTTTCCCTACAGGATTGGGTTATCAGAAAAGTTGACTTCCAAAAAGCCAGAAGAGAAGCTTTTTAAGGCTTAGGCTCAAAACTGGCACAGAGTCACTGATGCTGCCTTCCCTTGGCTAATGTGATTCATAGAGATCTCCAAGTTCAAGGGGAAAGGGCAATACCAGAGTGTGGATAACAGGAGTTGTGTTTCACTTGGGAACATCAATGTATCATACAGAAACTTGTACACAAATGTTCATAGCAGTTTTATTCATAACACCCCCAAACTGGAAACTATCCAGATGTCCTTCAATGGGTGAATTATTATTACTACTGGATATTACTCAACAATGAAAAGAAACAAATGCAACACTTTGGATTAACCTTAAGGAAATGAGACTGGTGAAAAAAGTCAATCTTAAAAGGATATGTACTGCATAATTCCATTCATACAACATTTGGGAAATAACATTTTGTAGATATGAAGAATAAAGTTGTTGCCTGGGGCTAGGGAATTAAGAATGGAGAGAAGCAGGCATGTCTACATAGTGGTGATGGGAAGAAACCTTGTGATGTCGGCATAGTGAAATATCTTGATTGTAGTAGTGGTTATAGAAACTACATGCATGATAAAATTGCAAGGAGCTACACATATGCACAAGTGCGTGTATAACTAGTAAAATAAGAATAAGTTCTATGGATTGTACCACTGTCAATTTCCTAGCTGTTAAACTGTATTCTAGTTATGCAAGGTGTAGACATTGGGGGAGGCTGGGTGAAGGGTGTATAAAACCTCCTTGCCCATTTTTGTGACTTCATGTAAATCTTGGTTTTGAAGTTAAAGAAGATGGGAAGAAGGAGAAGGAGGAAGAGGAGGAAAAGAAGAGGAAGAGGAATAAGTAGGAGAAGGAGGGAGAAGAAGAGAGGAGGAGAAGGAGGAGGAAAATAAGGAGAAGAGGGAAGAAAAAAGAGAAGGAGGAGAAGAAAAAGGAAGAAGAGGAGGGGGAGGAGGAGAAAGAAGAATAACACAGAAGAAAAAAAGAAGAAAGACCAAGAAGAAAAGGAAAAAAGAAAGAAGAAAGAAGAGGAGAAGGAGAAAAGGAGGAGAGGAAAGATGGAAGAAGGAAGCAAGGAGGAAGAAGAATATCCTCGGGGTTAAAAAGAGAAAGAATGTGCAGCCAAAGGGCCTTGGCTCAACTCTGGGTACATTTTGTAAAATGTGCTTAGAATGTTTGTTTTAATCCAGGTATGGAGAGGCCAACAGATCAGGAGACAGTTGCCATTAAAAATATAGTTTGTTTCTCATAGTTCTTACAAGGAGGAACACTGCATACCATGTGCAGCCATATGGGGAAGCCCCAGGGTCAGTCAAGAGGCAGAAAGAGTAGGGGTAAAGCATGGCTGGAGCCTTTATTGTGATGTCCATGGGAAGGAAGGATGAAGCAGGAGAAGCAGCTAAGCAGGCTTAGGATTGGACAGTTTAGATAATTTTGGCAGAATTGGGCTACAGGAGTGGTCGCTAGTTGTCTAGGACCTGCCTCTGGGGTCATTTCTGTCAGAGGGAATGATAGCTTGATGTGTGAAAGTTTGATAATGGAGGTGTTTGAAGTATAGACTATTGGTTGGTTTGCATATCAAAGGTGTGCACACAAGGAAGTTGTTTGCTATCTCAAGGTACTAGCTAGCCCTCAAATGGGCTGTCCCTCCCTGGGTCTACAAGGCCCCGGCATGTCAAAGCAAAGTATTGAAAATTTTAAAAAAAAAAAAAACATGATTGATACAGGATGCTACTTCCTAGTGGTCATACCTCCAGACTGTTTTTGACTCTTAAGGCCTCATTTTATCCCTCTTTATAATTTGCATAATAGTTGCACCTATCTCATAAAGTTGTCACAAGGACCAAATAGGAGATAAGCCAAGTAAAGCATTTACCACAGTGCCCAGCATCCATTAAGCATTCAAATATGCTAATATTGTGCAATCTTGGATTTAAAGCAATATCAGGTACAATGGTAAGTGAGTTTGGAGTTTTCAATAAATCCTTGCTCAAATAATAATTTATATAACTTTTAATGTCATATATAGATTTCTGTTTTCACAAAGCAAAACTCTTTTACTCTATCTCATTCTATTTGATTGTTACTTATACTGAATTTCAGGAGAAGCTCGAGAAGACAATAAATTTTGGTAGCAAAGAAAATCTTACTACTATTGTAGGTTATAATGTGCATATAAAACAACTATTCCACAGATGGAAACTGATTTGGAAATTACCAATATAAAGTGCAATAAAAATACAGATTCCAATTGCAGCCATTAATGTCCTATGTTTTTTTTCATGGAAAACACTAACCCTGATCCATGCTATATTTCTAGGAAATGACTAATTTTCAGGTGCAATATATTCAGACTACAAGAAAAAACCTGGCTATAGTCAAACATTTAGCTCATTTTCTTTGCATGAAAATAAATCATATTTTGTCAGCTAGAGAAGGTTAAAAGTCAATTGGGAAATGGATGGCTTCACCACTGATCTGTGGAACTTCACGGGGACATCCAGCTAACTGTGACACCCCTCACCACTTCATAAATTTAAAACAATCCATAAATAACAACTTATACTCCAAATTAGATGGAGGAATGACATTTCAAGAGGTGTGGAGATGAGAAAGATGGGCAGTTCCATAAAATATGAGAGAGGTCCCATGAGAGATATCATTAAGTATTGCTTAATTTCAGTCAACATGACAAGTTGGACACAAGCCTGATAAAAAACAAAGACTATAAATTGTCTAAGAAAATTAAGATACAAGTGGTCCACTTAAATAATAGTCTACGGTCAGGTAACTTTACTATAGTACTATATTTTCTGCAATATGGTATGCAATTAATTCTTCCTAAGATAAACAAACTGATTAAAATTTCATTAATGCCGACATTTCACAATAAACCTGGATCCGGTGAACCTCTTTCTTGTTACTTACTTAAGTCCTTATAATTAATTCTGGATTTATGTCATTTGCTGGTCAATGTTACAGTCACCTTACTAACTATTTAAGCAATTTGAAAGCTGTCGGAGCTCACAGGAGCCACTGAAGCAGTAGGTGATAGCCCACAGTTTTAATCTGATCCTTATTTCGAGAAGTTTTATTTTCCCATGCTGTGGCATTTTCTTCTAGCCAAGTAATTAAATGTTATTGTCTTCATTTTATGTACAACAGTAATTCTAAGATTGGGTTTCAGCTGAACAGATGTGGCAGCATAATTTTGTACAATACACAGCCTAGCAATGCTTTTTCCCCTTTTAATTGTTTTTTCAGTTTCATCACCCAAAGCTATTTTGCCATAACTGATAAATCTAAACTGCAATGTTACACAAATGTCCTAAGAATTATTCACATACTTTGCTTACCCTAACATGTATTGTTACTTCATTCTTTCAACAGGTATTCATTGAATTCCCCGAAGGTATTTCAGGGCCACACATAGAAGAGGCTTCCAAAGTATCTTTTAGAATTTTTAAACACCTTATATAATTTCTCATCAACCAGGTAATGGGAGATGAGCAGCCAAATTCAAAACCTTACCCCACAGCTGGCCCTTCTGGTGAGTTGGAGTTCTCTTCCAACACTTTTGAACATGAAGAACTTTCACCAAATTTAAACATTTGTTCATGTACATAAAAAGCTTTAAGAATAGCCTTTTAGTATGACCAAAACAGAACAAATTTAAAAAGAAAAGCATAGGTAATTTACATTTTTTATCTCACATAGGTAGTGTGTTATTATGAATTTGAATTTGAATCATATGTCCAGGATATCCTCACTCATTAAAACAGATTGTGGGAGCAAACTATTCAGACTTTAAAAACCAGCAATTTCTATGACATCCAGGATCATAGAATCTTGTAATTAGACAAGGTTCTCAAAAAACATTGTATTAGTCCGTTCTCATGCTGCTACCAAAGACATAACTGAGACTGGGTAATTTATAAAGGAAAGAAGTTTAATTGACTCACATTTCAGCATGGGTAGGGAGGCCTCAGGAAACTTACTAACATGGCAGAAGGGAAAGCAAACACATCTTCACATGGCAGCAGCAAGGAGAAGTGCCAAAAAAAAAGGGAGAAAAACCACCTATGAAATCATCAGACCTTGTGATAACCCAATTACTATCTTGAGAGCAGCATAAGGGTAACCCCCCATGATTCAGTTACCTCCCATTGAGTCCCTCCCACCACGCCCCTCCCACGACACATGGGGATTATGGGAACAACAATTCAAGATGAAATTTGGGTAGGGACACAGAAAACCATATCAGACATTAACATGATAGAAACGGTTACTTTCATTTTCAGTTCACTAGCTTGGACATCAAAGCCTTCCGTTATCTAGCCAGAACTCATTTGAACAAAATAAACATTTTTCTCTAGCCAGATCCACAGTTCCCCCATGTCATATGACCTGCATAATTTGTTTGTTTTGCTCCCTGGCCTCAATTATTTTCCCAATTATTCCTTCATTAACCAGAATTTTTATATGTTAGACACTTAATACTAAACCTTTGTCACTCTTTTTTCTCTTTTGCTTTTCTTAGTTCAAAGCTTTTCTTTTTTTTTCCCCCTATTTATTTATTTTATTGCATTTTAGGTTTTGGGGTACATGTGAAGAATATGCAAGATTGTTGCATAGGTACACACGTGGCAGTGTGATTTGCTGCCTTCCTCCCCATCACCTACATCTGGCATTTCTCCCCTTGCTATCTCTCCCCAGCTCCCACCCCTCACCATCCCTCCCCTATTTCCCCCCAACTGACCCCAGTGTGTAGTGCTCCCCTCCTTGTGTTCATGTGTTCTCATTGTTCAACACCTGCCTATGAGTGAGAACATGTGGTGTTTGATCTTCTGCTCTTCTGTCAGTTTGCTGAGAATGATGGTTTCCAGGTTCATCCATGTCCCTACAAAGGACCCAAACTCATTGTTTTTGATGGCTGCATAATATTCCATGTTGTATATGTGCCACATTTTCCCTATCCAGTCTATCGTCGATGGGCATTTGGGTTGGTTCCAGGTCTTTGCTATTGTAAACAGTGCTGCAATGAATATTCGTGTGCACGGGTCCTTATAGTAGAATGATTTGTAATCATTTGGATATATACCCAGTAATGGGATTGCTGAGTCAAATGGAATTTCTATTTCTAGGTCCTTGAGGAATCGTCACACTGTCTTCCACAATGGTTGAACTAATTTACACTCCCACCAACAATGCAAAAGTGTTCCTATTTCTCCACATCCTCTCCAGCATCTGTTGTCTCCAGATTTTTGAATGATCGCCATTCTAACTGGCGTGAGATGGTATCTCAATGTTGTTTTGATTTGCATTTCTCTGATGACCAGTGATGATGAGCATTTTTTCATATGTTTGTTGGCCTCATGTATGTCTTCTTTTGTAAAGTGTCTGTTCATATCCTTTGCCCACTTTTGAATGGGCTTGTTAGTTTTTTTCTTGTAAATCTGTTTTAGTTCTTTGTAAATTCTGGATATCAGCCCTTTGTCAGATGGGTAAACTGCAAAAATTTTTTCCCATTCTGTTGGTTGCCAATTCACTCTAATGATTGTTTCTTTTGCTGTACAGAAGCTGTGGAGTTTGATTAGGTCCCATTTGTCTATTTTGGCTTTTGTTGTCAATGCTTTCGATGTTTTGGTCATGAAGTCCTTGCCTACACCTATGTCCTGAATGGTTTTGCCTAGATTTTCTTCTAGAGTTTTTATGGTGTTAGGTCTTATGTTTAAGTCTAATCCATCTGGAGTTAATTTTAGTGTAAGTTGTCAGGAAGGGGTCCAGTTTCTGCTTTCTCCACATGGCTAGCCAGTTTTCCCAACACCATTTATTGAACAGGGAATCCTTTCAAAGCTTTTCTTGACACTCTTCTTCACAGAAGTCTCTTACTAATAGTAGCCATAATAATAGCAATAAAACACTTGATTGTGTATGATTAAATATGCCTTTGGGTTTTCTTGTATAGATTGGCTTTCAACTATCAGGAGATTGAAAACTTCTTTTGAAATAAGATCTTCTGAAATAAGAACCATGTCCATCTCATATTGTGGTATTTTTTTCCCTCAGAAGCATACCAAGTACTAGGCAGTAAGTAGCTTCCAAATATGTACTATTGATTTATCCACCCATTTCATTACCTTTTCCCACTGCAGAACATCCCTTATTGCATTGTTAAAAGGCAGTTTTAAAAATAAATGTAAATACACTGTAAGAGTATTACACAAATTTTTTAAGAAAGATATCCATTTAGCAACATTTATGCATGTTTCCTAGGCATTTGAAAAAATAAAAGACAAAAAATATTTGTTACAGAATCATGGAAAATATTGTATGTGTTGCAATATCATCAGCAAACTGCATCCACCTTAGTGATCTAGCATTTCCATTACTCCCCACATCTTGAAATCATTCAATGTTTGAGGACAAATATTTGTTGTAGAATAAAATCATTCTGAAATTTTTTAGGTAGATCTGAGGTCAAATCCTAGAGCCTTGCCATTTAAAAGACGTGCCACCTTGATGGTGCCTCTGTATTTAAAGGTCACCCTCAGTGTACCTTAAACGGAGACCATATTGCCTTTCACAAGTAGTGGTGAAGTCTAAATGGAATTAAGGATTTGTCTTTCTTCTCCAAGCATTACCCTTCTATTATAGCACTTTTTGAAGTAGAGAACTTAGGGAGAAACATGCGCACACAAACAACAATGGCGTTTCAACTCATTCTTTCCATTCTTCATGCAAAACTTCCATTTCTTTCTCGCAGAGCTGTTTATGCTTTTGTTTTGTTTTGAGAGAGAGTTTCACTCTGTCTCCCAGGCTGGTGTGCCTGATCTTGGCTCACTGCAATCTCCACCTCCTGGGTTCAAGATATTGTCTTGCCTCTGCCTCCTGAGGAGCTGGATTACAGGCACGCACCACCACACTTGCTAATTTTTGTATTTTTAGTAGAGATGGGGTTTCACTATGTTGGCCAGGCTGGTCATGACTCCTGACCTCAAGTGATCTGCCACCTTGGCCTCCCAAAGTGGTAGGATTACAGGCATAAGCCACTGCACCTGGCCAGAGCTGTATTTTTATCTTCCTTTCATCTCTTGCAATAAATAGTCTCAGACGTGTGTGCTTATTTCTTTCTGTCTCAAAATCTTCAAGATTTTTTTTAAACCTCAATTTATTCCTCTCAGCACCCATTTCATCTCATCTTTGAGGTAAGGATCATTCTTCCATGATTATTAGGTCTTGTAGAAGTGTTTCACTTCTCCAAAGAATTTCATTGCCCCTCAGGCTGAGGTTATATGTGTCAGAGGCATCTGAACCAAAGTAACTTCCTCTTGAATAGGAACTGGGTATAATGAGGCCAAGTTCTTAGTCATGAATTCTTTGCCTAGGCCAAGGTCCAGAAGAGTTTTTCTTAGGTTATCTTCTATAATTTTTATGGCTTCGGGTCTTACACGTAAGTCTTTGATCCATCTTGAGTTGATGTTTTAAATAAGATGAGAGATAGGGAACCAGTTTCATTCTTCTACATGTGGCTATCCAGTTTTCCCAGCACTGTGTATTAAATAGGGCATCCTTTCCTCAATTTACGTTTTTGTACGCTTTGATGAAGATTATTCGTTTCTAAATGTTTGGCGTTATTTCTGGGCTCTTTATTCTGTTCCATTTGGTCTGTGTATCTACTTTTATATCATGCTGTTTTGGTAACTACAGGCTTATAATATAATTTGAAGTCTGGTAATGTGATGCCTCCAGATTTGTTCATTTTTAGAAGTAAATAATGTCTTTGGAGCAACTTGGATAGAGCTGGAGGCCATTATTCTAAGTGAGGAAATGCAAGAATGAAAAACCAAATACCACATATTCTCACTCATAAGTGGGAGCAAAGCTAGGGCTATGCAAAGGCATGCAGAGTGATATAATGGGCTTTGGGTTTCGGGTAGGGGTGAGGGATAAAAAACTGCATATTGGGAACAATGTACGCTCTGGTGATGGGTGCACTAAAATCTCAGACTTCACCACTAAACAATTCATCCATGTAATCAAAAACCATGTGTACTCCAAAAGCTATTGAAATAAAGATAAATATTAATTTTAAAAAATGAGGCTGAAACCTACTGGGCTGCATTCCCAGGAGTTAAGAATTCTTAATCACAGGATAAGATAGAAGGTCAACAGGACTGGTCTCACAGGATACAGATCACAAAGACCTGCCGATAAAGCACAGTGTGATAAAGAAGCCAGCCAAAACCCACCAGAACCAAGATGGCAACAAAACAACCTGTGGTTGTCCTCACTACTCATTATACGCTAATTATAATACATTAGCATGCTAAAACATAGTCCTGCCAGCATCATGACAATTTACAAATGCCATGGCAACGTCCAGGATTTACCGTATATAGTCTAAAAAGGGGAGGAGTCCTCAGCCCCTGGAACTCCACACTCCTTTCTCAGAAAATTCATTAATAGCCCACCCCTTGTTTATCATATAATGAAGAAATAACTATAGGTCTACTCAGTCATCCAGCGCATGCTGCTGCGCTGTCTGTGGAGCAGCCATTCTTTTCTTCCTTCGCTTTCTTAATAAACTTGCTTTCACTTTATTCTAGACTTGGCCCAAATTCTTTCTTGCTCAAGATTCAAGAATCCTCTTTTGGGGTCTGGATGAGGACCCTTTTCCTGTAACACATGCTCTATAATAGTGAGAGATGCTCCTTTGTGTATGATTGACTGTTCATTCCACGAGCATATCACTGAACCCTAAAAAAATTATAAGTGTTTCCGGGGGTGAGAGTCAGACTTTTTTATTTTTGTTCTTTTCTTTAAAAAAAAATGTGGTCTTTCAGTGTACATAAATTATGTAGGCTGGGAATTCATGATGCAACCAGAGGGAAGTATTTTCTATTCATTATTTATTCTTACCTCACTTTGTTCTAAAAATGCTTTTAGGTGGCT
The DNA here is from genome assembly GCF_001604975.1 of Cebus imitator. NCBI lineage: Eukaryota > Metazoa > Chordata > Mammalia > Primates > Cebidae > Cebus > Cebus imitator. Next base: position 1,185,101 of record NW_016107408.1, on the reverse strand, counting down.
TCCAAGACAGTGTATCTGAACCTATAGTATAATAAATTATTTTATGACGAATAGCTTTGCAGTGTATACTTAGACAATGCCATTATATCATGGTCATTCTGTTTAACCTCATGACATCCTATGTATTAAGAGGCTATATGTCATAGGTTAGAAAAAATCAATTTTGCTCTAAAGTAATAAGTTTTCTTTGCTGTACTGCTGCCCCAATATGCCTATCATTACTTAGGAAGAACATTTTGCTGTTTCTCTAAGCCAGCATTTTAATTGAAGCATCTTTGAGACATTGATTGCCAGTTTAATGAATATACAGAATCTGATTATTTGGGAAAACAAGCAGATTGCTTGCTGGTGGAGTTGTGGTCACAAAAGGGAGGGGTAGGCTGTATATCTTAAATGCTTATCTGCAATAATCCCAATGTATTCCATTTTGAATTTCATGTGGTTTGAAGGGAGATGATGTTTTTAGTAGTGAAAACAAATAGAAAGTGAAATTCTGTAAGGAATGGTCAATTGGTTTATGTCTGAACTGGTGTTTCTCTCTCTTCAGACTGCACTTGGGATTAAAACAGGTTGATTCACCCTATCGTTATGTAAAACAGCAAATAACTTCAGAGTTCTCAGAAATAGCAATAATGTAAAAATATATCTACCCAAAATGGGAACTTAGGATTTATTAAGCAGCTTAACTTTGTTGGCATTGATAAATGGGCCTTTCTAAAAAAAAGATTTTTTTTTTTTTAAACTTGGTTCCTAAGTGAGCCAGCTGCAGATGGCTTTGGGGGGTTTTGCAGTGTCATTATGAGAAACTGTCTGTCTAGCTTTCTTTCAAAATCTCCCAAGCTCTGCCCAGGTGTTGAGATTTAAGGATGTGCCATTCCTTACATCAGCTGCACAGGATGGACTCTCACCCACACTGTCAGCACCTTGTGAACAAGAGAAGGCCCTCTTTGTATACTTCCTCAAGGCACTTCAGTTGGCTATCTCATTCTGTTTCAAATTAACATCAGTGGTAATTTCCGCTAGTTATGCTGTGTAAAAGGAACTCAATATCCTTCAACTGTTCTTGGCTTGCAGGGCACCATGGGAGGCTGTTAAGATATGCAAATTGTGTTGTCTCAATGTACTCTCACGGGTACTGTTTTCCCCCCTTCTTCCTAGCAAACCAAAAGGAAATGTTAGAGTTTGGCTCTTAATCCTGGAGGGAAAAAGAACAGTGACTGCAGGTTCTCCCTATGAATCTTCTCTCAAGGACAGATCATTCCGTAATGTGGAATGTTACATTTGGGGAAAGCGCTTTTACATATTGTGGGGACACATAAACAATTATAAAATTACTAAAGACAATCTTTAAACATATTGGGAAACTGTCACTATTGTTTACATATACGCCAATTATTTTGCCATAAAATGAAATTTTGCCAGAACATGAATTTTGCAAACATGACCTTGTAGGGGATAAAAAAAATATATTTTCCTTACCTACTACAAGGTTTATTGTTCAGACCTACACAACAAAAGATCGTTTAACAAAAGAAATGCATACACAGTTACTTAATATAATAATTTTTTTAATGATGTGGGAAACTTCATAAGAAATGAAGACCCTCCCCCCAAAAAACATAGATAAACTTGTATAAGTATTTTTATGCTTAGGTTTTCTGAAGAGTGAAATATGATTGGAGGACAAAATTACATGATCTAATGGTAATAAACTGGGGGTGGTAGAGAGAGATTAGTAAGGCCTGTTTGTTCAGATTCTTCTCTATGTTTCTGTGTCTTAAGAGATACATTTCTTTCATCCAAGCATAGAGAGAGTACCCCTGGAATGGGGCTCTTATGACCTGCTTCAGGGGAGACAGGCAAGGGGAAGGTGAGATAGCCTTCCTGCTTCTGTCATTTTCTCAAACGCCAAGGTGCCATATTTTGGAGTAGCATGTCCTAAGCCCCATTAATCTTCAGGTAGTTTTAAATCACTGTGGTGAGTAATCAAGACTTAATTCTCTAAACTTAAAATTTAAAAATACAACAAGGGTCAGATTGGCCCAAGTTCAAATTTTTCATTCTGAAGACTATGTGATCTAAGTTACTTAAAACCTCAAAGTTTTCATTTTCTTATCTCTATACTCAAGATGGTGATACCTACTTAATGTAAGATCCTTTAAACTGACTGCACTATGGGCTGTACTCTGCTCAGGCCATGGTCACCCCTGTGACCCTCATGTACACCTCCAGAAGACGTCCTGGAGCCAGAAAGTCTGACATAATAGGAAAATCATAGAATAAGAGGAATGGCCTGTTCCTGAAGTACCTAATTAACGGACCTTGCAACATTCTGCCATTGTTCCTGCCTTGACTGTTCCTGCCTCAACTGATAACCCAACCTTGTGATACAAGACCTTGTGACACCCCCAAACCCTGCAACACTTCTCCCAGCTTGCAGAAAACCGCCCTGAACTATAACTTTCCATTGCCTACCCCAAACCTATAAAACCAACTCCTATCCCGCCACCCTCCATTGACTCTCATTTTGGACTCAGCCTGCCCACACCTGGGTAAATAAACACAAAGGCTGTTTAGGTGGTCTCTTCATTCAGAGTGCACCTAACATTTGGTGCCAAAACCCCGGACAGAGGTACTTCTGTGGGAGATGGACCCCTTGTCCCTGCTCTTCCTCTGTGAAGAGACCTACCTACAGCCTCAGTGCATCAGATGAGCCCAACAACCCTCTTGCAATCTTCAGATTTGGTAAGTAATCTTTCCCTCCCTCTCTCACTTTTCCTTTAAATCCTTCTCTTTCTAAATGGAGGCAAAGAAGACACTCTTTATCTGTGTGCTCATAAACTGTAACGTTGGTCATGGACTCAGCTAGGGAAGACAGTCTTCGCTTAGTGCCTGGTCAATAGCGGGGACACCTGCCTTGATCAATCACCCACGTTACAGCCCAGGGCTCAGTCAGAAATGCCTACTGAAAACTCTAGTAGCTGCTCGCTCCTTCTCCTGTCTCTACTCTACTTTTCTCCTGAAAACTTATCTCCTTCCCCAGGGGGCAATATTCCACCCTCTATTCCTCTGCCTAGCCTCTAGCCTGCATCCTAAAAAACCTAAAACCTCTTCAAGTGTCATGGGACCTGAAACCTAAACTTCTAAGTTTTTCTGTAACACAGCCTGGCCTCAATACAAATTAGACAACGGTTCCAAATGGCCAAAAAACAGCACTTTCAACTTTTCTATTCTGCAAGACCTAGAAAATTTTTGTCAACTAATGGTCAAATGGTCTGAAGTGCCTATGTCTAGGCATTGTTTTACACTCCAGTCCCTCCCTATTCTCTGCTTCCAATGTGCCCAGTCCCAAATTTTCCTTCTCTCCCTTCCATCTGCCCTTCCTGCCTCTGCCAGTAACTCAGAATGTTCCTTGTCTATCGACCCCTCTGACATTTCTCCTCCTAGGCTGTCTGAACCAAACCCCTACCCACTCCCCAGCCAGAGCCTCCCTCCTCTTCCTCTGCCCACAACCCACCTCCCTATGCCCTTCCTGTCACCTCCCCACCTCATACCCGATCTGGCTTACTGTTTAGTCTCCGGATTCAAGCAATTCTCCCATCTCAGTCTCCTGAGTAGCTTGGATTACAGGCACCTGCCGTCATACCTGGTTAATTTTTTTATTTTTGTGGAGACAGGGTCTCCATATTGGCCAGGTTGGTCTTGAACTCCTGACCTCAGGTGATCCGCTTGCCTCAGCCTCCTGAAGTACTGGGATTACAGGCGTGAGCCACAACACCTGGCCAGTTTTCTTTTTGCTAAGTTTGCAAAATACTCTACACAAGAGAGAATATCCTATACGTTATTATCTATCATTGTTTTAAGAGTAATCATCTATAAGAACAATAACAAATTATAATTACTGATTTTTAAAAAGCAAGCTATCTCAGGCAAATATTCATAAATCGGATTTATTTTAGACTCTGGGAGAAGAAAAGTTTAGAATCAATTTTCAGAAATCCCTTCAGCAAAGTCTCTCAGTTCATTACATCCTTCCCTTAAAAGTAAAATGTTTAACCAGTGACACTGTTCTTGGATAAAATATGGTGTGATGTAGAAACAAAATGGGTAAACCAAAGCATAGCACCCTTGGATATCAGTTTAGGAAAGACTTGGAGATGTTGTAAGTCAAAGAAGCTGTAGACCAGAGCCATCCAACATGGTGGGCCATCCAAATGCAGCCAGCCTCCTAATTTTTATACAGCTTATGAGTTAAGAATGATTTTTACATTTCTAAATGGTTGGAAGAAACCTAAAAAGCAAGATAATATTTTGTATCATGTGAATATTAAATGAAATTCAAAATTCAGTAACCACAATTAAGTTTAATTGGAACACAGCCACACCTATTTGTTTATATAGAGTGAATGGCTGCTTTTGCCCTACAATAACAGAGCTCAGTCGTTTTGAAGAGACCATGTATCTCGCAAAGCAGAACATACTTACTATCTGGCCATTTACAGAAAGCAAATTGACTGACTCCAACTGTAGACCAGTGGAATTTGTATATAGCCATTCCAGTACTCTTTACAAAGTTAGTTTTCATTTGCTAGTTTGTTTTGATGACATAAGAAAGTGCTTATATTATAGAGTTCAGAAAATAAAAGGAGCATGAAAAAGAATATGGAGTATAATATTGATATGTAAAATAAAAAATGAGTAAATTACTTAAAGAATACACTTGAACATTAATAGTACCTGACTTAAGATTGCAATTACACACATTCTCCCTCTCCCACAGGCTTTTCCTCAAATATTTATAAACTAGAAACTCAGAAAAAATGTGATTAAAACATTTTAAAATGAAACTGATTTGTATGACAATCTGTTGAATTGTTTCTACACTTTGGTTCTGTTATTTATAACAAGAAATGTGCATTTAATAATTATTTTCTGCTAATTAATAAAGACCACACCTAGTTAACTCTCTTTAAAAATTTATGTAACGTGTTTTTGTCAAAATAACTCTTCACTTATTAGAACGAATTTAATAAAAATCAAATTATACTCTAGTTCTACTATATGTTTATATCTCATGAGTAAAGTGAATGCTGAAATGCTGCTGATATTTTGCTGACCTGGGAAAAGCAATGCTAATGAATTAGTTACAAAATGTAATCTGGATGTGGAAGCTAGTTATTGCAGTTAAAGTATACATTTGAAGTTCAAGTGATTTATTTGCGACTGTCTATGCATGAAGAAAATCCGTTTATATAAATATCAATTTTGTGGTTAGATTTTTCCATTTTTAAAGTTTTTTAAATGGAAAAGGAAAAACAAATGCCTAAATCTTTGCTATAATTCAAGTAAACTCAGAATGATATAGTTCTAGCAGATGTTTATCTATGTAGAAATAAAATACAAAGATGTATATGTAGATTGATAAAGATGTGCACATATGTGCATATGTTCAAGGCCAGGTAACCCCACAGATTTATGTATGATGAATTTAAGTTAAAAGAATTGTGCCTTATAGATTTGTTTTTCTGATCAAGAGTTGCATTGTCAGTAATTTTGTAAATGGCTATCCAGAGACAACATTTATTATTGGTTACGCTGATGTATTACGCTATTTTGGTCATTCTTCATTTATAAAGCATTTGTTGCCTTCATTTTCTTGCAGCAGATTGAGCCAAATAGAAACAGGCTTTGAAATCATTATAAAGCAAAGTATTTTCCAAGAAAAATTCAGAACTTTAGAAAGCCAAGTAAGAAATCAATGAGTCTAACAACAGCTGGTCTTTCTTCCAAAATGCAATCTGCAATCACCACTGTCAATTATTGTTCTTTCATGTCTTCTTTATGATATTGCTGTTTATTGTTGTGTTTATTTGTTTGCTTGCTTTTTGCAATTCAAGAACCCAGTGTCCTGGCTGACAAGGAAATATCCCCCAAAAAATGCAATAAATAGTTATTTGAATGCTCACTCACTGCAGATAACTCAAAGAAAGATAAACTATATAAATGAGAGTATCAAATCGCATTAGGCCACGAACCTATGTTTTAAGGGAAATCATTAGCTTTTAAAAATAACACACTAAAATGCTAATTTTGTTTTTCCCTCATCTTATTAGATGAGAGATACAGCAAGATATGCGGGGGAGAATATGTCCTATCTTTTCCTCACCCATCACAAGGTTCATGGCTGAGACCCCATAACAAAAGACAGGCTGACAAGAGAAAATCATATAAATTTAATAGAAGTTTTGTTTGAAATGGCAGGCTTCAGAAACGAAGACTCAAAGACACAAAGAAAAACTGTATTTTTATGGACAGTTATTCAGAAGTATGATTGGAGGATAAAAGGGTGTGTGCTAATGCAAACAAACTTGGGAGAGCTTAGCAAGGCCTGATTATTCAGATCCTTCTTGACATCTTAGTGTGACATTTCCTCCATAGAAGTAGAGATCAGGACATGTGACACATGAGGGTCTTTAGAGTGTTAGGGCAGGAAGCTTGTCAGACATGAGCAGGGTAGAAAAGCGCCCCCCACCCCAACCAGAAATGTCAGGCAACCATCAGGTGATGGTCAGGCTATTGCTGTCTCTCTAGAATAATAATTGGTCACAGCCAGCACCAGGAAAAGGCGGTCTCCAAATACACAGAAACAACTGAAACTGGTGGTCTACATATTCCTGGTAAGATTTCAGGAGTTGGGCAAGTGGGCTCAGTCATGTGCACTAAGAGGCAAAATGGTAAGAATTTAACTGGTATATGACCTTCCTCTAAGAGCACTTGACTGCTAAGGGAAAAATGCCTCCAATGAGCATGCACACAATTTCAGTAGACACACTGTGCATGTGGGCCCTCCCAAGTGCTGACTGGCCACTGCACATGTGCACAGCCCACCCCAAGGGAAGAATCAGGGGAGAAGTAACACAACCCTGGAAGCATACCGCCATATAAGACCCCAAGGCAAAGGTCAAATCATGCACTTGATCTCTCAAGTTGCCCACTTGGCCCTCATCCAAGTAGACTTTACTTCCTTGCATTCCCACTTTAAACTTTTTAACAAACTTTCACTGCTGCTGTAACACTTGCCTTGGTGTCTCACTCTGCCTTATGCCCCTTGGTTGAATTCTTTCCTCTGAGGAGGCAAGAACTGAGGTTGCTGCAGACCTGTACAGACTAACTGCTGGTAACAAGGGGAGAAGGAAGAAGGCCAGAGGGCCACCTTCCCAAGATTTTCGGCCTACTTTGGGGAGAAAGATGGAGGTAAGGTAAGAGTGACCTTCCTGCTTCTGATGTTTTCTCAGAAAACAACGTGCCATATTCTGGGGTAGCTTTTCCTGCACTCCACCAGATGCATGTGACCGTACCCCTTTTCTATTCTGAGGACACTTTTTTCTCTGAACTTTAATAACAACCTCAGAATTTCCCCCAATCAACCCAATCAGCCACTACTATCAGCTGAAGTCAGCCTGAGACACGGAAGAGATCCCTGAATTGGAGGAGAGCTTCTCAGAGGATATGCTTGTGTTGTGACCATCCTTCTACCTGCAGAAGGAGTCGTACCAACAGTCAGAGCTAACACTTAGGCAGTGCTTACTATGTATGTACCAGGCACTTTTCAAAGAGCTGCCATTTATAACTCATTTATGCCTCAACAAAAACCAAATGGGGCTAGGGACTGTAATATCTGTTTGACAAATGAAATCACAGGCTCCACAAGGAGTGGTAATATGCCCAAGGCATGGCTGTGAAGTGAGACAATGAGAATTCAAAGCAGAATAGCCTGGCTTCAGTGTCTGGGACTACCCATTGCATCACGAAGCCGCTCCTGGACATGGTAGCTGTGTCTTAATCATTGAAGGACTCAGCCAACTTTCCTTCCTTTCTTCCTTTTTCCCTCTCTCCTTCCTTCCTTTTCTTCCTCCCATTCCATCCCTCCCTCCCATTCTTTCCTTTCCTCCCTCCCATCCATTCCTTCCTTCCTTCCTCCCTCCTTCCCTCCCTCCCCCTTATTCCCTCCTTCCCTGCTTCCACCCTCTCTTCCTTCCTTCCTCCCTCCATCTTCTTCCTTCCTTCCTGCCCTCCTGCCTTCCTTCCTTCCTTCCCCATCCTCCTTTCGTTCCTCCCTCCCTTTCTCCCTTCCTCCCTCCCTCCCTCCCCCTCTCCCTCCCTTTCTTCTGAAATTTAGTGCAAAAATAACTACAAAAGATGTAGCTACTAAACCTTGACCTACTAAATATTTAGCCTTCCAGAAATTCTCATACATAACATCATTAGGAGTATGGGCTTTGGAATTTGACAGACTAGTACCTCTGTATTTGTGACATCCATTAGAGTAGCCACAAGCCACATAGGCTGTTTAAATTTAAATTTAAATTTAAATTGATCAAAACCAAATAAGGCTAGAAATTCAGTTCTGCAGTCACGCCAGCCACATTTTAAGTGCTCAACAGTCACGTATATATAGTGGTTCTCATATGAGAAAGAGTGGATATAGAACATTCCCATCATAGCTGTAAGTCCTATTGGACTAATGTCAGAGGCAAGCACACATTTTCTGTGAAGACTCAGAGAATAAACATTTTAGGTTTTGTGGGTCATGTGGTCTTTCTTTTGCAACTACTCAACTCTGCCACTGTTACTTAAAAGTAACCATAGACAAATATGTAAACAAATTAGGTGTGGCTTTAGAAAAATTGGCAGTGATCTGTAGTTGGCTCCAAGGTGTAGTTTATCTAAACCACATCATGCAAACAGGGCACTGAGCCCTGTATTGGAAACACAGCAAACATTCTATAGTAATCTTTGTATGTAAATTTTTAAAAATAAGAGAATAACTATAAAGTCAGAAATAAACTAAAAGTCCAATTTTTGTAAATACAATTTAGTGTGTTCCAGAAACATATCCATAATTAATTAGACATAATACTGGAACAAACAAACAAGCAAACAAACAAACCCTGAAATGTATTTATTGGCATGGAAAAATGTTACTAATCCATCTGTATATTTTAACAACAATATGTAGGTTATGGGTATAATTTGTTTAAAAGAGGACGAGAACACATATTTATAGTTGCACATCTTGATGTACGGACATACATGTTTTAATGTCATTTTTTGGTTTATCTATGTTTTTAAATTTTTTCTTCATATAAGCTCTTTTACTTTTATAATCAGATTAAAGCACTAACCAAATAAAAGTAACTGGAGTTTTGGTCATCTTGCCATTTGTTCCTAATATCAGTAAGGGAACTGCACTGAGTGAGTTCTGTTCTCACTGGAGCATAGCATTGTCTAGCTCTATTTAGTCTGTTTCTATATACATATTTTATAAACATCATTGGTATGAGACAAAATAATAATCATGTGAAGGTGGTCAAGCATGAAAATCTTGAATAATTTAGGGATACAGTTTAATGGACTGCTGGATTGTTTATGACTTCAGGATAATCATTTGGAGCTTAGGGGAAAACGTCACAGATAAAAATCTCTTTTTCTCATTAATATTACCTTCTTTCCATAAATGCAAAAAAAGAGAAATATTTTTTCCCTATATGGACCATGGTCCATATTTATCAGTAATGGATATGCACATATTATACAGGGTCTTATGCTATACCGAACCTATGAAACAAACGAACTTCATGCTCTCTGACAATTTATTATTTGAGAAAATGTCTACAACATGTTCATAGGCATAAAAATAGATCCATCCACTATTTGGATTGGGGTTATAATACAGGCAAGGCATACAGGTATCAAATTAAATTTTTAAATTTACATTATAGAGTTTTATATTTATAAAAACAGATATAAACATGTAGGTGTATGTGCATACCCATGCACATGCTAAAGATACACAGAAAACTTTTAAATGTGTATTAAGTGCACAAATAGTGAATTTGAAATGTACCTTAAAGATAAACAATTCAGTAAGAATATTTAGTACACCAGGAAATACAACATAATCAGAAGTTTGGGCAATAATTTTATTAGAAATTAAAATCTTTTTTTTCTTTTTTGTTTTTGGAGCTGCAGCATGCCAAGAAAGATTCAACAATTTTTCTTCTACTGAAAATATACTATTTTGTTAATTTTGGTACCGTGATTCCTTTAGATTGAATTGTTACGAATTTTATCACAAAGGCAAGTCTTTATGTAAGTGAAATGTCAATATTTTGATAGTCAAAATTCTTAAGTTGGTGTGTATAATTTTTATACTCAAAAAAATCTGTTAGAGTATAGGTCAGTGCATATAAGAAAGGGAAATCTGTTTCCCTTTTCAGTTGAGAAAGCTTCTTTTGGGTAATGGTGTGATTTTCCATCTGCGGTGGTTATGCAGGTATTAGTCAAGGAGCCTTATAGGAAAAGACGAGATGTTAAGTTTCACCTCAAGATACATTTACAAGTCCTGTTTGGCAGCATTTTCTCTGAGAACAAGCTATGCTATATATTTCAGAGAAATTGAAACCATATGTTGACACCTAAAAATTTTGAGAAATACCACTGGAGTTTGCAAGAAAACATACAAATATAATCAAATCGTTGTAGAATATGTCTACTTGGACTAACTATAATACTTCACTTGTTTTTGAGAAGATGTATTAGCGATGTCTTAATGCTATTAGCTGTAAAACACAGTGATCTAGTTGAAACTGACTGTTGGAGTTAATATTAAACTCTTCATCTTATATTTCCAAATTGAAATGAAAAGATTTAATAGTACCTGCTTCAATTTTACTAATAATTATGTTTCCTTGCTGATACTTGGCATATAAGGTTTTCCTGTCAAAAGACGGGGGTCTTGGAACAAGATTTAGGCCAAAATGAAGCCTCAGTAAGAAAACACGATTTGGGGCATATTTGGGCTGACAGCTATTTGATGAACTACTGTATAGCCATTCTGCTTTCTCCAGCACTGAAGTCAATCACTTTTGTCCACGAATATTGAAAAACAACACTCCCAAGTCACTGAATTGAATTAAAGATGGAAAGTAAGGACAAGTCGCCTGTCACAATTAAATCTTAATTTAAAGTGAGAGATAGGACAGTTCTTCTGCAGCTCCAGGAACCTACCTACTTAGAAATACATGTAATAATCAAACATTGTAGAATATTTCTCCCTTGAATAAAAATATGAATGGCATCCTTGACATGGTAGAATTTTAGAGTTCTATCTATATGGAAAGCATACAAAAGAACCATAGTTATGACTTTTTCAGCTTCAGTTTGAATTGGAAATTGTGGGACAAGGGCCCCAGGAAGGGAAGGCCATCAGCTGGCTGTGTTATCAGCTGACTATCACTGTGCCTACCAGGGATTTCCCTTCTTCGTGTTCATCGTTAAGTCTGCTCATCTCCAATCTCTTTTGCTACCAGCATCACAGCTGAGTGCCCTCAGTTTGCTACACTTCTATGTGAATGTTTTCATTAGTGTTAGTTTAATGGGCTATTTGAAATACAAAATAAGCCCATTTTAAATGGGATTTTCAGAAGTTTCTTTTGCACACATTTACTCTAAGTTTTACATTAGGACCAACATATTTTTACGTGCAAATCTGGGCCACCTTGCCAATTTTCTGACCTTTCGTATGTCCTTTGATTATCTAGGGTTCTTGCATGTGTTTTGGGTTTTTGTGTGTGTGTTTTTTTGTTTGCTCGTGGTGGTGGTAGTGGTGGTGGGGGGGTATGTATGTGAAACAAACCAAATATATCTACTTTAATTCTTTGGAATGGGAAAACTTTACCCCCCCAACCCTAACTCCCACACACCATCTAAAGGGCAGTAAAATGTCTTAGTTTCTTCAGTGCAAAGTCACAAAGGGATTGCGTTTCATGAAATTTTATATACTTCTTTTTAATATGCTCATGAGGGAGAAGAGTATTCCCACCATATGGGAGTAGACACACATGCACCCACACCCCACGCGTAAAGTTTGGATTAATAGTAACTACCTATATTTATTTGAGTAGCTAGTATGTACCAGAGAAGTAACTAGGCATCACATATATTCTATTTAAATCTAACTAAGATCCATGAAAAACACAATCCTTCTTTGATAGATGAGAACACTGAACATTAAAAACTTAACTAAATTGCTCACATTCCCAGAATTAGAAGATTAGAAGATGAGGAAGATCTATTTAAAGGTGTAACTGCCCACTTTTTTTTTTCTTTTTTCTTTTTTTTTTTTTTTTTGAGATGGAATCTTGCTCTGTCACCAGGCTGGAGTGCAGCAGTGCAATTTCAGCTCACTGCAACTTCTTCCTCCCCAGGTTCAAGCGATTCTCCTGCCTCAGCCTCCCGAGTAGCTGGGACTACAGGTGCATGCCACCGCGACCAGCTAATTTTGTATTTTTAGTAAAGATGGGGTTTTGCCATGTTGGCCAGGATGGTCTTGATCTCTTGGCCTCATGATTCACCTGCCTTGGCCTTCCAAAGTGCTGGGATTATGGGCGTGAGCCACCGTGCCCGGCAAAGTAACTGGCAATTTTTAATTGTACTATATATTGTCCAGTTTTTACTTCTTGTAGTCCACAATGGCCTTGTAGATGTAAAAGATAGTTTTACCACCATAAATAGATAAATTCAGCAAAAGTACAAAATGATTTAAGATACAGTGGCATAATTTACAAGAAAGGAAATAGACAAATGCAGATTTTTAATTTCCTTATTGTAAGGGTTCTTCATGCAAAGGCTGTGGATTTCTTGAACATTTTTAATCAGTGGAAAAGAATTATGAAAAACATCTGAGTGTCTAGGTGGATGTATTTTCTGGGTAGATGATCAATAGCTTTTATCAGATAATCTGTGATTTATAGTGTGTATGTATAGATCTTAAAGATCTAGATGCTGCACAGAGATACTCAAAATTTTATGCTAAAGCATTTGAGTACACTCTCTCTAGAATTAGAGAGACTCTTGATTCTTAGAGTAACTGCTTCTTAACCCTTCTCTGTGTATATAGACTCCAGAGGCTCTTCTGACCCTGCATAATGAAATTTCAAGTCATCTGCTGTGTCCTTGGAGGTTTCATATTGGATCTAGCTTTACAAATATGAAGGAAACCATTTAAACTGGAACTGTTGTCTTTATTCCTTTTGAGATTTATCTTTTATAGTATCAAAATAATACTTAATCATTGCCTTTACCCCTCTTGGAGACTTGGAAACTCTGGGCCTCTAGAAACTGACAGTTTTTCTTGATCTTTTTGTGTCTGACATTTTTGGTTGCCTTAATAGCACATTCATTAATCACTTGTTTAGTTTCTTTCTGTCTTGGGATAAACTCAACTTTCACAGCTACTGTTCTAATTTGGCACTTGTCCTTGGCTTCTCTATCAGTCTTGAGAAATTGGGATGACCATCTTTCATTGGAATTAGTGTGCATAAATTCTCTCTGAGAGTCAGAGGCTAACTCCCAACTCAACTTTTAAAGCTTCCCACTAAGTTAATCTATAACAAAACCCAATACCTTCTCAAATAGTTGCAACTCAGAAATTCCTGAAATATCCTAAGACCAGTAATCAAGGTGGCAGTTAACCAAAAACCTTTACCTAATTATCCATAACTCCTTCATTTGTCCAAGGTGATATTTTTACAGGATTGTGGTATTATACTTTTGAAACCCAAATAATTGGATTGTCATTTTAATAGCAGATGAAATTTCCATCAAATATAAAACCATTCAAGACTCACTGATAAATCAATGCATGTATCTTGCACTCTGTGATTTGCCTTACCTACTCATATGCATGATATCTTACATTATTGATTCTCAGTTAAAACCAATGTCAACAAAGCTTTATCCAAAGCAAAGTTGCATATCACTCTTTTCTTCAAACACAGTAAGGTATTTATTTTCCTAATAAATATTGGGTAGATGATTTACCACTTTTTTTTGTTTAAATTATTAGTAAAATGGGGTCAGTATTGGATTGCTTTGAAAAGAATGCTCCTGGCTGGGTGCAGTGGCTCACAACTATAATCCCAGCACTTTGGGAGGGCCAGGTGGGTAGATCACCTGAGGTCAGGAGTTCGAGACCAGCCTGGCCAACATGATGAAACCTCATCTCTACTAAAAATACCAAAATTATCCAGGCGTGGTGGCACATGCCTGTAATCCCAGTTACTCAGGTGCTGAAGCAGGAGAATCTCTTGAACCTGGGAGGCAGAGGTTTTCAGTGAGCTGAGATCAGGCCACTGCACTCCAGCCTGGACAACAAAAGCAAAACTCCATCACAGAAAAAAAAAGAAAAGGAAAAGAATGCTCCCTAAAGTCAGACCTGCATTTGAAATCATGATCCTCCTTTTACAAGTTGAGCAAGGTTAGAAAGTTGCCCAATTTTCTGATGTTCATTTTCCTAACCTACAAAATGAGAATAATAATAATGATAATCTACACCCCAGAGAATTGCTGTAGCTTTTAAATGAGAAAACATATGCAACAAATGTACCATCCTACTTCTCATATCATAATGAATTTAGCATATTTTATTTAGTATTACTATAATTGCTTTTTGCTGAACAAAAGGGGAAACCAAGAACCACAGAAATAATTGGACAAGTATCCAAAATCTGTCATACCTAAATAATTGAATTTGGACAGCAAGAAAACAAGCCAAACCAAAATAAAAACTAAGCATTGACCTGGATAATCTATCAATAATAACTGAAAGGGTTAATAAGCAGTAAGTCAAAATATATGTAGATTTTTCTTTCTATAAATGAATATATAAGTGCTATGTATTTATAAATATATATATGTAATTCTATCTATAAATACATATATGTATCTATAAATACATGTATTTCTTCTTTGAGCAAAAAGAAGTCACTTATTCATTGTCACTCCAACTTACTACTAGGTTAAAATCCTTAACAAAACTCCCGACCTTAAAAACATAAAAGAAAATTATTGAGCTGAATGTTGAGGTTGCTGAGACTAGAGCATCATTTTTCATCTCAAATTAAAAAAAAAATTGAAAGGATGAATGCCATAAGAATTTATCCCCCACTTGGTGGTTGATGCTTGTAGATTCCATTTTCATTCCATTTTATCTGTTTATGTGATAAAATATTTGAGGTCATGCTCATTTCAATTCCAATGACAGAGATTAGCCCATTGCCTAACTTCCTCTAAGGAAGTTAAATAATTCAGGGTCAGATCCTACAGTTAATACCTGAAGTTAATAATTACTGTGCTCTAGAATTTGTAAGCTCTAGGTCCTGTTATCTTATGATTCCTTTTCTGAATTGAAATAGTATCCATATTCAATAAAGTTAGTTACTGTGCAGTGCCTTTGAAGAAGCTCATAAAACAGTGGGCTTAATCTGTCTGGGAAATAGAGACGAAAATGTGGTGCAGGTCCCTGATGGAAAATGTGGCTCTCTTATGCAGTGTTCTCACCAAATATCTTGGAAAATGGGCAATATTAACGTACCTCTTTGGAGTAGGGCCAGAAAGAAACAGTGGATGTTCTCTTGTAAAAACCCTAAAAGCAGCAAGCAACCCATAAACAGTATGCAGACTGAGTCTGAAAATGGACCATTTTATGTTCCCTAATGGAAGGATAGCTTATTTGTTCATGGATTTATAGCAACAATGTGATGTCATCAAGTGATTTATGGCAAGAAGCTTAGCAAGTGTCAATATACAGTGGGGGGTGGAAACATCCTATTCCCACCAAGAAGCTGGTCCCCGCAGGAGGTTGTCTTTGCCTTAGGGTGGGGCGGATGTAGGAAAACCCAGGTTATTCCTGTTACTGGAAATGGGACGAAAGAGTGAGAGATTTACTGGAGCCATCCATCTTAGGAAAGGACTTGAGGCATGTGAAATTAGTCAATTTAGAACATAAAAAGGACAATTACAAACCAGATCATCACTCTAATTCTTGATTCATCCAATGAGCAATGTTTAATGCTTCCCGGGAAGGTGGAAAGGATGCCTACAACAATCCAGGCACACATGCAGCCAATATTCATTTTTAATGGGAATGGGATATTGACAGTATGAAGTGATAGTTACGAAGCATGGCTTTATTTTTAAATTTGTGTACAGTACAATTTACTAATTTTGATAGTTATAAAAATTTGACAAATATTAAAAATTATGTAATTGTCACCACAAACTAAACACATTTCCATGATCTCAAAAATGTCCCTAACCTAGTCCCTTTGCAGTTAACCCCTCGTCTCCACCTCAACCCTTGAAGCCATTGACCGAATCTCTGTTACTTCAGTGTTGCTGTTCCTAGAATGCCATTTTGTTGTTGTTGTTGTTTTTTATTGCATTTTAGGTTTTGGGGTATTAGGAATGAAAAACATGAACTATTGATGCATGCAGTGACATGGATGAATCTCAAATGCACACAGTATATAGTCTTAGAGGTAAATGCACTATATAACTAAATTTCTAATACATTTCTAATATATAACTATATTTCTAATATACTTCTAATATATAACTATATTTCTAATATAGGTATATAGTGCATTTACCTCTAAGACTATATACTGTGTGCATTTGAGATTCATCCATGTCACTGCATGCATCAATAGTTCATGTTTTTCATTGCTGAGTAATATTCTATTGTACGGATGCACTATACAGTTCATGTATCCATTCCCAGGCTGAAGGACATTTGAGTTGTTTCCAGTTCATGGTGATTTCAGTCAAGCTCCAAACACCATTCATTTTACAGGTTTTAGTATGATCATAAATTTTCATTTCTCTTCAATAAATAGTTTTAGGTGTGCCAATTCATGTGGTAAGTATATGATTAGTTTTATAAGAAACAGTCAAACTGTTTTTAAGCTGGTGTGTGATTTTGCAACCCCACCAGCAATGCAGCCGAATCCCAGTTCCTCTGCACCCTCACACAGTTGGTATTGCCAGGCATTCGTGTTTGTTTATTTTTGTTTCTTGCAATTCTAATGTGTATGTAGTAGTATCTCATTGTAGTTTAACTAGCATTTCCTAATGACTAATTCTGTTAGTCATCTTTACACTTGCTTATTTGTAATCCATATACCTTCTGTGAAATGTTTGTTTAAAGCTTTTGCTCACTTTTTAATTGGATTGTCTGGTTTTCATTATTGAGTTTACGTATATTCTCTATGAAGTCTCTATGCATATTCTATACGCAAAGACTTGAAGGATTTATGATATACAAATATTTTCTACCAGTCAGTGGTTTGCACATTTTTTCACTTTTAGTTTTATTCAGAGAATAGATATTTTTAATTTTGATACTCATTTTACCATTTTTTCCCATTTAATAGAATATGCTTTTGGTATACTATCAGAAACACTTTGCCTGACCAAAGTTCACATAGAATTTTTTTGCCTATAATTTCTTCAGAAAGTTGTATACTTTTAGGTTTACATTTGGGTCAATGAACCATTATGAGTTAATTTTTGTTTAAGGGGTGAGGTGAGGGCTAAGGTTCATTTTATTGCATATGATGTCCCAACAGCATTTGTTATTGTTCCAATATCATTTGTTAAATGTACTATACTTTATGCATTGAACTGGATTAACATTTTGTCAAAAACAATACATTTGTACTTGTTTATTTGTGAATTTTGTTCTGTTTCTTTGATCCATATGTCTGTTTTACAAAAATGTAACATTCTCTTGATTTCCACTTTGCTCTTTTTCGAAATTGTTTTGGCTTTTCTATTTTCTTAACTTTTCATAGAAATCTGAAAATCAGATTAACTAAAATCTACAAAAATAATGTTGAAATTTTGAATCTATACATAACAGAATCTATATGTCATTTGGAGGAAAGTTGATTTTTAAACAATAATGAGTCCTCTAATTTAAAATTATGGTATATATTTTCATCCCATTTGAATGTATTTAAGAATATCGTATATATTTTTATTTATTTGGCTAAACTTCCTAGCCAAAAGTAAACCTTTGATTACTTTCATTGTTTTTTAGTTTTCAGCATACAGTTTCTGTACATATTTGTTAGATTTATGTTACTCAAGTCATTTTTTAAACTTGCCATTGTAAAACCTACCTTTAAAATTTTTTCAATTTTGAAATGTTTCATGCCAGTATATAAAAATATGAGTTTTGTATATTTACTACAACTTTGTGGCACTGAAAAGTTTACTTATTAATTTGACAAGTATCTATAAAATCCTTGGGACTTTATGTGTTAATGATATTAGTTGTGAATAGTTTTATTTCTTCATTTCCTATACATGTGTATGTGTGTGTGTATACATGTATATATGTATATATATACATATATATATATATTTTTTTTTTTAGACAGAGTCTTACTCTGTCATCCAGGCTGGAGTGGAGTGGCAAAATCTTGGCTCACTGCAACCTCTGCCTCCCAGGTTCTAGTGATTCTCGTGCCTCAGCCTCCTGAGTAGCTGGAATTACAGATGTGCGCCCCCAATGCCCAGAAGATTTTTGAATTTGTAGTAGAGATAGAGTTTCACCATGTTGCCCAGGCTGGCCTTGAACTCCTGAACTCAGGCAGTTTGCCCACCTCGGCCTCCCAACGTGCTGGGATTATAGGCATAAGTCACCACGTTCAGCCTATATTTCTTTTGCTTGATTTTCTTGTGTTATTTCATTGACTAGGACTTCCAATACAATGATAACTAGAAGTAGAAAGGGGGCACATGCTTTTCTTGTCACTAATCTTCGAAGGAATACACACATGTTTTCATAATTAAATACAATGTTAGCTGATTTTTTAAAAATTCCTCTGTATGCCCTGCATCATGTGTAGGAAGTCCTCTAATATTCTTAGTCTACTAAGAGTTCTTATCGTAAGTAAATCTTTAGCCCTGTCAAATGCTATTTCTGTTATTCACATCTGTTAAGATTAGTATTTTTTTCTTTTATTCTGCTAATGTGGTGAATTACACCAATTTTTGAAAGTTGAACCATCCTTGGATTCCTGAGATAAGTCTCACTTGATACCATATATTATACATATTATATGTTTTCTATGAATTGAATTCAATTTGTGACATTTTATTGAGAATTATTCCATCTAGGTTCATGAGTGATACTGGTGTATTGGTTTTCTGCCATTTTAATGCTTTTGCCTAGTTTTGGTATCAAAGAAATGATAGCATCATAAAATGAGCTGGGAACTGCTTCCTCCTGTGTCATTTACTAGAAGACATTGTATAGTATTTGAGTTATTTCTTCCTTAAATGTTTGGTAGAATTTGCTAGTGAAACCATCTAGGGCCGGGAGGATTTTGTTTTTGTTTTTGAAGGATTTTAACTATGAATTCAATTTATTTAATATCTATATTATTCTTTGGATGATTTATTTTTAAGTGACTTTTAGTAGTTAACGTTTTCTTCAAGGATTGATTGTTTTACAAGATTATAAGATCCTTTGGATGGTAGGACACAACACAATGACACTAGATATGTTAGATGAAAAGTACATCTCTTTGTTACTTATAGCTCCAAATGAGAAAAGGCTGCCAGGTGGGGTCACAAAAGGAATTGCTCCCAGGGACAGGGTAACAGTGAGCTGAAGCAGTAGGGGTCAGCTTAATATGACACATGGGGCCAGGTTAGCTAAGTTTCCTGAGCTTCCTGTGGAGTGGATAATTTGAATTATTTCATGGGCTCCAGAGCATAGAGGGTGTTCATAGTTGTTTGTTACCTGGCCCTGGAGTAATAAAAACAGGTGCACAGTAGCCAAGAGTGTTAGTGCCCAATAAGGAAAATGGTTAGAGTGTGGACTTAATCAGCTACTGAATAGAGGAAATTAAGTGTTCTGTAGCCAGGGTCTCAACCTGGGTCAAATCAGTATTTTTTCAATAGCTATTTTACATTGATCCATTTCACCTAAGTTGTCAAATTTATACATTAAAATCTACTTTTATTTTTAAAATAAATTTTTTAAGAGACAGGAATTTTCTATATCACCCAGTTGGAGTGCAGTGGTGCCATTATAGCTCATTGTGACCTCTACTCCTGGGCTCAAGTGATCCTCCTGCCTCAGCCTGCCAAGTGAGGACTACAGGTGCATGCCACTATATCTGGCTAATCTTTTAAATCTTTTGTAAAGACAGTATTTTTCTCTGTTGCTCAGTCTGGTCACAGACTCCTAGCCTCAAGGGATCCTTCCTTCTCAGCCTCCCAAAGTGCTGGCATTACAGGTATACGCAACTGTGCCCAGCCAAGTTGTCAAATGTATAAGCATTAAGTAGTCTGTGGCATATTCTTATTATCCCTTATCTTTTTGAGTTACAAGACTATAGTGCAAGCCCATCTTTTATTCTTGATATTATATTTGTGTTTCTTCTTTTCTA
This sequence comes from Cebus imitator, assembly GCF_001604975.1. Taxonomy (NCBI): domain Eukaryota; kingdom Metazoa; phylum Chordata; class Mammalia; order Primates; family Cebidae; genus Cebus; species Cebus imitator. Next base: position 1,164,792 of record NW_016107408.1, on the reverse strand, counting down.
CTTTCTTACCACTCTGGCTAGAATTTTATTAATATTTGCAAAAATTTAGCTTTTCATTTTATTTTATTGCCCACATTTCTGTCTTAAAATTAAAAAGAAATCACCTCAATTTTATTACTTCTGCTTGTATTTTTTTTTCTATTTGCTCTTCTATTTTCTGGTTTCTGAGGATGGTAACTATGATTTTTTAACATTTTTAACATTTTTCTTCTTATTCATGGAGTCTCATTGATTTTCTCTTAGAACATTTATACTCTAGGTACTTTTGAAAAAAATATTCAGTTTCTACCACATAAAGAGTAAGGCCACATTTCAATAATTATTGAACAGATACCTAGTTATGAGAGAAAGAATGGGAAAGCCCAATTCCAAAAATCAAGGAGAGCACCAAATCAAAAATGGAGTCACATGTGTCAACACTACAGCAGCCTAGGAGTTTATTGGAGGTCTATAGTCCACCCCAAGGAGGAAGATTTGACTTTGAACCCACTAGACAGAGTTAATTCTGAGATTCCCATATAAGCCAAGTATCTGGAAAGAATTTAATCCTTAGGAAACTAAAACAGGCAAACCTCATTCACCAACACAAATTGAGACAGGAAACTTGCTGTCTGTCTGGTCTTGAATAGGGAAAAATTATTCCATGAGAAATTAAAATTATACCAGTTAATAAACTTAAGATCCTTTCCCTAAAAACAGAGCCTATTAATAAAAAAATAAACTGGCTCAACATATGTCATTACAGAATTACAAATTAAAATGACAATGAAATACCACTATATACCTTCTAGAATAAATAAAATCCAGAAAATGGAAAATACCAAAAGTTGCAATAATATAGATCGTTAGAATGCTCATTCATGACTGGTGGGAATGCAAAATGGTACAGCCACTTTTAAAAAAGTTTGACAATGTCTTAGTCAATTTTTGTGTTGCTGTGAAGAAATACCTGAGGCTGGGTAATTTATTAAAGAGGTTTATTTGGCTCACAGTTTTGCAGGCTGTACTATAAGCATGGTGCCAGCACCTGCTTGTAAGCATCTGGAAGTTTCCATTCATGGCAGAAGGCAAAGAGTAGCTGGTGTGTAGGGACCACATTGTGAGAGAAAATACAAGATAGAGAGACAAGGTGGTGCAAGGCTCTTTCCAACAACCAGTTCTCACAGTGACTGAGAGTGAGAATTGTCTCCTGTGCAAACGGAGAACGGCACCAAGCCATTCATGAGGGAACTGCACCCTTCCCAACCCAACACCTCCCACCAGACCCTACCTCAACACTGGGGATCAAATTTCAACAAGTGACCTAGTGGGGGCAAGCAAACCATATCCAAACCATAGTGGAGAGTTTTCATTCAAAGCTAAATACACTCTTACCATATGATTCAGCAATTAGGCTCCTTGGTATTTAGACAAATGAACTGAGAACGAATGTTCATGCAAAAACCTGCACATAGATATTTATAGCAGCTTTATTTATAATTATCGTTAACTGGAAACAACAAGGATATCCTTCAACAGGTGAATGAATAAAGAAACTGGGTGGAATACTATTCATCAATAAAAAGAAATGAGCTATCAGGCCACCAAGACATATGGAGGAACCTTAAATACACATTGCTAAATGAAAGATGTCAGTCTAAAACGGCTACGTAATATATAATTTCAACTATAAATGCTTCTTGCCTTATGATAGAGTTATACTTCAATAAATCCATCAAAAGTTGAAAATTTTAAGTCAAAAATGAATTATTTTTTCCTTTTCTTTTCTTTCTTTTATTTGAGACAAGAGTCTCAGTATGTCACCCAGGCTGGAGTCCAGTAGTTTGATACCGGCTCACTGTAACCTCTACCTTTCAGGTTCAAGCAATTCCTGTCTCAACCTCCCGAGTAGATGGGATTACAGGCACCTGCCACCACATCTGGCTAATTTTTGTAATTTTAGTAGTCAGGGTTTCACCATGTTGGCAAGGCTGGTCTTGAAATCCTGACCGCAAGTGATCTGCCCTCCTGGGCCTCCCAAAATGCTGGAATTACAGGCGTGAGTCACTGCCCCCGGCCCAAAACTGCATATTATACACTTAACCTGCCAAACATCATAGCTTAGCTTACCTTAAAGCTTACCTCTACATCATGAGAGCATTGTGCCATATAATGCTCACCTGAGACAAGGACAACATTCAAAATCCGAAGTATAGTTTCTACTGAATGTGTATCACCTTGCATTATCATAAAGCTGAAGCTAAGCTACCTTAAAGGTTCTCAGAATACTTAAATTAGCCTACCATTGGGCAAAATTATCTATCCCAAAGCCTATTTTATAATAAAGTGTTGAGTATCTCATGTAACTTATTGAATACGCTACACTGTACAGCGTCAGTTGCTTACTCTTGTGAATGCATGGCTGCCTGGTTGCTGAGGCTCACTGTTGTGGCTCTACATCATGAGAGCATTGTGCCATATAATGCTCACCTGAGACAAGGACAACATTCAAAATCCGAAGTATAGTTTCTACTGAATGTGTATCACCTTGCATTATCATAAAGCCGAAAAATGGTAAGTAGACTCATCGTAAGTCAGGAACTGTCTTTGAATGGTATTTTGGATAGGCAAATCTATGGAAATAGTAAAAACATCAGGGGTTGTCAGGGATTTGTGGGGAGGAATGAATAGGTGAAGCATGGATAAAACTCTCCTGCATAAAAATGTAATGGTGGATAATGATCATTATGCATTTGTCAAAGCTCATAGTACTGTGCAAAACAAAGAGTGAACCTTAATATAAACTATGGACTACAGTAAATGGCAATGTTCCAATATTGGTTGTTAATTGTAACAAATGTGCTACACAAGGGAAATATTTTTTTAAAAAATCAAGAAAACTATATGCTGAGGCTAACGTGTGGAGCGAGTGTGGGATACGTGTATGGAACTCTATGTACTACCTGCTCGAGTATTCTATAAATGCTGAACTGTACTAAAAGTCTATTCATTATTTCACAAAAGAGTAGGCAATAAAGTATAAAACAAAAAGCACATTCACAAACAGTAGGGAAGTAAAACTAGCTTATGCAAATAAAAGTTTAAAAATAAAAGAAAAAAGAGAAGCAAAATAAGAATTATGACAGACAGAAATTTCATAATATGATAGTTTAAATATCAGCCAGTATATCAGCAAATGACATTACCTGCAAACAAAATACTGCTGACACTTGGACAATTCAGGGGCTAGTTGTGTTGACCACTCAGACAGCTGGAAATCCACGTATAACTATTGAGTCCCCCTAAACATAACTACTAATAGCCTACTGTGGATCAGACCCTTAGCAATGATGTAAACAGTTGATTAATAGATATTTTTTGTGTTATAGGTATTATGTACTGTATTCTCACTATAAAATAAGCTAGAGAAAGAAAATATTTAAAAAGTCCTAAGGAAGATACAATATATTTACTATTCATTAAGTGGGAGTGGATCATCATAAAGGTCTTCATCCTTGTCACCTTCATTTTGAGTATGTCTAGAAGGAAGGGAAAGAAGAGAGGTTGGTCTTGCTGTCTTAGGGGTGGCAGAGGTGGAAGAAAATCCTCATATAAGTGGATCTGCACAATTAAAACCTGTGTTGTTCAAGGGTCAACTGTACACTCTTCTGTGAAAAGACTGATTCTAAAACGTGAATAATAAAATGACCCAGCCATTACGTAGTATTTGAGAGATAGGCTTTAAATATTATGTCACAGAGGATAGAAAATAAGGACAGAAAGGAAAATATAACTGGAAAATAACAACCAGATGAAAGCTGTTATGTCACTATCAATATTAGAAAACAGATCTCAGAATTAAAAAAGAGTCATGGTTTAATGATAAAGAAGCAACTTACCAGAAAATTAATATTACTCTTACACATATCTATCAATATAGCCTCAAAAGTACAAGACAATCATTGACAGAAAACTAGAGAAAATTAATTTTTGATTATGTATGCCTTTCTCCAACAGCAACAAATAAATCAGATAAAAAGTACCTGGAGTTCAGCATTATGTGATTGACTTAATTGCTTGTAGAAAAAAACCCATCATACATTCATAAAATACAAAATTTTTAAGAAGAAATTTTAAATTGTAGTATACTTATAATGTGGGAAAACATCAATCACAAAAATTGATAAATTAACTAGATCAGGTTTACTCTTGAGGCTTTTTTAGTCAAGATGTGAGTTGAAAAAAAAGATGTGAACTGAGGATATTATGTATATACTTATATAACAAGAGAAAAAGCAAATTTTCATAAAATTGGGGTTGGTTAAATTCAAAATATAAGCATAAAAATTGAAAGACTTTTGGTTTTTAGGGTTTTTTTGTTTACTTATTTTATAACAGAGGTCTACTAATGAAAATAAGATTTCCTTTTGAGGGGAATACAATTTTATTAAGTTGGGGTTCAAAGTTAGCATTTCTTATCAAATTGATAGCAAATGTTAAAATGTGAAAAATCTTTCTTGCCTGAAATTTCTCCAAAAACTAATAGTGAGTTAAATTTTGGCCTAGGGGCCACAGTTTGCCAACCTTTGAGCCAGATCAATATATATCAGCATGATATTGAGTGTAAACACATCTCGTCAAAGGAAGCATACATACTGGTACCATTCATACAAAGTATTTAAAAATCAAAACATGACCATTATTATTTATGGATATGAATATGTAGTAAAGTAAAATAACATGGACAGGAAGGACAGATGCCAGCTTCAAGGGCTGAATGCAATTTCTGAAGTTAAATTAATGACTCTAACATTTCACTACCAGAATCCTCTTCTGGGCTTCAGATATTCATTTCAAACACCACCTGCTGAGTATACCAACTGGGGTTGGCCACAGGAATTTTGAATGGAATATATATAAAAAGAAATGAATCATTTACCTCTTCCACAGCTTCCTGCCAAATTTTTCTCTTATTCCTTTTTGCTTATCTTAATAAATGCCACCAATGCCTTCTAAATTTTTGTGATCTGTTTTTCCTCCCCAAATATTACTGCTATTAATATTCCCCAAATTCAGGTCCTCCTCCTCACCATTCTCTCTCTCTTTCTCTTTCTCTATCTTTCTCTCTCTTTCTCATCTCTCCTTTGCCTTCCATCCTCTATTACTAATATCAAAGAAGCCTCATAATTTGTCTCCATGAAAAGAACTTTTCAAAACTCAAAATGTGATCTTATCATGCTGTATCTCAATCTCTCTGCTATCTCCTTATCGTGAATAGGATAACACACAGACTCCTTGCTAGTCTTAAAAGACTTTCCGAATTGGTTTTTTTAACTTTTAAAAATAAGATTTCTAACTTTTAACTATTAACTTTGAGAGCCCCACTACACACCCATCCAACCCCCACACAATGTACATTCCACAGCTGTAGTCTCAAAATTCCTGTAATGAAAAGCCCCTATCAAAAATACACTTTGAAATTATTCCTCTATAGTTTCATTTATTTAAAATATAAGCCTATCTGTGTATGTATTCATAAGTACACAAATACACTCAAAATAAAAAAATTTAAATGTAAACTGAATAAAATATACATATTTTAAAGGTTTATACTGTTAGTATTAACAGAACACACATACACACACACTCACCCTTTTTTTGTTCTGACCAATATATTAATATTAGCTAGAATAAAAACAATGTAAATTTATATATTTTATTTTATCATTTTAAATCAATACACAATAGTCATACATATTTATGAGGTATGTAGTGATATTTTGATACATATAATATATAGTGATCAGATTGGGTAGTTAGTATATATACTATCTCAAACATTTATGATTTCTTTGTGTTGGGACCATTCCATATCCTCCTTCTAGATAACAATTTTTAAATGGGACCAAGATGAGGGCATCTGCTGCCACTTCTAACAAGTTATTTGCATTTGTGTACAGATGCTCTGCCACCATTCTACTAATAAGAAAAGGATTCAGTGCTGCTATTCAAGCACAACTCCTTCCGTTCCCATCCTTTCTCCCCTTATCAAGTCATACCTCAGGGAATTGTTTGTCCTCTTTCTGAATTGATGTTCTCCCTCCATTTCTGCTGATTTATTTCCATAAGCATATACACATTCTGTAATGTCTGCTCTCTGATAATCAAAACAAAAACATCCATTGACTCCTGTATAGACCAATATCTCTGTTCTTTGCTGCAAAGCTCCTCCAAAGAGTTTTCTTTACTCACTCTCTTTAGTCCCTCCTCTAGCTTGACCATTGCTCCACTGAAGTTGCACTTGCCAAGGTCATCAATGAACCTCATGTTTCTAAATCCATTGACCCATTCTTAGTCCTCACGGTACTGAGCACCCAGCAGCCCTTGACACGGTTGGCTATTTTCTCCTCATTGACATGCTTTCTTCACCTGACTTCCTGGAAAACCATTCTCTCAGTACCTTCCAAACTGATTTTCTGATGCCTTGTTTACTTTGCTGCTTCTCTTCTCTCAGACCTGTCTAAATGACAGAATATACCAGCACCCAGTAAGAAACTGAATCTGTACTTTTGTCCTAGTTGTTCTCATCCAATGTCATGACTTTCCACCTGAATGTAACAATGTACATAGTTACATCTCAAGCCTGGTCCTCCCCACTGGACTCTAGATTAGTCTAGAAGATGCTGACTCAGCACCTCCATGTCTCTGTCAGGCATCTCATAGTTAACTGCTCCAGTCAAAATTCCATATTTCTGACCTCCATGACTTCTTTCTCATTTGTTGCCCTATCTGTAATTAGCAACTTTAATTTTCCCTTTGTTCAGTCTAAGAGCCATGGAGAGATCCTTGGCTTCTTTTGGCTAATTTTATAAACCATATCCTCTCCAGTCATAAATCTTTTTGACTTTATCTTCAAAACACCTTATGTGTGTTATGTGTCAATGTGGTTAGATTATGGTGTCCAGATGTTTGCTCAAGCACCAGGCTAGATGTTGCTGTAACAGTACCTTTGTACAGATGCGATATTTAAATTAGCAGACTTTGATTAAAGCTGTCCTCGATGTCAGGGGGCTTCATTCAATCAGTCGAAAGCCTCAAGAAAAAAGACTGAGGACCTCCAGAAAGAAGGAATTCTGCCTCCACACTGTCTTCAGACTTGAAGAATGCACCATAAACTTTTGCAGGTCAGTCTATCTGTGGCTCCTTTGCAGGAATCATCTTGAGCCATGTGTCCATATGTCTGAAATCTGAGCAATGTCCCTTATCATTGCTGCTGTCACTCTAGTCCAAGTCACCATCACCTCACATGTATTAATGTAATAGCCTGCTATTAGTCTCTCTGCTGTCCCCACAGACTCTGTTGGTCACACAATATTGAGAGTCGTTCACTTTTATAAGGTAAATCAGATTATGTGTCTCCTCTGCTCAAAATTCTCTAATCCCTATCACCACCACCACCATGCAATGGCCTACAAGTTTGTACATGATCTTACTTCACTCTCTTTTGTATCAAGTATCTATCTCTTCACAGCAGGCTCAACTCCAGCCCCACTGACCTCCTAGCATATCCTTGGACATACCAAGAACATTTATTTCTTATTCTTCCCTCTGCTCAGAATGCTCTTCTCTGTTCTATCTGCATGGATAGTTCTCTCATTTCCCTTAGGTATCTGCTCTCAAAGCCTCTATTGATAACACATACCTTCCTACCCATTGCATTTCTTATTTTCTTTATTCTGCACATCACTGCAGCTACCTAGTTGTATGCACATTTGTATATGCCAATTAAATTTTATTTTTTCAAGCAAAAATTGATAAATGAGGTCTAATGAAACTAAAGAGCTTCTGCACAGCAAAATAAAATATCAACAAAATAAACAGACAACTTACAGAATGGGAGAAAATTTTTACAAACTACGCATCTGACAAAGGTCTAATATACATCTATAAGAAACTTGAACAAATTTACAAGAAACAAACAAACAACCCCATTAAATAGCAGGCAAAGGACATAAGTAGAACCTTTTTAAAAGAAGTTCTACATGCAGCCAACAAGCCTATGAAAAAAAGCTCGGCCAGCGCAGTGGCTCACGCCTGTAATCCCAGCACTTTGGGAGGCCGAGGCAGGTGGATCACCTGAGGTCAGGAGTTCAAGACCAGCCTGGCCAACATGGCGAAACCCTGTCTCTACTAAAAGTATAAAAATTAGCCTGGCATGGTGGTGAGTGCCTGTAAGCTCAGCTACTCAGGAGACCAAGATAGGAGAATCACTCGAACCCAGGAGGCAGGGGTTGCAGTGAGCTGAGATCTCACCACTGCACTTCAGCCTGAGTGACAAGGGCAAGATTCTGTCTCAAAAAAAACCCCAAAAAGTTCAACATCAGAATGACTATTAAGAAATATATAAAAAAACAGATGCTGCTGAGATTGCGGATAAAAAGAAACACTTTAACATTGCTGGTGGGAGTGTAAATTAGTTCAACCTTTGTGGAAGACAGTGTGGTGATTCCTCAAAGACCTGAAGTCTGAAACACCATTTGACCCAGCGATCTCATTACTGGGTATATACTCAAAGGAATATAAATCATTGTATTATAAAGATACATGGACACATATGTTCACTGCAGTAGTATTCACAATAACAAAGGCATGGGATCAACCTAAATGCCCATTCAGTGATATACTGGATAAAAAAATTGTGGTACATGGAATGCCATGCAGCCATGAAAAGAATGAGACCATGTTTTTTTCCAAGGACATGGATGAACTGGAGGCCATTATCCTTAGCAAATTAAAGCAGGAACAGAAAACCAGGTAGCACATGTTCTCACTTATAAGTGGGAGCTAAATGATGAGAAAACATGGACACACAGAGGAGAACAACACACACTGGGGTCTATCAGAGGGTGGAGCGTAGGAGGAGAGGGAGGATCATGAAAAATAACTAATGAGTAAGTAACTACTAGGCTTAGTGCCTGGGTGATGAAATAATTGGTACAACAAACCCGCATGACATGTTCACCTATGTCACAAAACTGCATATCCTGCACATGTATCCCCGAACTTAATAAAAGTAAAAATAAATAAATAAATAATTTTTTTTCCTTAGAGTTGGGGTCCCACTATGTTGCCCAGGCTGGCCTTGAACTCCTGGGCTCAAGCAATCCTCACACTTCAGCCAATTATTTATTTGCTTCTTGTTTATCTATCACCACCACCAGAACATGACCTCCATGATCCAGGAACTAATCTATTTTGTTTGTTCTAGTATCCTCAGAACCTAGAATGACATACCAACTTACAGAAGAAGCTTGATGGTCTATTTTTTTTTTTTTTTTTTTTTACAAACGAATGAAGAGAAAATGAACACATGACTGCATAGATTAGTTCTGATTAGCTTCTTATGGTTTTTGACTTGTAATATGCCTGTGATGGTTAATTTTATGTGTCAACTTGGCTAGACCATGGTGTCCAGATGTTTGACCAAACACCAGGGTAGATGTTGCTGTGAGAGTGCGTCTTGTACATGTGATTCATATTTAAATTAATTAATAGACTTTGAGTGAAATGGAATACTCTCCCTAGTGTGATTGGGCTTCATCCAATTAGCTGAAATACTTAGGAAACAAGACTGAGGATCCCCAGAAGAAGGAATTCTGCCTCCAGACTGTCTTCAAACATGATAATGCATGCTCAACTCTTCCCTGGGTCTCTAGTCTTCCCTGAAAATTTCAGACTTGCTAGACTCCACCATCATGTGAGCCAATTTCTTAAAATCTCTCTCCTTATGTAAGCGATTTGTATGTGTGTGTGTGTGGGTGTATGTTTGTGGATGTAACCCATTTGCTCTATTTCTCTGAGAATCCTAATTAATACAGTGCTTGATGAAAACTTTGTGCTCAGAGTAAAGGCAGTTTGGGCTCTGTCATTCCTCCTTTGCTGATTCCTTTATTCACTAGCAAATATGATAGTAGCAGAGGTGATAGCAACTGACCATACCATGTACTATGTACTGTTCTAAGAGGTGAACATATGCTAACCCAGCTGTATTAGTCTGTTCTCACGCTGCTAATAAAGACATACCTGGGACTGGGTAATTTATAAATGATAGAGGTTTAATGGACTCACAGTTCCACATGGCTGGGGAGCCCTCACAATCATGGTGGAAAGCAAAGAGGAAGCAAGACACGTCTTACATGGCTGCGGGCAAGAGAGAGCTTGTGCAGGGGAATTCCCATTTATAAAACTATCAAATCTCATGAAACTTATTCACTGTGACAATAACTGTATGTGGGAAACTCCCCCATGATCCAATTATCTCCACTTGGTCCTGCCCGTGACACATGGGGATTCTTACAATTCAAGGTGAGATTTGGGTGGGGACACAGCCAAACCATATTACCATCTAATCTCCATCACAATCCATGAGAAATATTCCATTATCTGATTTTAGACAGGAGGAAACAGAAACTCAGAGCATTCAAGTACCACATCTCTTAAGTGGTAAAGGCAGGATTCTAGGCAAGATGGTCTATCTGGGGCTTCCTTGGAGGAACAATCTTAAGCCATGTGCCAATTTTATGTGGGTCACATTAGTCAAAAGCAGACAATATAATCTGTAGCTCCACTTACACAAGCATATTTAATGACACAATGCTTTGCAGTTACTTGTAAGACAGTGGATGATGACACTTTTGCATGGGGGAGCCTACATTCTTTCTTCCCTTAGGACACCATTCAGACTGCACATGATGTGTAACTGACATGGACTCTGTCAATCTATAAATTGTAACCACAAATGACAGATGACTGGGAAGACACTCATATTTATCTGTATATTAAGTATCAGCAAGTTCACTGACTCATTTATAAATAAAATATAAACATGAATACATACTCTTTCTTCCTGTACTCCAATAGATTGTCCTGCTTACCACTGTACTCTACTTGGGAGATCCTTACTTAGACACACTGGTCCTTTTGTTCTCAGATTTGCCAAGTATTTTCTTACCTTCACCCTCCCCCATAAGCTTTTCCCACCAATAACCTCCCTCTCCTTAACATTGCACACCAGTTTGGAAAAATAAAACCGAATGTGAAAATTATAACTCTGTATGTGAGGATTCAGTTCAGCAGACCGATTCTAAACAGTTAACTAAATGTGAAACAGTTTCATGCCATATAACAACACTACTGTGGTCTTTTTCTGGGCAAACAGTGGTCAGATAATTCCTGCACCTCTCTAGGAGATGCAGATAAATTGGCAAATCTCCAAAGGAAATTCACAGTCAACTAGGGGAGGCAGATCTTCATATGTTGCAACATCTGTTTGTTTTTCCCTACATTCCTCTTGTAAAAACATAGAACCTTGATATCAAAATTAGATTTGAGTCTGGGAATATATATAACTTTCTTCTAAAGCTTTGTTGAGTTTTATCTGAAAATAGCAGTCAAACTGTGATATTCTTCACCATATAGTTCATCCTCCCGCAAACAGAATAAAACGAAAAAAAATAAAGCTGGGTGACATTGTGAACATTTTTCAAAACACCAGCATAGTTTTTGGTAGTTTGGGCATCGTATTAATTATTACTTTTTATATTATTTAAACTGTCAAACTTAATTCACTAGACACTGTCTAGTGTACATTTTCCCCCAACAAGAATTTCGTATAAACACGCTAAGTAATTGAAAGATATTGTCTTCTCCACAGAATCAAATGTTACATAGACTATATGAACAAAAGAGATATTTGACAAAACCCAAATATATGGTCGATGCTGAAGCATTAAAACTAAAGCAATCATATTTTTCTTGTATACGATTACAGCTCTGCTTGACACCCCCCTTAACCACTTTTTAGAACTGTATGACTCCAGTGGACTCACATTTTTCACACCTTTGTCTCTTCCACAAAAGGTGTGAGGAAAAGAGGAGACAAGTGTGTGGCTTAAACCAAACTCATTTTTGGAAGCCAAATTTGAGGAGGGGAAAGAGCGTAGAAATGGAGGTTAGTCATTAAACTAACGCCACCTTTCCTCTTCCAATTAAAAGCATCTTTTACTGTCAATCTCTTCCAAAAATTATCTGCTGCTATTTCATTATAGGTTGCCATTTAAGGAAAAACAACATAGAATAAAATAATAAGTCAAGAATAGCACTGATTAAACAGAAATTTTATTCTGCTTCTTGTAAGAAAATGCCTACAAGATGCTCAAAGGAGATATCAAAATGTTAATAGGCTCCCCTTTTTTCCTGCCCTTAAAGATAAACATAATCTACCTATGAATCATTCTCATTTTGTTTGCATATTTCATATATTAAAAATACATGTGTGTGTATATATATATGTACACACATACTCAAACTTGTTTGAGTCATGCTTATTTATCAGTTATATATATATATACAATATGTGTTATATATAAGTACATATATAAGATATGTTATATGCATTACTATACATATATCAGTAAAAGTATGTATATATATGGGGTATGTACATATATATATATAAATACACATATAAATGTATGTGTATATATAGGGATATGTGTATGTATATATATATGTATACACATACATATATAAAAGTATGTTTATATACATACTTTCACTGATATATGTATAGTAATATATATAACATATACCCTATATATGTACTTATATATAACACATATTATATATGTAACTGATAAGAATGACTCAAACAAGTTTGAATATTTAAGGTTTATAATTGAAAAAAATAAACTTTTTCTTTTTCTATCTATACGATATACATATTTTTAAATGTATTTGTAATTTTATTTTTATGTTGTAAATAGTATTGCTTTCTTGATTTATTTATTTTATTTTATTTTTCATGTTATTGGGGTACAGGTGGTATTTGGTTACATGAGTAAGTTCTTCAGTAGTGATTTGTGAGATTTTGGTGCACCCGTCACCCATGCAGTGTACATTTTACCATATTTGTAGTCTTCTGTCCCTCTCCCTCCTCCCACTCTTCCATCGAAGTCCCCAAAGTCCATTGCATCATTCTTATTCCTTTGTGTCCCCATAGCTTAGCTCTCACATATCAGGGAGAACATACAACCTTTGGTTTTCCATTCCTGAGTTACTTCAGTTAGAATAATAGTCTCCAATCTCGTTCGGGTCACTGCACATGCTGTGAATTCATTCCTATTTATGGCTGCATAACGTTCCATTGTATATATGTGTATATACTACAGTTTCTTTATCCACGCATTGATTGATGGGCATTTGGGCTGGTTCCAGGATTTTGCAATTGTGAACTGTGCTGCTACAAATGTGTGTGCAAGTATCTTTTTCGTATAATGACTTCTTTTCTTTTGGGTAGATACCTAGTAGTGGGGTTGCTGGATCAAATGTTAGTTCTACTTCTAGTTCTTTAAGGACTTTCCACACTGTTTTCCATAGTGGCTATGCTAGTTTACATTCCCACCAGCTGGGTAGAAATCTTCCCTTTTAACTGCATCCACACCAACATCTACTGTCTTTTGATTTTTAAAATTATGGTCATTCTTGTAGGAGTGATGTGGTATCACATTGTGGTTTTCATTTGGATTTCCCTGATTATTAGTGATGTTGAGCACTTTTTCTTATTTCTTGTCTTCTGCTAGCTTTTGAATTTGTTTACTCTTACATGTTTAGTTATTTTAATTGTGTGTTAGGGTGTCGATTGTAATCTATCCATCTGATAAAGGGGTTAATATCCAGGATCTACAAGGAACTTAAACAAATTTACAAGAAAAAAACAACCCCATCAAAAAGTGGGGTAAGGATATGAACAGACACTTCTCAAAAGAATACATTTATGTGGCCAACAAACATATGAAAAAATGTTCATCATCACTGGTCATTAGAGAAATGCAAATCAAAACCACAATGAGATACCATTTCTTACCAGTTAGAATGGATACCATTAAAAAGTCAGCAAACAACAGATGTTGGAGAGGATGTGGAGAAATAGGAGTGCTTTTACACTGTTGATGGGAGTGTAAATTAGTTCAACAATTGTGGAAGACAGTGTGGCAATTCCTCAAGGATCTAGAACCAGAAACACCGTTTTACCCAGCAATCCTATTAGTGGGTTTATACCCAAAGGATTATAAATCATTCTAGGATAAACACACGTGCACATGTGTTTATTGCAGCACTATTCACAATAGCAAAGACTTGGAACCAACCCAAATGCCCATCAATGATAGACCATGGAATACTATGCAGCCATAAAAAAGGATGAGTTCCTGTCCTTCACAGGGACATGGATAAAGCTGGAAAACATCAGTCTCAGCAAACTAATACAGGAACAGAAAACCAAACACCACATGTTCTCACTCATAAGTCAGAGTTGAACAGTGAGAACACATGAACACAGGGATGGGAACATCATACACTGGGGCATGTCAGGGCATGGGGCATTGTGGGAGTGATAGCATTAGAAGAAATACCTCATATAGATGACAGGTTGATGGGTGCAGCAAACACCATGACACGTGTATACCTATGTAACATACCTGCCTCGTCTGCACATGTATCCCAGAAGTTAAAGTATAATTTTAGAAAAGGAAAAAAATAAAAAAAATTAAAAAAGATAATCTATATGCTTACATTAAAATGGTTTTAATACTTTCTGCAAAGCAATAATTATATGAAGCCTCATTAAAACATTTTAATGTGGTAAATACAATCTGAGATTTATTATTGAATCTAAATGTTAACTGAAGAATTCTATTGGCTGGGTGTGGTCACTCACACCTGTAATCCCAGTGCTTTAGGAGGTCAAGGTGGGAGGGTGGCTTGAGGCCAGGAGTTTGAGATTGGCCTAAGCAACATAATGACATCCTATCTCTAAAATAATAATAATAATAATAATAATTGTATTGACAATTCTGTTTGCTGCTGTCCCAGCAGGAGAAAATTTCTCCAAGTTGAAATTAATTTTTTAAAAAAGAAGTACAGTAATAAAAAAGATAAAGAGCAAGATTTGAGAGAAAAACTAGAGGGACTTAGTTATTCAGATAGAAGAGAGAAAGACAAAAAGAGCAATGAAATACTTTCTTGTTTATAGATTCAAATAAAAAGCTATTTCTATCCTGTATTCCTAGGGATGCTAGCTTTGTTTGTTACCAAATCAAATTGTGTGTGTGTTTCTGTGTGTTCATGCATGTATATGTTTGTGTCTGCGTGGTGTAAAGAATGCAATCTTTCTTGCGTTGATCACATAATACTCCTCAAAATTATGAATATGGATCAATTTACTATTAAAACTTTCATCTGATCCTCATGATAAAGAGAAAGGTGTGACATGGAAGGCACTATAAAATGTCCTTTGACAGAAGTTTGAGTGAACCTTATTCAGAACTGGGCTGACAGTGTAGACTGAAGTTATCTTCCTGGCCTGGCTCTAGAGCTAGAATTTTAAGAGAAAGGCAGTGTCCTCATCAGCACCAAGAAAAAGTGAAAATCATATAACATTGTCATGTTGTATTTTGTCATTTAATGTAAAATAAGACACTTAAAATTAAAAACTCATATTTTCCTATGCAGCAATAGTTTATCTGTAGAAAGAAACCTTGGCTGTGTTCTAACACATTTGCAAACCTGTAAATCAGGGTGCATGATTGAAACCACGGCTGATCCCACTTCCACAGTGGAACTTAGGCATCACTGTTCAGGAAAACAATGCATTGAGCTCTTGATTGTTTCATGTCTTTTACTTTTATTTCCTGAGAAATAGATGTACCGATATTGAAGCCAGCTAGTTGAATGATCTGTTTCTGGGCCAAAGGAAATGCAAAAGATTAAGTGCTGAAAGGTAGCTGTTAGGAAATTCAGAAGGTGAATTTTGCTTTTCTGTCAGTTGGCTGATACCAAGCTTACTTGATAATAAGAGCTCTTTAGAGGAACATAAATGTCAGTTTTGCGTCAGCCTGTAACCTGAGGAAAAGTGTGAAAAGGTAGCACAGCCCCTCCCTCAATTTAAACTTTGTAAAGGGGCTTTTGACTGACTTCCCTTGGTTTGTGGTTTCTGGATCTAGTATTCCAGACCATTGAATGTTTCTTTGTGGGTGTTCAGGCCAAAAGAGACTTATCTGTAGACTCACACCCCCACCCTGTGGTTCTGGCCAACCAATGACGCTAGCTCAGAATGAGTCTCTTAACGGTAACATTTAGCCTATTTCTACACACTTCTCTTAAAGCAGCACGTCCAGCTTGTACTTGAAAAGGGGCTTTATTACCTAACTTAAATTTTTTAAAGAAAAATAATATTTATTTCTAAATCTGATAACTCATCTAAATAATTCTGGAATTATTACGGCAAAGTAGAAATAAGTAGTCCTACTTTAAACAATAAAGCTTCACTCATGGGCATTAATACTAAAACATTTGTCTAAATGAGAAAAAATTCAGGTTTAATTCTGAATTCTTAACTTTTGTGTCTTTACTGAGGATAACTGATCAAAATAATAAAGATAGAAACAAAAACCACTATACTAAAGATGTAGTGAACTGAGATAGTTAAAGGAGGAAAAATAATATCATTAGTAGAATAATGTTGTAAACCTTAAATTCAGTTTCGGTTGATAATTTTGACTCTTCCTTTAGAATCATTCATTAATTCCAAATATTTCCATCATAGCCTATGACTGCATTTTAAATTACTGGGGTTCAAATTAAAATGTATGGCAGTTTAATATTCTATTATCTTTCATTTAGAGAGAAGTCGTTTTAGAAGCTAACAGATCACATTGCAATTAAATTTTTAGAGCTAATCAATTAATCCCCTTAGCTGCCATTTGCTTAGTTTACCTATTGAACTCAGTTATATTACTTTTATTGAGGAAACTAGGAATTTCTCCTCCATTGTTCTGGCTCGTATCTGGAAGTAAAGAATCTTATATTTTCTGATGAAGTCTTAACATTCCTAAAGTGATTTCCTATTCCATAAATCTCCCACAGCGCCAAGCCATCAATCACTAAGACCCCTGTCTTATGATAACCACAAGCAAGGTAATACTAATAAAAACTGGGATTGTAGGGAACAGGCTAGAAAGAAAGGCTGATGTGTTCAATAAGAATCTATTATACTCTGTACCACAATAGCAACCTTTGTTTTTGTTTAAATTATATTTTAAATCCTTGTGAATACAGGCAAAAGCAAATCCTAAATAAGAAGTAACGCGTAGTGTTCAATTTCTGCTCCTTTTCTTTCCTTCTGTTACCTCTTGGTCATTTCCCTCCTCATTAGCACCTTTGACTGAAACTCAACTATGGAAAAGAGCTGGAGAGTGACGTTCACTAGGCTATCCTGCTCCTGCTAATGTAGCCCAGGAAGGAAAAAGTGAAGGGCAGGAAGTTGTAGCGGGTCACAGGAAGGTTTCTGAGCCTATAGAGAGGCAGTATATCTTTGAATGCTTTCTTCCCAATGTGCCTTGATAACTAAAAAATGGGTTATGCTCAAGTAAGCACATGTACCTAACACTTTTATTTTGGGATAAGTAAAAAGCTTCCATTGTTTATTTTGCTAAAAATTAATGTTCCATGGAAGAACTGATCTAGCATTGCTATGGTTTGAATGTATCCCTTCCAAAATTCAGGAGTTTTCAACTTGACTATGAAGATCTGAGGCTTTTAAGAGATGACTGGGCCATGAGGGCTCTTCCCTTGTACATGGGATTAAGATCCTTATCAAAGAGGCTTCACTCAGCATTCAGCCAGTTTGCCCTTCTGCTCATTCACCAGTGCACCTTCCCTGCAGAGAATGCAGCATCAAAGCAGTGCAGAATGCAGGTGCCATCTTAGAAGGAGAGGACGGCTGTCCCTGTACAACTGAGCCTACTAGAAGTTTGCTCTTGGACTTTCCAGCCTGCAGAACTGTGATACATGTGTTTCTGTTACTTATAAATTACCCAGCCTGTGGCATTTGGTTATGACAGCAAAAGAAAGAGTGAGAACAGAACCTACAGCATGCCTATATAGAATCCCCATATTTATCATCAAATTTGCACAGGCTTTCCTGTTCCATATCCCTAATACTCCCTATTATTCTATGATAAGGAGATTGCTATCATTCCCTAGAGTTCACTTTCCTGGTTACAAACCTTAAAATTTAGGTCATCCTTGACATTTTTCTTCATTTCTCTTCTCTTGCTGACTCTCTACTATACTGAATCCATAATCAAGACCTACCAATTTCTACCTTCTAATATCTCTTATAGAAATCTACTTCTTTTCCAATCCCTTTCTTTAGGCTATGCTGGAATCTGTCTTCTGAATGACCAACAAAACTCCTAGATCTGTTTTACTATCTGGATTCTCAAATCTGTGAAAATAGAGACCAAATTTGTTTTTTTTTTTTTTGATTCCTCTCTGAATCCCCAGAAACTTCTATAGGACCTGGCATGTAGAAAGGGGAAAAAGGTATCAGTATATATTGCCAATAATTTTATAATGTAACTAGAGACGATGATTATGCCTTTAACTTTTAAATTTCTTTACCTACTAACAACACACACACACACATTTTTCTACAGACATCATGTGGCATTGTAGCTAAAGGACTGTTGTAGACAGATCTTGAGATCACTAGTTTCACATATAATCAACACACATTTCTTGAGATCTAATAGAAAATGTCCTCTCCATCTCACATGCTTTGTGTAAAACTATTAAACAGCTCTGAAATGACCTGAAACAGGAATCTTTGGTTCTAGCTACCTATTTGTAGACTGTATAGTGGATGGTTAATGCCCAGTGCTTTAGGATGGTTAATGCCAGTGGAATCTGATAGTACGTCTACCATTTACTAGGTATGCAACTTAGACAAGTCACTTTCTCTCTCTTAGATTTGGTTATTTCTACTATAAAATTAGAATAAAAACACATAACTTCCAAGTTTTTTTGTGAGGGTTCGAGACAATATTAATAAAGTGCCCACCACAGTGCTTAGCACATAGAAAGAAATACTTAATAAATTTTAGCTGGACTTTTCAAATGACGATCTCTTTAAGTTATAAAATAACTTGTGCTCATCTTTCTGGCAAAAAGAAGTGTTGTGATTATGAAACATTTTTATGCCTCCAAAGGCCATTTACAACTATTCAAGAATCTGCTTAAATATCATGGAGAAATTTGCAGGACAACTATTATTACTCTCAATTTTTCTAAAAATAAAGAACTAGAGACCCAAAGAATTGCACAAATTTTACAAGGTCATAGAGTGAGTTAGCAACTAAACTCGGAAGTGGGCTTAACCTTTGGAATTTCTCATCTGCTTTTACCTGTGGCCCCTCAGTAACAAGGGTTTAATTCATTTCAAAGATGCTTGAATTGTGGGTATGAATCTTTCAATTTACCAAGCCTTTTTGGAACTGTCAATGTTAAGCACATTTTAAGACACAATAAATATTCTGCGATTTCACTACCTGTTTAGCCTAGTCTTTCTATTTAAAGCTGTAATTAGTCCTACATTCAGTTACTCATTAAAAGTTACAGAAACAAAACTATGCATGAGGCACCATGAAGAGATGCAAAAGCAAATGTGCCCTGCTGTCAAGTGCCCTGCCCTCATTGACTCCTTATAGTCTAAGAATAAATCTGCTAAAATGTCCAGCAGCCAAGGGAGGGAAAAGACCATCATTGCAAGTTTTCCTTCCAGTAGAACCATCAACACCCTGGAGATGGGAGATCAGCCTAGAGACACGAAAAACACAGCAATCTACCTTTAAGCAATTATTTACCCCTGTTCCAGCAGATCACCAAATGGAGAGAATCTTTTATAAAAGAGAAAAGGAAAAGAAAGGCTAGATAGAAATGGGACCCAGAAAATATTTCTGGGTGGTAGCATGCTGAAGTCCAGATGGAAATTTAGCATTAATTTGGCTAACACTATTTCAGTCACAGCACATTTTCAACTATTTATTTTTGTACTGAGCCTCTCCTAGTAAGGTGGGTATCAAATGGAAATTTTTTTCTAAGGTGGCATTTCAAATAATAACAATAATAATAAAATCCTGGATCAAGAACACTTTTTCCACTAGATGCATAAGGAAGCAAAGCAGGGAGTCTGAATGGTCCTATATTTTTTGGCTAATTGAATCTGTTCATGTAAATGACATCTCTTCATTTCTTCCTTTAAAACGTTTGTTTTTCTATCCTTTTAAATGATTGGCTCCAAATTTGAGATGCTTGTTTCTTTAGTGTTGATACCCAAATACAAATGCAATCCTCTAATTTATACCATGGGGGAAAGGAGGGCTGGAGTATGAGAGGCGGATTTTATCCATGCCATGGTTACATATAGAAAATTGATTTTCCAACCATACCGAATGATAAAGTCCATCTTTGATATATTCCTGTCTCACTGCTTTCCTGGTCTTAAGGCATCCGATCTCAGGTCAACACCCCTTGGAGTGTAATTCAGAACACAGTCCCTTCCCTTTAGAGGTCTCATGCCACAGGGTATGGGTATGTTTTCTTTGGCTAGGATAGACCTTATGAAAGAAATTATTCTGCTGCCTAACTGACAGAGTTGGGCATGGGGTACAGAGAAATGGAGCCTCTCCCAGTGGCCCTTTGCCTGGAATTTGTCCTAAAAGCATGAAACTAAGCAGGATTTGTAGCAGACAGATGTGGATAACATATGCACTACCTTTCCATTCTGGTGTCTGTTTGCATGAGAATGATAAACTGCAGGATTTTAAATGTGGCCCTTGGTAACAGTGAAGTTGTGAACTCTTGGAGAGCCCTGGTCCCAGGTTTGATTGGGAAGTCTATTGTGGATAGATCTTCTGGCCAAACAAACAACCCCCTCCCCGCTAAAAAAAAAAAAAAACAAGAAACAAAAAACTCTCATAGTGTCACGTCTGCTGGAGCAAGCTTTCTGAAAATAATAAGCAAAAGATTTTTAGTAGTCCATGAAAAGTATGTATGCTATAAACAGACAGCAGTCAAATTTGGTGGCTAGTCAACACTGCTTGCCCTAAAACTACCTAAAAACTGGAGCTACTCCGGTGGCTCACGCCTGTAATCCCAGCACTTTGGGAGGCCGAGGCGGGTGGATCACGAGGTCAAGAGATTGAGACAATCCTGGTCAACATGGTGAAACCCTGTCTCTACTAAAAATACAAAAAATTAGCTGGGCATGGTGGTGCGTGCCTGTAATCCCAGCTACTCAGGAGGCTGAGGCAGGAGAATTGCCTGAACCCAGGAGGCGGAGGTTGCGATGAGTGCGCCATTTTACCACAGCCTGGGTAAAAAAAGTGAAACTCTGTCTCAAAAAAAAAAATAAAATAAAGAAAAAACAAAACAAAACAAACCAAACAAAAAAAACTGGAGCTACTCAGCAGGCCAACGGTATTTCTTCAAATGCCTCTTGTTACCTGGGCAACATCTTAACCTAGAATTACTGAAGGGTCCAAGAGCTTGTTTCTTTGGTTCTTTTGTTTTGTTTTGTTTTGTTTTGGATGAGTTTCCAGACAGTTACCGTGAAACTATCGTTGTGTAGTGAAAAGAGTCCCTTTTGGGGTCATATGAGTTCCAGTCTGGCTCTGCCATTTTAATGGTAAGCAAATTGTTATCTTACATTTAAAGTGACAGAGATGATTAACATGACCTCCAGCTTACCTTTTCACTCTAAAACATTATGGCATCAGTGTCACCAGAGTTATCATAGTGAGTCAATCGGAAAAGGTGAGTGTCTAAAATCAGCAATTTGTAAGTGGTTTATGGGAAATATATATTATTGATTATATTATAAAACATTCATTACTTTTTTTTCTGGAATTTAAATTGGGAGTAAAACCTGGGAATTGAGATGAGCTCTGTCTTGTTCTCTGACTAGCACATTTCTTCTTCCTTTTTTTTTTTTGAGGCAGAGTCTTGATTTGTTGCCCAAGCTGGAGTGTGGAGTGCAGTGGTGTGATCGCGGCTCACCGCAATCTCCCTCTCCCAAGTCAAGCAGTTCTCTTTCTTCGGCCTCCCAAGTAGCTGAAACTACAGGTGCATGCCACTACGCCCAGCTAATTTTTGTATTTTTTAGTAGAGATGGGGTTTCACCATGTTGGCCAGGATGGTCTCTATCTCTTGACCTTGTGATCCACCCTCCTCGGCCTCCCAAAGTGTTGGGATTACAGGTGTGAGCCACTGCACCTTGTCATGACTAGCACAATCCTAAACCAAGAACTGAACTTCCTGTTTGTACATGGCAGTCAGTTGAGGTCTCAGCTTAGAGCAGTAATTGGCAAACCATGACCCTCAGGCCACATGTAACCTGCAACCGCCTGTTTTTGTAAGACTGAAAACTAAGAATAGTCTCCTCCATATATATTTTTTCTCTATATTTTAAATAGCTGAAAAATATCAAAACAAGAATAATATTGTACAACAGGAAAAATACATGAAATTCAAATCTCAGTGTCAAATAAAGTTTTATTGAAACACAGCCACACTCATTTGTTTACTGTTATCTATGGATGCTCTCATACCACCACAACAGAATGAATAGTAGCATCAGAGACAGTATAGCTTGCAAAGCTGCAAATTTTTATTATCTTATTATTAAAACAAAATTGCCAACCTCCGGCATGGAGGGAGGGTATGAATTGTTAGAAATACATTAGGAAAGAGAGAAAAGAGAAATAATTACTAAGAATAAAAACATAAAGAAGGAAAACCATAAGATCACTAAATTGTAATTTCAATAACGTTAGCCATATTTAGTAGCCATAGTAGCCAAATGGTACTACTACCATTTTGAAAATATATCACATGTATTATTTTATTATTCCTAGGGCAAAAGAAAGTTGTGAGGGAGTAAGAAAAGTAAGATACTCTCTATTTTACTGAAGGATAGTGAGGCCCAGAAAAGTTCAACGTGAATCACACAGCTAGTTAACCACAGATCTGAGACTATAACCCAGGCCCCTGAAGATTTATTCCAGTAGGCCTGACTTAAGTAACATGCAACAGAAGAGGACTGGGGTGAAAGAGAAGGGTCATTCTGGGAAAACGGAATCAAAGACTTACTTAAAAGACTGAATTGTCACTCTTCTACAGAATGCACTTAAAATCTCAGGTTGACCATATCAACCCATGCATTGGTTCTATTAAAGGTTACACACACACACACACACACACACACACACACACGTGATTGTAAAAGATTTACCATTATCCAAACAATTGTTGACATACAAACCATTTCGTTTAGACAACACTCTGTCTCAATACCTACACAAATACTCAGTAATTTGGGCCACATTTATATATTCTGTGTCGTAGGAAACAAAAAGGACAATAATGTTCAGATCTCAAGATTTATATCTTTGAACAAATGACCAAACACCAAATTAAAAATAAAAATGAACTAAATAAGTTCTATATCCAGCAAACTACAATAATGCCAAAACTGTCATTTCTGATCCCTACGTCTTGTGAGAAAGTAGCCAATAAATGCAGCCGCGGTCTCTCCCACCTCAGCAATCACCATCAACCCCAAATCCAGAGCAGCTGATACAATTTAGTGGCACAGGAGGAGACAAACATGTGGGAAAGCAAACCCTGAAAGTCAATTGGATTATAAAGTGGAGACTTTTGTGATAAAGGGGACTTAGTTTTACAGCTTAGTTGAGCACGAGTGGGGAGAAAAAAGAAAGAAGAAAAATCACTCGGGGTCTCTTTGCTTAAGTTATTTTACAGATTTATTGAAATGTGCACGTGGTAGAAAATGACTTCCAGAAGTTAGAATTTTAGCTAAGCCATACTGTGGTGGCTGGCTCTCCTGTGCAAACACTGCCTTGTGCTCTGAGCTCTGAGGTAATGTGAGGTAACTGTTTACACTCAGGAGCACTTGACAATGTTAATTGCAGGATGCCTCTGGCCCAGGCTGGCATGGCCCTCCTGGATCCTCCACTCTGATTAGAAATTTGTGAAATATAACCCGTCTTGCCAGGTACAATCACGTTTGGGTCAAGCCATTTTTACTAAGTAAAAAAAAGTGGCAAAATACAGTGGAAATACATACGTACACACACACACACACACACACACACACACACACACACACACACACGAGTAGGTCATAGTAGCCAATGCTGAGTCTACACAAGCCCACTTGAGTTGATATTTTAACTGATCATGACATTCAAAATGATCAAGCCATTCTTCATGGGAGAGGTAGCATTTGGTTGGTTGCTCCTGGCTCTCTGCTGTTTCCTGCGGTTACTGTTTGCTGTGGAACATGGAGCCTTGCTTATTGATAACTGGGAACACTTTATTAAATGCCAATGTACTGGCGAGGTTAAGCAGCTTCACTAATTTCTTGGCTTCCTAATTTCTAGCCAAAAAGTCAACAAACAGATCTGAGCTACGCCTACAGGAATCCAAAACAACCCATGAATATTATTTAATCCACTTCATCGGTTTGATCAAATTCACAGGTGGCTTAATGAATCTGGGTAGAAAAAGCCACAAGCTTAATTCATAGTAAAACAAAACACGATCAATTTAAGTAATCCATTGAGAGAAATATAGTTGAGCACTTTGTTTGCTGGAATGTCATGCTAAAGAGAAATCGCTGTTTACAGAATTTCATGAGGCCCTTTCTGGCTCTGCGTGATGCTAGAAATACTGTCTTCTTCCCCTGGAGTTTCTTAGCATTTCATTTAATAATAGTATGTGAGTTAGATATTATTCATGTGTAAGCATTTTGTACTATTTTTTCTTCCCTATTAGTTTATCATTTTCTTGAAGTAAGGAATCATGATGCATTTTTGTATTACATATGGCGGAATGTCATCCACAGATGAGTTGCTCTAGAACTAGGTAATAAAAACAAATTAAAATAATTAATTAATGATGGATAGGCAAAGTTTCTTACATTTTTTAGGCTCTTCTGTTGTCAGTAATTCTTTCAGCATATGCTCAGTAGAGATATCCTTAGTTATAAGCATGGTCCTTGTCACTTCAGGTACACAAATATAAACAGGACACAATCACTGCAGGTAATTTAGGGGAATCATATTATGAGAATAAACATTTTTAACAGAGTACAGAATAGAGTATATCTTATTAGTGAAGTCCAAACAAAGAAGATTCAAAGAAGGGGCTTTGTCATTTTACTTGTTAATTAATTGCCTCTTCATCTATTAAATACTTATTTATTTTAGTCAATCATGAAAAACATCAATAAGTGATAACATTTGTTATCACCTATCTAGTCTTTTGTGCTGTAAACTAATTGCAATACATTATATGTATGAATTCATTAAATCCTCACAACACATTGGTGAGGTATGTATTATTATCGTCTCTATTAGATGGATGAAAAAATCTGGGGAACAGAGAGATGTTAAGTAACATGTGCAGTATCACACAGTACATAATTAGTGGAGCTGGAATGTGATCCCAGGCACTCCGGCTCAAGGGTTGTCCTATTAACTAAAATACTCATGTTGACTTCACACTTGCTCTTTCAGAGTTTATGATCTAAAAGGAAAGAAGTGTATAAGCAAGTAAACACAGAAGAATTTTACTAGTTCCAATAAGTGTGAGGTTGGGAATGGTCTGAGATAAGAAATGATGAGGCTTGCTAGCATGAGAGTGGAGAGAAGCTAGGCAGACAGAGTGTTTAGAACAGGTCTCTCAGAAGTCGTGGCCTTTAAATAGAGTTTAATGATGAGCGCTCCAAGCAAGCAAAGAGGAGCCAAAGAAATACCATTCTGGATGGAGGAAATAATAAGATAAAGGCCACAGAGAACTTAGAAAAATATTAGTGAGGCATGTTCTAAGAGTAAATGGTGTGAACCCAAAAAAGTGATCATGTCTTCCAAAAGGGCAAGGAAGGACACAGAGGGCTTTGCACACTTTGGTGAGGACAGATACTCCTAAGGGTTCTAGGAAGCCACCGTAAGTCCAAGTAAAGCTCAAGAACAAGGCAAATGGTAGATGTTTTTAAAAGGATAAAGTAGGCTTTGGGCTTAGCCTAGGGGCCTAGGTGAAGTTTTGTTTCAACATTAGCTTACAATTTATATTTATAGAAAAGCTAAGGCAGGATATAATACTTTCCAAAAATTGAAACTTAAAGTTATACCTGTTGATGTACTATACTAAACTCTAAGATTTATCATATATCATTCCATTTAACTCACAAACAAAAGGATTGCTGGATGCCAGGTGCTGTGCTAAACATTAGTGCAAAAGCATACAGATCTCGAATAAGATCTCTGTGCATACTGGAGTTAAATAAGGGCACAGGTGATACAACGTTCATTACTCCCTATGGGAGTTCAAATCCCAGCTGTGCAACTTTAGCGTATTACTTACATGCTATACGCCTCAGATAGAACAGGATGATAATAAAATTCGTGGTTTAGAAAATGAGGATAAGCAAAAAGGATGATATAGACAATACAAACTGACTAGACTAAAAAAAAATAAAGTTAGCTACTTTCATGAAGACATAATAATATTATATAATTATCCTTAAGAAAATATTAGGTATTCACTCTGTCTGTATCTACTAATGAGTATACACACATATAATTTAATAAAACCAAAAACAGAGAGCAATTCATTGCTTGCTAAGTGACAAAACAAATTCTAAAGATTTTTTTAAAGCTACAGGATTTCAAAGAAGGGAGAAACCAGAGAAAGTTTCTACAGTGAGGATCTTTTGAGCCCCGCCTGCTCAGAGACCAACGACTGTAAATAGCACTAAACAGGCCAATGTAGTTTGAGTTTTAAATTTCTATTTTGGGCACTATTTGGAACTCAGCTTTTTTCAGAGGCATCCTAAACTCACCAAGACTTTTCAGGCCATGAAAGGGAATACGTAACCTAGGATTTGTACATTTGACCATATCCTGGCAGAACCCATCACAACAGTGTTTAGAAAATAATTCAACAGAAGACAAGCCATGCTGATGCCACCCAAATCTATGTCATCTATAATTATAACGAAAGTGTCTTAGAGTATAGATGTGATATCACATACAATTTTAGGAAGTAAGATATGGGGAAAAGGCTTACTATTTAGTAATGGATGGTAAATTCTGTAGCATAATTAGGTTTCTCATAAAATGCTTTATCAACATTTCATCTTGTACACAAGATTATAATACCAAATTAGAATGATGTTTGCAAACACACATACATAGATCTTAGAAGAGTAATTTTCTCTCTTGATAGCCTTATAACATAGAATAATCTGAAGAATTATAGCATAGAGATATATTGAAATAAACTGCAAGAATGCCAAAAAATGAGGCCTCAGTAGTATAAAATGAAATAACAATGATCAAGTTAAATTCATTTTGTTTTTAATGTGGACTTTGAGAATGGCACATATTACAAAATAGAAAATTGAGAGTAATTTTTGTGGAGTATGTGTTTTGAATCCCATGTAATAAATACATAAAGCAAATTGCCACAAGTTGTGAAAATTATTTTCTTCATTTCAACCAGGAGCTTTGTTCTTCAAAATGATAATGTGGTGTTAAAAGTTTGATTGCAAAATGGCTGTGCTCTGGGGGCAGCTTCTGTGCTGCTTGTGCGGTTTCTGCTGATACGAATTTGATATTTTACAAATGCAGAATATGAAATATATTCCTAACATGTGTTTCATACACTTATAATACACTAAAATGTAAAACAGCATATGCTTGGGACATTTCTTGGCTGTGTGCTTAATGCTGTATATCTGGAAACTGTTAAATGCTATTATAGAAATAATTGAAACATTTCGCAGTTTCATGCAGTGAATTTTGCATGTAACACTCATACTCCTTTCTTCAGTCATAGAGGACTTTACACGACTGATACACAAACGTTTCCATTAGAATCAGGAACACAGACATGGTATTTCTTTTTATGAACCAATGTTAGGTAAACTTTGGCGGTGTTTCAGACTTAATTTTGCCAACAACCACCTATCACTGAATAGATTCATGGAGATAGGTTTTTCTACAAATAAATTAATGAAAATAAAGATAGACAAAATTTCTACTTTAATAATTAAAAAAGGACATCCCTATTCCTCTTAAGTTCATTTTTCTCCTTCTATTTCCTCTTCAGAAATATATATAATTGAATCACTCAGATATAACTCTTGCTTTAACTTTTTTAAGATGAGAGTAATCAGTTTCTAGTAAGATTTCTGACTTCAATTTAAACAAATTGGAAGCTTGTAATTCCTACAGAGAATTCAGAAATGAATGGTCTGAGAGTTGAGTCCATCTTCTCTATTTAATGCAAAACTATATTGAGTGCCTGATTAGGTTGCTGGCAGCCATAGGAAGGTTTAGAAAGTCTGACATGATTCAATAATAATATTAAATTATTATTCAATATTATGATTTTTTTTGAGACAGGGTCTCACTCTGTCACCCAGGCTGCGGTACAGTGGCGTGATCATGGCTCACTGCAGCTTCCACCTCCCCAGGCTCAGGTGATTGTTCCCCTTCTCCCCCTTGGCCTCTGGAGTAGCTGGGATGACAGATACATGCCAACATGCATGACTAAATTTTATTTCTGAAGAGGAAATTTCACCATGTTACCCAGGCTGGTCTTGAATTCCTGGGTTCAAGCAATCTGCCTCAGCCTCCCAAAGTGCTAGGAATACAGGCTTGAGCCACCACACCCTCCCCAATATTAATTTTGTATTCCTGAGCACTGAATGCCACTATTATTTCTAGATCATTTAGAAACTACATAATATATGTTTTATCCAACGTTCTCAGGACAAACCACACCATTTATTTTACTGAATACCAATTGTTACTGCTAAAGTACAGTATGTGCCTGTATGAATATTGCATTGATAGCGGGCGTCTTCAATGCAGTGCTTCTCCAAGTGGGGTCCCCAGAACACCATCAACTATCATCACTTGGGAACTTCTTAGAAATGCAAACTCACAGGCTCCAGTGGAGACCTACTGAAACAAACTGGGATGAGGTTTGGTGGTCTTTGCTTTAACCTTCCTCCAGATAATAAAGAAGCATGCTCCAGTTTGAAAAGCGCTGCTCTAAAAGGGTGGATCCATTTTATCATCTACTCAGAAAATGAGTTTCAACAGCATGTTAGAATTCTCTGTCCAGTTACAGGGTCTATGACAAGTTGGAGGGAAAACTTTTACATTAAAGTCAAATAGATCTGCTAGAGACAGAATAGACAAAAGATAACCAGTCCCTATTCTGGAAGAAAAAAAATACTGCTTTCTCTTGCCCTTGTCTGTGTCCCATATTTCCTCTGCCAAAATACATCCCCATGTGTGCACACACATACACACACACACACATTTATACTACCCCTAAAAAAAAGATAACTTCCCCACCCCCCACTTTCATTTAAGTAAAGATTTTACATAAGACAATCAAGTATCTCAAGAAACACAAATTCCATTTTCCACCCAATGTGTGAATATTATCTGGGCCTCACAAAATGTTACAGAGGGTCACAAAGGTAAGGACTTACTAATTACTTTTTACCATATTTAAGACCTAAAAGTAGGAATAATGAATTTCCTCAAACTTAAAATTGGCCAAATAATTAATTTGTATATTAAAATGTATAGTGGAACTTATGGATTAAAATGATTCGTTTTTATTATTAGGGATTCTGAAGAATAAAGCATTGCATGAACCCACATAGAGTTGTCCATACACCTATCTGACAGTTGTTAAAGGCAGTAGCATGCCGTGCTGCGTGTCGCTATGAAAGGAGATTCTGAATCTGAGTTTCACCATTTTTTAGTTTTGTGATCTACAGCAAATAAAATAGACCTCTTGATTTTCTCTTTTCTCCATTGCAACATGGAAATAATATGAAAATCTACTTTATAGTATCGTTAGGCAAAAATAAATAAGATAGTGCTTATAATGTCTGGCACATAATACTTACGTAATAAACGTTAGAAAATTCATTAAGTTGAATTTTCACTGACTGTATCTCTTAAGATCACATCCTCATCTTTATTTTATTTCTTGATTAATGTGCCAAAACATTACCTTTGGAAACACACAGCATAAAGTTTCCTTTTCACTGAATTTTCAATAAATTATGAGCTTTCACTGAAATGATATGCATTTACCTTAGTTCCTCCCTTTGAAAAAAACTCCCTTAACATTTATATTAATGAGTCTTTTCAGTAGTTATGAGTCTGGACTACGCTCTTCCAAAGAAGTTTCCTCATAAATTAGCATTAATTGATGTCCAGTTTTTGGAAAATGTTAGCACACATTATTTATGGCACGTTCTGTTCGTGTGGCGCCTCTTAATGTGAAAAAAAAAAGTTTTCAAAGGAGGTTCAAATGCTGTTTCCTTTGCTTGCAAAATGGTGAAAGCCACGGCCTTTGCGTGTTTGGCAAACTTTCAGCAATATTTCTAGTTGAAGAGCATGTAAGTGATCTGAAGTCAAGGGTGAATTTGGGATCACTCTCAATGTCGTGGTTTTTTCCACATCCATTTGAAGCCTGCATGAGCTGTGGATGGTGCACCCGAATGAAAAAGACACATCCCTCCAATATTAATAAGAATGTATGTCTCCAAAATGAAGCATCAGAAAGGTTGGCATCCCTTCTACTAATCCTAGGGTGTGGGAAAAACACATCAGCACACAAACATATATTTACTTTTACTCTTCATGGTATATCTGTTCATGTGTCTCAATGGACTATTTGTACTTTTCTAAGTATCTTAATAGACTAAAGGGGGAAGAAAGCAAGAGTTCATAAAAAATAAAGTTGTAGTTTTATTTAATTCTATAGAAAAAAAGTTATGCAATACTATAAGCAGAAATCCTGCTAAAAGTTGGAGGGTTTTTCTTAACGTTGAACACCATAAACCAACAGGTATTGACTAAGGGTTGGTACAGATGTGCTGGAAAGCTGATCCTTAAAATACATGCAGTGGTTGATTAAGACCTAGCACATAATAAATTCTCAATAATTTATGTTTGTTATTTTCACTTTTCCCAGTCTTATGTGCTTGGTGATTTTTGTTTTGTTCCCTTTTTAATTCTGTGTATTTGCTACTTTTTGGTGATAGAAGATTTAAGGAGGCTCTTGCTTAGAGATAAATCCACTTTTCATTATAAGAAAATAAAGAATTAGTCACTTATCCTAATATAATCAACTGCATAAATGTCAATCTATATTGGATTTTCTTGGGAGAAAACCAAGTTCAGATGAAAGTATTTCCATAAAATCTAGATTGACATGATAAACGCAGAGTGTTATTTGCATCAAATATAAACCCTGATCAGTTGAAAAAGACAGGTCAAAAGATGGGTTTTGTTTGTTTGTTTGTTTGTTTGTTTGTTTGTTTTTAGAAAGAGTGTCACTCTGTTGTCCAGGCCAGAGTGCAGTGGTGCGATCTCAGCTCACTGCAACCTCTGCCTCCCAGGTTCAAGCGATTCTCCTGCCTCAGCCTCCCGAGTAGCTGGGACTAATTGGGAGGTTGAGGTGGGCAGGTCATGAGGTCAGGAGTTCAAGACCAGCCTGGCCAATATGGTGAAACCCCATCTCGACTAAAAATACAAAAGACTAACTTCCATTGTAAACCCAATCTTTGAATTATAAATGAGTCTACAAATAAATTTTTTCCCTCTACATAATTTATATTTTTATTAAGGAGATGATATACACACAGGAAATAAGAGAAAACTAGAAATGCTGTAGAAGAGACTACATAACTGGCTGCTTTGTTGTATTTATAACTATATAGACATTCTAAAGAGATATAAATATTTTTGGCAGTCCACAATTTTTCAGTATTTGAGTCAGAAGAGGGGCTGGTTCCCAAAATATGTGACCCTTCCCAGAGGGCGTGCTACAGAAAAGATTATCTCAAGGTCAAGGAGGAAAAATAAACTATATTAATAGTAAGTCAATTATATTAACACAGAGAGAGAAAACAATTTCTGATGTGAAAACAAGCAATTGGTTAGAAGCTTAGATAAGCCAAACCACCAAAGTGTGGATGGGCTAAACAAAAAGCCAGTATGGGCCAGGCACAATGGCTCATGCCTGTAATCCCTGCCCTTTGGGAGGCTGAGTTGAGAAGATCGCTTGAGGCCAGGAGTTTGAGACCAGCCTGGCCAACATAGCAAAACCCCGACTTTACTAAAAATACAAAAATTAGCCATACCTGGTGGCTTGCGCCTGTAGTCCCAGCTACATGGGAAGAGGAGGCAGGAGAATTACTTGAACCCGGGTGGTGGAGGTTGCAGTGAGCCAAGATCACACCACTCCATTCCAGCCTGGGCGAAAGAACAAGACTGTGTCTGGGAAAATAAATGAACAAATGAATGAATGAATGAATGCCAATATGAGAAAATCAGAGGCTGGACTGAGGAACAGATACGGTGAGCCACAACGTGGAATAGACCTACCACAATCTTCCCAGAGCTTAATTAAACAGTATCTTGAGCCTTGCTGAGAGGATACAGCATTTCTGACAGGTTTTTAGAAATGATGGAAGAGGAAAAAAACAACTTAGTTGGTGGAAAAAATTCTTTTCATAGGTTGAATTTCGTCGGTATCAAAGACAATCAAGGGTAAAAATGGAAACTTTGCAGGCATAAAGATTTAGATTTGGATAGTAGCTCTGTCACTGGTAATTATCTTGTCATGGATTGGAAAGCCATGTAGAGTTCTGGACCTGTGTTCTCATCTGTGAGACAGGATTAGTAACACAAACTTTGTGAAACTCTTCTGAGGATTGACAATGATGTATAGTTACCACAAGATCTAACACAAAATGTGTTTTATTTTTTCACATTTTTAAAAACCTAATTTAAAAAAAGAGAGATATTCATTTTATTTTAGATTCAGAGGGTACAGGTGCATGTTTTTACATGGGTATATTCCATGCTGGTGGGAACCGGGCTTCTAATATACCCATTATTTAAATATTGAACATTGTATCCAATAGGTAATAAAAATATTCTTAGTGAACAATGGCGATTTTTATTATTGTTGTTATTATTACTGGCTCAAATTTCTGTCCAGTCTTCAAGTCCTCATGGTAACACAAACGTCATTTTACATTCTAACTGCTAGAAGTCCCCATTCCATCTATTAGAAAAAAAAATCTATTAAAATGTACTCAGCCTACAAATTTTTTGCATTAGTTTAACGATTGGTAAGAAATAAACCTATGGCTAGGCACAGCGGCTCATGCCTATAATTCCTGTACTTGGATGGGAGGTGAGGCAGGATGATCACTCACAGCTCAGGAGTTCAAAACCATCCTAGGCTATATAGCGAGACCTTATCTCTACTAAAAAGTAAAATAATAATAATTAGCTGGGCATGGTGGTGCACACCTGTAGTCCCAGCTACTCTTTGCTTCTGTTTGGCTCTCTTAGCTACTTATCACTGTTGTCTCATTATATGCAGGGAACTCAGTGGCTACACTCTCTCTCTGTCTCTGTCTGAGAGTGTATTCTTCTATCTGATAGAAATAGTTTTGAAACAAAGTATTGGTGTGACTTAACCAACATAGAATAGATATAAGCAATTACTTGTCTTACCTCTGAATAATATCCTTCTAGTAAAAGATAGCCTAAATCACATTAGCTTTCAGACAACCATATCACAGTATTGATGAAGGCATAGTGTCATCTTAAACCTCTTTCTAGGGGCTAATACATCAATCAATCAATTCTTCTATTCATCTGAGAATGGTAAGTTTTGCATTCCACATATTTCCAGAGTGAAGAGGCACTTTTATTGAATCCACATAGATTTAAGAAACAGAGATTCCCTCTTCTACTAGAGTGATACAATCCCAGACTCCCTGAAAGTCGATATGTGAGCTGAGTAGTGACGTTATCTTGTTTGTTTTTATTTGGTTCTACTGAGATCTTATTTGCATCCTCTAAGCATCCTCCTGAATCTAGAGAACAAAAATTCACTACTTAGTAAGAGAATATAGAGACAGGTGGACTTAAAGTATTCCTTACATACTTCTACTCTTTTAATTTGCTTTCTCCATGTTCCTCTTGCCTTTTATTTTCAGGCTGTATTTTCCCTTTAACCTTCATGACTAGCCAGGTAAGAAAAAATTTACAAATTTCAAATTTTAGTAAACTGCATTTCAACAGTAAACAAGCAAAAGTGACCACATTCGTGTCATGTTCTAATAAATACTAAGGTCTGACGTAGATTGGGGTTTTTCCTGACTGCTTTGGGAACTATGGAAGTTCCAGCAATCGGTCCTTACTAAATTTTTAAACGGATTTTCTGGATGTTCTGCACTCGACATTGAACATGAGAATCATTGCATTCTCTATTAAATGACATGGTTAGAGCTCGAAGCAGAAATTTTTTACTGTAATCAGGCCTCAAGGAAATAGGGAAATTTATCCCTATGAATTGTATTCCTCTTCATTATTCAAAAAGGTAAAGAATGTAGACAAAATATGCACATCTGATTTCTCACAATTTATTATTCCTATGATTAAAGATAAATTTTCTGTTAAAACAGAAAGATACAGATCTATCCTGAGGAGTTTCAGAAAACCTTCATATTAAAAAGGCAGTCATCTACCAATGATGAAATATTTTTATAGCTGTGATTGTTTTATTGAACAACTGCTAAAAGCAATTAGAAGTAAAACATACAAGTAAAAACAAATAGTTATTGTCACCAAGGAGAAAGTATGTATGTAGTTCAAAGTAATTGTAAGTATTCAATTCATGATACTAACATTTTCAGGACCCAAATTTCTGACCCTTTTAAGATAATTATTTCCCATGCCATCTAATAGTCCCATTGCTAGGAATCAAGTTCAACTCACAAAGTCTAAACTAACAAAAATGTTAATGTAAAATAAAAACTATCATTTTCCAAAGTGCTCACAGAAGACAGACTTCAACAACGTTTCCCTTATATTTATGATTACTTATAAGTCTGTGCTCTCTCAACAGCCTGCTTCGAAGCTTCTGAAAATTGTTTCCCTGGATTTGATAATTTTCAAAAAATAACTAAACAGTGAATCAGATGAAATTCTGAAAATGCAGTAGGTAAAATCACTCAAGTGTGAAGTAACTGGGAATCTAAATCACAAGCTGTTTCCAAAGTATGACTTTTTATTACTTTTAGGAATATAATAGGAACAAGTAGCTGAGAGTGTTACCAAGTAGGAATACTGCCAGATGTGCTTAGATAAGTAGATAAAAAGTAGTTGTAAATAAAATAGTGTACTAGCTACATATAGGTACATTTAGTTTTAAGAATTCTTGAAAAGCTTTTAAAGAATCAAATATTTTATTCCATAACCTATTTATTGTTAAGATGACACAAAATCCAATTCAATCCATTTTCACTATACTGACTTCCAAAAAAGTGAAAAACAAGTAAGTTTTCACCAAAAATATAAAATATAGGTATATTTTTTTTAAAACAGAGTCTAGCTCTGTCACCCAGGCTGGAGTACAGTGGCGTGGGGTTGGCTCACTGTAACCTCCACCTCCCTGGTTCAATCAGTTCTCCTGCTTTAGTCTCTAAGTAGCTGGGACTATAGGCATGTGCCACCATGCCTGGCAATTTTTTTTTTTTTTTGTATTTTTAGTAGAGACAGGGTGTCACCACATTGGCTGGGCTTGTCTTGATCTCCTGACCTCAGGTGATCTGCCTGCCTCAGCCTCCCAAAAAATGCTGGCATTACAGGCATGAGCCACTGCTCCCAGCACCCAAGATACATTTTTATTTGTAAAAGCAATCTTACTGATAGCAGGATGCACTGAACATATACATTTTCCTGAAGGGTGAACAGATGTGAGTAAACCAGGTCTCACTGAAAGAGCTAAAGGCATGAAAAGAAGGATTTAACTGACATTTGAACCATGGTCATGTAAGGTGCAATTTAACATAAAATTACTGCCATGTTTCCTGGAGTATCTTCTCCCCTCTGGCCTCTTAACTAGAACTCCTTCTTGTAAATTTCAACTTACATGTGATACTCTATTGATCAATGTTTCTGAGAGTTGTGGTTAAACTCACAGTCTCTGGAAATTCCAGTAGCACTTTGCACAATCCTGGGTAACGTATTGTCTCTGTTTCCTCATTATAAGTATTAACTCATTTAATCCTCACAACTATGAGAATTATAGTTATGACGATTAAATAAGTTAATATTACAAAATCCTTACAACAACATATACAACACATTAAGTCCTAATTATCATTTGACATAAGGTAAATAACCTAGAACCAGCAACGTCACAGTCTTTTCATTTATCCAATGCTCACTATTTGCAAAGTTTTGTGCTCTGCAAATATTGGCATGAGAGATGCAGAATTTTATGCAAAATGTTTTATAATTTAAGGTGGTTTTATATTTAGAAGCAGAGAAATCCTTTCCACAAATGTCTATAGTAAATGATTATGGGCTTTGTGTTTGGACCTGACAGTTCAAGGTTCTTTAATGTGACACAAGTTTAAGATCATGAAATTTAGTGGGCAAATCACAGATATTAATTGAGCACCTTCCCACTGTCAGGCACCAGGCTGGCCAGTGGAGGATAATGTAAAGACGGCATGTCCTCCACTCAAGTTACACTTAGTAAAGCACACAGACTTATAAGCAAACAATTCTACCACAGTGATAAACTAGAATCGAGTTATGTACGAGGGAGGATGGAGTGAATTATTTTGGCAGGGAAGAGAGCAGTCAGACAATGATCTGGGGATGAAGAGAGTTGACCAGGTCTCCAGGAACAAATCCAAGGCAGTGATGGGCATACTAGCTTGGTGACTCTTGCATACAAGTGGCAGGGAGGCATGGAAGTCCGTGTGAGTGCACTTTGTACCTGTCAGTAGTAGTATATGGCAGACAGAAAATGAAGGGGTACCAAAGATATGCCTGTAAGTAGACAGCTGTTCAGAATGATTATTTGCTATTCATATTTCAAATTGCAGTAGACATGAGAACATTATTGTGAAAGACTAGTAGAATAATTATGCCTGTAAGACCAGATGTAAATATAGAAGGATTCACCATTGCTGCACACTCACTAGGCACTATCATTTGAATCTGTCCTCTCTGATCTTATTAAAATTGAGCCTTACTGCCTCCTCAAAGATCTTGCTGAAAAATAAGAATTCTTACAAATAAATGTCTTCAAAAATTATTCTCTTTTCTGAAGGAAGAGGTCTATGTGATTTTCTTTCAAGCCACTTTATTTTTGGCAAGATTTAGAGAAAAGCTCTCCTTTAAAAAATATAAGTTTTCCTTCCTAGAGGCACAACACTCAGACATGGGGAAATGTCAGTCAAGAAGACAAAATAAACATGTAATTCATAAGCGCTTTAAGCCAACTAGAATATATTAAATATTGTAATAAGTCTGAGTTCTCGTGTGCCTGTATGTGAGAGAGACAGGAAGGAGGGGTGAGGGAGAGAGGGAGAGGAGAAAAAAAAAAGAAAAGGAGAGAAAAAAGGGACAAAGAAGTAAAGGAA
Organism: Cebus imitator; assembly: GCF_001604975.1. Lineage (NCBI taxonomy): Eukaryota > Metazoa > Chordata > Mammalia > Primates > Cebidae > Cebus > Cebus imitator. The sequence continues at coordinate 1,127,327 of NW_016107408.1, read as the reverse complement.
GAAAAAGAGAGAAGGAAAGGAGGGAAGGAAGGAGGGAAGAAAGGAAGGAAGGGAGGAAGGAAGGGAGAAAGGAGGGAGGGAGGGAGAGAGAGAAGAAGGGTGGGAAGTAGGAAGGGAGAGAAGGAATGGAGGGGTGAGAGAGAGAAGGAAGGAAGGAGGGAGGGAAGGAAGGAGGGAGGGAGGGAAGGAAGGAAGAAAGGAAGAGAGAGAAGAAAAGAAAGAAAGAAAGAAAAGAAAGAAAAGAAAGAAAGAAAGAAAGATAAAGAGAAAGAAAGAAGAAAGAAAAAGAAAGAAAGAAAGAAAGAAAGAAAGAAAGAAAGAAAGAAAGAAAGAAAGAAAGAAAGAAAGAAAGAAAGAAACAGAAAGAAGGAAAGAAAAGAAAAGAAAAGAAAGAGAAAAAAAGAAAGAAAGAAAATCTACTTAAAGAGTTTGGTCTGTGAAGTGGATTATTGGGAATCATTAGCCCCATTCTCTCCCAGGCCATAACAAGACACAGTTAGTCAGCCAACAAATCCCTCAGTGGGTTGAGGGTTGGCAGATGATCATTGCTTTAGGTTTTGCTCTGTGGTCTGACTCAAATCAAACCTATGTTAGCATGCATGTGTCTAGCCATAATGGAATTTACCATTAGTGCTGGTTCCACACATAGCAAATGGTATTCATACATTACCCCCAAATGGAAGACCTGAGATGGGATGGGAAATTGAATAAACTACAAACCCTTCCTTATTCCAGGCAATTCCAAGTTCAACATGACCATTCCCATTAAAATCAGTCTTATTTGTAAGGTAATTAAGTGCTTAGAAATGTCTTTGGGGATATTTGGTATAATGCAGGTAACCAAACCAAACAAAAACAAAAACCACTAAAAAGCTATGCCAATAAAATCACAATCTTCATTTATCTCTTTAGAAAGTAGTTCACTTTCCTCAGAGAAAGGAATTTATTTTAGGACACAGAAAGTACCTTGAATCTGAGCAGACAGTTCTTTTTGCCCATAAGGGAGATGGAGAGTAATGCCATTGATCCCTGATACCTGCCACAGTTGAGAGATTATGCCTTCTAGAGATGGGCTAATGATATGATTTCTGTTTTATGAAGAACCACACTTTTAAGAAAATAACAGAATACAGGCAGTAGCATAACTTAGTGGAGATAGAACAGATTTTGGAATTGATTAGGTGCAGGTGTATTTTTCAGCTCTGTCACCAGAGCAGTCACCTAATTATATAGACATATTTTACCTTTTTTTCTTTCTTTCTTTCTTTTTTTTTTTTTTAAGAGACAGTGTCTCATTCTGTTGCCCAGAATGGAGTGCAGTGATACTATCATAACTCACTGAGATCTTGAACTCCCAGACTCAAGCAATCCTCCCAGGCCAGGAGTCGCCAAGGCTACCGGTGTGTGCCACCATATTTGGCTAATTTTTCTATTGTTTGTAGAAAAGGGGTCCCCCCATGTCACCCAGGATGGTCTCAAACTCCTAGGCTCAAACAGTCTTCCTGCCTAGACCTCCCAAAGTGCTGAGATTACAGGTGTGAGTCAACGCATCCCGCCCAGAAAGACATATTTGAAGGACAAAACTTATGTTAAGTGCCTATTAGAGTATTTGGCACCCGGCAAGCCCTAAATGCTAATCATTTTTATACAAATCATAAACAATGATACAACATCAAAAATAATGATCCTACATAAACAGTATGTAGGAAGTAAAGAGAATGGGACTAATATAAAAGGCAAATTTCAAGAAATTAGCAAAGAAAAAGTCAGAGGGAATAGGCAAAAATGTAAGGACTCCTCTGCTTTCCCTAAGAATCTGTAGAATTACTGAGAGGAGATTTGCCACTGTGTGGAAAATGTCTTTCCTCCTAGTTTTATTTAAATAGAAAACAAGGTGACCTCCAGGGACGCCCCCTCCGCAGGTAGGTCAGAAAAGCGCTGAAGATGCCTCAGGCACAGACTGCTGAAAATGAAAATACGTAGGTTCCTAGCATGTGATTGGCCACTAATTAGCTGTAATTAGTTATATAACTTTATGGATGTGATGACGATTTAATTTCTAGAAACTTCACTTTCCTTATCTGTAAAATGAGGAGAACGAGGAATGTTATCTAAATTCTCATTGTGCTCTGCGAAACAATGACTGCTATGAAGGATCAGGAAGGTAAACGATGAAGCAAAGAATCATGGAGGAGGAACAGGAGGCTGTAGATAGCAGAGTTGAAAATTATGCATCTCCCCATCAATTCCAGCATGATGCTACCCCTTGTAACACAGCGAAGTGCTATTTTCCATTCGTCTGTATATCCTTAGGCAATACTTGCTTATTTTAAGAAGCCCCTTTTATCGTATCATTCTGTGTGCACATAAAAGTACATATCATATTATGTGACCCAGAGGCCTATCTAAATGTATAGAACTTGTTCAGTTGGCAGGAAAAAAAATAAGAAAAATATTCCCATTCGCTTTGTTTAAAAGATTTAGACATTTTTCTTTTATTTATTTGTTTTAATTCAAGAGAAAACCAGAAAATGTAGCCAGGCAGTAGCTGTGTCTTTTGGCAGTAGAAATAATCTAATAAAAGCATCACATTTCAAAGCGGGAGGGGGAAACCCATCTCAGACATCAGTAACGTCATTTTAGCCCCAAATATATTTCATTCTGGGTTTATATTTTTTGGACTCACACAGCTTATGATGATTTTATCCAAAGTTCATGCCACCAGAGTTGGAATTTTTAATACAAACATTTAGACCAGGAAGTGATTGGCAGTTCTGACTGTTAATACCCCGTAGTAGGTCTTCTACCATGGTCAGAAGTTAAGATTTATTTTGACAAGCTTTCTCTTGGTTTTGTAGACTAGAAGCTTTATAATGGGGGTTACCCCATAACTATATATCAGGCATAGATTATTAGAATTCATAGCAAAATGGTAGACAGCCTTCTCCCATGCAACCAGAGCCCACAGACATTGGAACTTGATATTAATGAAGTTATTTCCAGTTATTGCCTTTTTTAATGGGTAGAATCTGGACCTTGGATTTGAATTGGAACCAGACAATAAGTGACCATGAATGCCAGAACTTCAATTTAGGAAGACTCCTGATTAAAAACAACAACAAGAAAAAAACGGACTTTTTCCTAAGCTCGTTTTCAATTCTTCATCTCCAAAAGAACCTTTTGGTAGTTTTTCCACAAAAAAAATTTACATAGATTTTGAAGTAAGCATGCTGAGATCTCTTTAAACACTGCTAAATGAGGGCCCAGCCTGGTGGCTTATGCCTGTAATCCCAGCACTTTGGGAGGTCGAGGCAGGCACATCACCTGAGATCAGGAGTTTGAGACCTGTCTGACCAATATGGTGAAAACCTGTCTCTACTAAAAACAGAAAAGTTAGCCGGGCTTGGTGGCGGGCACCTGTAGTCCCAACTATCTGGGAGGCTGAGAGGAGAATTGCTTGAACTCGGGAGGCAGAGATTGCAGTGAGCCGCGATTGCTCCACTGCGCTCCAGCCTGGGTGACAGACTGCATCTCAGAATAAAAAAATAATGCTAAGTGAGGGTAATGTTTCTCAAAGTGATGATCTGAAGGGGCTTCATTAGTAGAATAACAGAGATTGTATAACAGCAGGATGTATACATGTATAACATCCTTACATACAGCAGGATGAAGAAAAGGGACCATATTATGAATCTTATAAGATTACTCATTTTTTTTAACATATGGGGCCCTAGTCTTTAATGGCGTCTTCATGAAAAACACAACAAAGCTCAGAATATATATGCATTTAATATTCAATTAAATAATATATTATGTATTTAATATATATTCAATATTTATTTAATGCATAGACATTTAACTTAGTGATGACTTTATTGTCATTAGACAAAAATCAATCTTTGCTTCTCAGATACCCATCAAGATTATGCTGATGACCCTTGGTGGCTGATGACCATTGGCGGTGTCCAGGGTTTTCTGAGGGATGAGCTAAGTCCAGTAGAGGTTCTTGTGAGTGAAGGCTCCTGAGCTGCTCCAAACATTGTGGCTAAATGATGATAAAATGAAGTGTCATTGGTGTTGATTCTACAATTATTGAGTGTTTATTACAAAACAGATTGGCATGCTATGCTACATGAGACCAAGCATGTGCTCTTTAAAAGAGGAATTATAAAAGAGATCTCAATGTGTGTTAAGACAAGATAATCTTTATAGTTTCAAGTAACCCTGAAATGTAGGATTCTGAAGTCTTAATCAAAAAGTTTCAATAAAATATGACTTTTATCTGATTATCAGTAATTAGAATTGAACTGATTTCTTATTCATACCGGAGAAATCAAAAAGAATAATAGTCATTCAACAATTCTTTAAAAGATATGTATTTGTGATGATTAATATTAGGTTGTATCTTGATTGGATTGAAAAATGCCTCGATAACTGGTAAAGTATTATTTGTGAATGTGTCTGTGAGGGTGTTCCCATTGATATTTGAGTTAGTGGACTGGAAGAGGAAGATTCACCCTCTGTGTGGATGGCCATCATCCAACTGGCTGCCAGCACAATTAGAACAAAACAGGCAGAAGAAGCAGGGATGCCCTTGCTTGCTGAGTCTTCTGGTTTCATTCTTTCTCCCATGCTGGGTGCTTCCTTCTATTCCTGCTGCCTTTGGACACCAGAATCCAGGTTCTTTGGCCTTTGCACTCTGGGACTTGCACCAGTGGCTTGCTGGGGGCTCTCGACCCTTCAATCACAGGCTGACGGCTACACTGTCAGGTTCCTTGGTTTGAAGTTTTCGGACTCAGACTGAGCCACTACCAGCTTTCTGTCCCAACTTGTAGATGGTCTATTATGGGACTTCACCTTGTAATCGTATGGTGAGCCAATTCTCCCTAATAAACTTATCTATTAGGGAGATAATATATAAGTAGTGGCCTGAGCTACACTTTGGCCCTTTTGAGCCAGGGCTGGAGCTGAAGCTGGAGTAGCTGGTATGCAAGGAGCGGTATCCTGGGGCTGTGCAGAACAGTGGGCCCTGCGCCTGGTCCAGGAAACCATTCTTCCCTCCTAAGCCTCCAGGCCTGTGATGAGAGGGGCTGCTGGGAATATCACTGAATTGCCTATGAGTTCTCTCCCTCTGGAGAACTCTGACCAATACAGCATTGGTCATCTGTTTATGTGCAGACTCTGCCCACTGCTGGGAATATATCAACAAATATAGCAGACAATGCCTCTTCCTTTGTGGAATGTATAATTTACGTGGGGAAATCTAACATCAAGTCAGCAACAAATAAGACAACCACTGACTGTGGAAAACTATAAATGACACAAATAAAATAATTCAATAGACAGCAAATGAGTAAGGCCAGCTAGACTTAACAATAAGAGACAGCTTTTCTAAGGAGGGTAAAAATGAACTACCTATAAGATCTTGGAACTTAGCATTCAGAGTTCAAAGAGATGAGGCAACAAATGAGGATTTGCTTGGAATGAAAATGTTTGATCTGTTTGAGCAAGAAAGCAGTGAGAACAGAGACAGAGCTTGCTGGGGGAGGAGTGAGGAAATGGGGTGGTACATATTAGAAAGGCAAGCTGGAGACAAGCCATTCAAACTTTTTAGGCCAATGTAAGAACTGTAAAAAAAATTAGTACAATAAGGCCTTTGAACAGCTTCAAACAGAAAAATGAAATTGGCCTTAAAGGTTACTGCGGATGCATTATTTAGAATGGGCCAAAGACAACAAAAATGGAAAGAAAGGAGATTTGTAAGAGATCCCGATCACTATCTGTGTTTAAATGATGGCGGCTTAGACCACAGTGCTACTAGTTCACTAGTGAAGAAAAATCTTGCAAATTTAGTACATATCAAAGAGACAGAATTAACAAGATTTTGATTAGACGTAAGGCTAAGATTATGAATTAAATGAATGCTAGTTGCTTAGTGTCATAGTGCAGAAGTTGAATCCTTGCTCACGTGAAGTCTGATCAGCAGTTGTATTAGTCCATTCTTGCATTGCTATAAAGAGATAACTGAGTGGGTAACATATAAAGAAAAGAGATTTAATTGAATAATGGCTGTTCAGGCTATACAGGAAGCATTGTGGCTTCTGCTTTTTGGAAAGCCTCGGGAAAATTCAAATCATGGTGGAAGGCAAAGGAGGAGTAAGGGTCTCACATGGTAGGAGCAGGAGCAAAAACAAGAGAGCAAGGGGAGATACCACACGCTTTTAAACAACCAAATCTCCTCAGAACTCACTCACTGTAATGAGAACAGCACCAAAGGGATGATGCTAAACCATTTATGAGTCTCCAGCCCTATGATCCAACCACCTCCCATAAGGCCTCTCCTCCAACACTGGAGGCTACCATTCAACATGAGATTTGGAAGGTGAAAAATATCAAAGCTATATTATTCCACCCCCACCCCTCCCAAATCTCATATCTTTCTCATATTTCAAACTACAATCATGCCTTCCTAATAGCCCCCAAAAATGTTAATTCCTTCCAGCGTTAACTCAAAAGTCCAGAGTCCAAAGTGTCATCTGAGATAAGGCACGTCCCTTCTACCTATGAGCATGTAAAATATAAAATAAGTTAGTTACTTCTAAGATACAATGGAGTTACAGGCATTGGGTAATCATTTTCACTCTGAAAGAGAGAAATTGGCAAAAAGAAAGAAGCTACAGGCCCCAGTCAAGTTCAAAATCCAGCAGGGCAGTTATTAAATCTTAAAGCTCCAAATAACCTTCTTTAACTTAATGTCCCATGTCCAGCGCACACTGGTGTGAGGGGCAGTCTCCAAGGCCTTGAGCAGCTCTTTCCTTGTGGCTTTGCAGGGTTTGACCCCCAAAGCTGCTCTCATGGGCTGAAGTTCAATGTCTATTGCTTTTCCAGCCACAGGGTGCAAAATGTCAGTGGAACTACCATTCCTTAGTCTAGAGGACAGTAGCCCTCCTCTTACAGTTCCACTAGGCAGTGCCCTAATGGGGACTCTGTGTAGGGGTTCCAACCCCAAATTTCCCCTCTGTACTACTCTAGTAAAGGCTTTCGATGAGGTCTCCTCACCTGCAGCAGGTTTCTGCTTGGACACCCAGACTTTTCTAAATGCTTTGAAATCTAGGTGGAGGCTCTGAAGCCTCAACTCTTGCACTCTGTGCACCCACAGGTTTAACACCATGTGGAAGCCTAACAGTTTATGGCTTGCACCCTCTGAAGCAGTGGCCTGCTTTGAGCTGGGGCTGGAGCTGAAGCTGGAGCAGGTGAGATGCAAGGAATAGTATCCTGGGGCTGTGCAGAGCAGTGGACCCTGGGCCTGGTGCAGGAAGCCATTCTTTCCCCCTATGCCTCCAGGCCTGTGATGAGAGGGGCTGCTGGGAAGATCTCTGAATTGCCTTAAAGGCCCTTTCCCTACTGTTTTGACTCTCAGCACTTGCCTCCTTTTTTGATTATACAAATTTCTCTAGCAAGTAATTTCTCAACAGCCTGCTTGAATTCTTCTCTCAAAAAAAAAAAAACCGTTATTTTCTCTACCACATGACCAGTCTACAAATTTTCTAAACCTTTACGCTCTGCTTCCCTTTGAAATGTAAGTTTCAACTTCAAGTCATTCCTTTGATCTTGCATCTGAGCATAGGTTTTTAGACGCAGTCAGGCAACATCTTGAACACTGCTGCTTAGAAATTTTTTCTGCCACATACTCTAGATCATCACTCTCAAGTTCAAACCTTCACAGATCCCTAGGACATGGACACAATGCAGCCAATTTCTTCGCAAATAAATAACAAAAGTGACCTTTACTCCAGTTCCCAATAAGTTCATCATTTTCATCTAAGACCTTGTCATCCCAGACTTCACTGTCACTTGAGTTTAGTCACAACAATTTAACTAGTCTCCAAGAAGTTCTAAACATTTCCCCATCTTCCTATCTTCTCCTAAGCCCTCCACACTCTTCTGATCTCGGCCTATTACCCAATTCCAAGGTTGCTTCCACATTTTCAGGTATCTTTATAGCAATGCCCTACTCCTTGGTACCAATTTTTGTATTATTTTGTTCTTCCATTTCTATAAAGAAATACCTGAGACTGGGTAATTTACACAGCCAAGTGTTTTAACTGGCTCATGATTCTGCAGCCTGTACAGGAAGACTCTAATCATGGTGGAAGTCAAAGGGGGAATAAGTATCTCATATGGCGGGAGCAAGAGCAAGAGAGAGAGGGGAGGTGCCACACAGTATTAAACAACCAGATCTCCTGAGAACTCACTCACTGTCATGAGAACAGCACCAAGGGGATGGTGCTAAGCCATTCATGATAATCCACTCCCATGATGCAACCACCTCCCAGCAACATTGGGGATTACAATTCAACATAAGTTTTGGGTGGGGTCACATATCTAAACTATATCGACAGTAGAGAGGAGGAGGGTTCTATTTGAGTAGTAGGTTTGTTCCCAGTCATTCATGAGAGAGGACCTATTATTTTCAAAACATGGTTTACAAAGTTATTTTTGTGCATCAGCAGTCAACGCTCAGCTGTAAGGTAGAGAAAGAGAATATAAAGAATGGACACACCCTTCTTAAAAATTTCAGCCAAAAAGTTTTGACCTACATCATTTTTGCTTTCATGTCTTTGGTAGAACTAGTCACTTGACCCTACCAAGATGTAAGGGAGATGAAGATGAAGAAAGTTCTTGGCTGAACAGTTGTTCTCCATAGCAACTCTGCACCATGGATCACAGAGCCATCTCTGCCACACGACTGAAGAAACACCCATCACTGTTTTCAGAATCATGTATGTTTCTGATTTTAGAAGTTGGGTTGCAAGTTTTTGATTTAAATACAGTTTTGCCTGTGAATTAAAGCTGTATGATTTTCAGATTGGAGAAGGCATTTGTGTTAAAGAAGATAACTCTGAACATTTACTTAGTGTTCTATGCAGGACTTCAAAATAATAATGACCAATGCTGAGAAAGTCAAGCTGTGCTGTTGTGAATACATAATCTAAATAAACCAACTTACTTGTTATTGTAATTTCTTACACTGAAATAAATTGTGTAAGTCTTAAGCCATACTTATTCAATGAGATATTTTCCACCATTTAAGTTGGCAAACTAGACTTCACATACTGAACCAAAATACAGGTATTATTTGCCCAGGATATCTCAATGCTTGCTATCATTTGTCTATCGTTTCTTCTGTCCATTTCCCACTTAGAAGACTTGAAAATTAACAGTGTAATTTCATCAAATTACAATCAGCTAGCCATTGACTAACAAGTTCTCCTTGGCTATTACATTCAGTATTTCACTCGTATATTGCTTAATATGTGACTAGCCAATAGGCAATGAAAACTGTACTTCTCAAAATATAACTGAAGGTTTATTCCTTACATCACTAACTTCAAGAGAGAGATTATTCTCTAAACTAATTTTTTCTTGTCCTAGGCTTGAAGTTTCATTTATATTAAGATTACTATAATAAGGTTTTCATTGCAGAAAAACTGAAACATACCTAGTAGTCTTTTTATTACTGTCTTTGTCAAACATACTAGATTTTTCTACCAAATACCAAATCATTTAAATTTACAAAAAATATTCATTTTCCAAAAAGGAGTTTTGACCTTATTAAGTATTGTTTTCATCTAAAGCTCTGATATAGTCGTAGGGTGTTCTATCAGGCTAGTGAGAAGTTTAGAGTTTCTACTTTACTCATTGGAAAGAAACACATATATTTATTCATTTTTTCAAACCAGTGGGTATTAAAGCTGTGTCATTTATATGGTTTTGCTGTGTCCCCACCCAAATCTCATCTTGAATTGTAAATCCCATAATCCCCATGTGTTATGGGAGGGACCTGGTGGGAGATGATTGAATCATGAGGGTGGTTTTTTCCCATGCTGTTCTCATGATAGAGAATAAGTCTCATAAGATCTGATGGTTTTATAAGGGGCAGTTCCCCTGCACATGCTGTCTTGCCTGTGTCATGCAAGACATGTCTTTGCTCCTCCTTCTTTTTCTACCATGATTGCGAGGCCTCCCCAAACATATGAAACTGTGAGTCCATTAAACCTCTTTTTCTTTATAAATCACCCAGTCATTGGTATTTTTTCATAGCAGTATGAAAATGGACTAAAACAGTTACGTTTTTAAAAGTACTTTTATAGCACGTGGAAAAAAAATGTACGAACAATTAAATAAGGTAAGGTGTGCAAAGTAGTTAGCAGAGTTATTGGCACTTTGTGCTCAAATAAATCAATCTGCTATACTAAAAATATTTGTGGTATTAATCATAATAAGAGTCAAACAGTAAAAATAAGTATGTACCATATTATATTTCTTATTACCTTTATTAAAATGAATAATGGAAGAGCTGCCTCTAGCATCTAGTTCACTTTTTTGTGTGTGAAAAAAGGCCCATGTTTTATGTAGACACATCTCCATTGTCACCTGGCTTATGGAAATGATATCACTTTTACATTACACAAAAATAAAATTCAATCAGCCAACTCATCCTTATTTTGAAGAGGCAGAATCTTGTTTTTATCCTACTGTTCCAAGCCCTTTGCAGATTTAGGTTGGATTTGCATAACACTGATATTAACAATTAAGTGGCGGAGTCTACTAGTAACTAAGTGAACAGAATAATCAAGTAGGTACAAAGTTGAAGTAGATATCATTTAAAAGCATTAATAATCCCAGTGCTTTGGTTTTATGTCATTATTGAATCAACATCGATTTATTCCTGTTGTGCAGGAACTGCTAGGGTATGTGCTTGTGCACAATGGTGAAAAACACAGTCCCATCCAAGATTTCAGGGTCCTAAATAACTTTAATAGCTTTCAGGATGATATTTAAGAAAAAAAAATCCCTGAAAAGTAAAATCAAATGTGACAAGTATTAGGGACAACTAATTATCCCCCTGTGTCTTTCTGGGGAGCAGTAAGTGAAAGGTCCATCTAGTGAAGGCTTCATTCTCTGGCTATTGTGTGAGAGTGCTATATTTAGCAAATAAAAATACAGGACATCCAGTTAAATTTGAATTTCAGACAAGCAACATTTTTTTGTGGTATATTGCATGTGATATTTGTATTTTATTTGGAAAACCTTTGTGGGGAGGAAAGTCCTTTCCAAGCCAATGTGTTGCAACAGTAAACACTGTGATGTTTTCCCAAGTTAGGATTCAGAAAGAACATTTGTATCAATTTTTTTAATGCGTGATTTCAAATCTTTACTCGTCAGCATTTTTTAATATTAAAATATAAATGTGTTATGAGGTTGGATTTTTTTAAGAAATACAATTTTTAGATGATGAACTTGCTATTATAGCACCCACAGCAAGTTTGTATAAACTTTCAAGGCACATAAATTATCCAATTTGTGAAAATATGTTTTTGATCTATTGGGATTTGATTGTTTTAAATATGACCACTATCCCAGTGTAACTGATGGGCCACCCAAACCTCATTCATTTCACAGCATGAAATGAAGTGATGATGGTCCCTGGAAAATACAGCATATACTTGAGACAGATTCATGAGCTAGCTATAGATGCGTATCCCCAAATAACAGTCCTTTGCTGGCTTCTGCTTAAAGCTCATAGGAATCTGTTCCAAACCCTTCAGGGGTGTCCAATCTTTTGGCTTCCCTGGGCCATTTGGGAAGAATAATTTTCTTGGGCCACACATAAAATACACTAACACTAACAATAGCTTATGTACTACACACACACACACACACACACACACACACACATATATTGCAAAAAGAAATCTCGTAATGTTTTAAGAAAGTTTACAAATTTGTGTTAGGCTGCATCCAAAGCATGCAGCCTGAGGGCTACGGGTTGGACAAGCTTGCTCTAGATTATCTTTTTGGACTCTGATGCCTCAGGTGAAATCTGTACATAAAGATGACCCTTTTCCTCCCCAATCTACTTTGAAATAATTTTAAGGACTTAGGAACATAATAGCAAAAGCCACATAATGACAGACTCACCATTAGCTACTATAAATTTCATGTCCACAGTGTAGTTAGGGGAGTTTACTAAGTGGAAAAGAATATATAAAAGTATGTAAAACCTCTCATTGTTAATTGTAGCTGCAGACTACCCAATGGAAGGCTTACACCTGACTTCTCAATAATTTTTTCCTCACCTATTCTAATGAAATGGTAAAACAAAACCACAATATAACTTCTAAAAATATTTCAAATAAAAATGTCCTAATTTATTATATTTTAAAGGCAATTTATCAAAACCTTTAAAATTAAGGTATAGTACATGTAACGTAAAATTTACCATGTTAACCATTTTTAAGTGCACATTGGCATTAAGTATATTCACACTGTTGTGATGAAGGGGTTCCTCTTCATCCACAGAACACGTTCATCCTACAAAACTGAAACTCTGTGCCTGTTACAGGACAATTCCCTCTTTCCTCCTCCCCCTGGCAACTACCATTCTACTTTCTGTCCCTATGAATTTGACTATTTTTAAAGTAGCTTATTTCAGTTAGCATAGATCCCTAAAGATTCATCCATGTTATAGCTTGTGTCAGAATTAACTTCTTTCTGAAGGCTGAATAATATTCCACTGTATGTATATGCCACGTTTTATCCATCCATGTGTTGATGGATACAGAGTTGCATCTATTTTTTCTCTGTTTGAGTACTTGCTTTCAATACTTTTTGGCATACACCCAGAAGTGGAATTGCTGAATTATATTAGTAATTTCATTATTAATATTTGAGGAATCACCATTCTGTTTTTTACATTAGCTGTGCCGTTTTATATTCCCACCAACAGTCACAAGATTTCTGATGTTTCTGCATTCTCTCCAACACTTGCTATTTTGCGTTTTATTTTATAGTAGACATCCTAATGGGTGTGAGGTGGTTTTGATTTGCATTGTGGTTTTGATTTGCATTTCCTTAGTGATTAGAAATGTTGAGCATCTTTTCATGTGTACATTGACCTTTTGTATGTCTTTTTTGGATAAATGTTTATGCAAATCCTTTGTCTACTTAATAATTTGGTTATTTGCTGTTGTTGATTTGTAGGGGCTCTTTGTATATTCTGGATATTAATCCCTTATCAGACATATCATTTGTAAATTGTTTTCCCATTCTATGTGTTGCCTTTCAAGTCTGTTTATTGTCTCCGTTAATGCACAGAAGTTTTAAATTTTTATGTAGTACAGTTCATCTGTTTCCTTCTTTTGCCCATGCTTTTGCTGTCACATCCAAGATATCAGTATTAAATCCAATGCATGAAGCTTTTCCTGTTTGTATTTTCTTCCACAAGTTTTATGCTTTTCAGTCTTACATTTAAGTCATGAATTTATTTTGGATTAATTTTCTATGTAGTGTAAGGTCAAAATTTTTAAATCATGAATTTGAATTGATGTCTAAAGTCATTTAGTTCACAGATGGATTGGATTTAAACATTATTTAGCTTAATACCTGAACTAATAACTAAAGTCCTTCTAAAATAATCTTAGAACATTCTTTCAATTCTGGCTATGTCCTACTTTTTCTTTAAAATTCAATTTAAGGATTACCTATTCTGGAAGTATTCCAGGACATCTTTCACTCCAACAAATACTCATCTCAAGAGGAAACAGCCAAATGCCTCACCTCTAATGTTTTCTAAATTTCCAATCATAATGTACTGTATTTTTTAGACGATTTTATTTTTTAGAGCAGTTTTAGGTAAACAGCAAGATCAAGAGGAGGAAGATACAGAGATTTCCCATATACCACTGTGACCTACACGCACGCCTTGTATTATCCCCATTATCAATATTGTTCACTAGAGTGGTACACTGGTGACAAGTGACAAACCTAAATTGGCATACCATAATCACCCAAAGTTCACTGTTTAAATTCGGATTCACTATTGGTGTTGTACATTCTATGGATTTATAAAAATGTATGATAGCATGTGTCTACCATTATACTATTGTACAAATAGTTACACTGCCCTGCAAATCCTCCTGCTTCCCCTATTCATCACCATCCCCCAACCTCTGGCAACCACCGATCTTTTCACTGTCTCCACAGTTTTTTTTCCAGAACGTCATATTGTCTGAATTATCCAGTATGTAGCCTTTCTAGACTGGCTTCTTTCATGTAATAATACTTATGTAAGGTTTCTCCACGTCTTTATGGCTTGATAACTCATGTCTTTTTAGTACTGAATACTATTTAATTGTCCACAGCTTATTTATCTACTTAATTACTGAAGGATATTTGGGTTGCTTACAAGTTTTGGCAATTATGAATAAGGCTGCTATAAACACACATGCACAAGTTTTTGTGTGATCATACACTTTCAACTCCTTTGGGTAAATACCAAGAAGCACACTTGCTGGATCATAGAGTAAGAGTATGTTTAGTTTTTTAAGAAACTGTCAAACTGACAGGGTGCAGTGTCTCAGGCCTGTAATCTCAGCACTTTGGAAAGCTGAGGCAAGAGGATCACTTGAGCCCAGGAGTTTAAGACCAGCATGAGCAACATAATGAAATGCCATCTATACTAAAAATAAAAATAAATAACAGTGTGGTGACATGTGCCTGTAGTTGCAACTACTTGGGAGGCTGAGGTGGGAGGAAAGCTTGAGCCCAGGAAGTTGGGGCTGTAGTGAGCCATAATTGTGCCACTACACTCCAGCCTGGGCAATAGAGTGACACCCTGTCAAGAAAGAAAATAAAAGAAGAGAAAGCAAACTGTCAAACTGTTTGAGAAAGAAAAGAAAGACAGAAGGAAAAAAGAAAGAGAGAAAGGAGAAAGAAAAAAAAGAGAAAGAAAGAAAGAAAGAAAGAAAGAAAGAAAGAAAGAAAGAAAGAAAGAAAGGAAGGAAGGAAGAAAGAAAGAGAGGAAAGAAAGAAAGAAACTGTCAAACTGTATTTGCCAAAATGGCTACACAATTTTCATTCCCACCAGCAATGAACGAGAGCCCCTGTTTCTGCAAATCCTCATAAGTGTTTAGTGTTGTCAGTGCTATTTTAAGAGGTATACAGTGGTATCAAATTGTTGTTTTAATTTTCATTTCTCTGCTGAATTATGATATAGAGTATCTTTTCATAGGCTTTTTGCCATCTGTATATCTTCTTTAGTGAAGTTTCTGTTAAAACTTTTGACCCATTTTTTCATCCATTTGTTTCTTATTGTTGGGTTTTTAGAGTTTTTTTGTGTATCTTGGATAGCAGCCCTTTGTCAGATGTGTATTTTCAAACATTTTCTCCCAGTTTGTGGCTTGTCTTCTCATTCTCTTGACCTTGTCTTTTGCAAAGGAGGAGTTTTTAATTTTAATGGAGTCCAGCTTACCAATTATCTCTTTCATGGATTCTGCCTTTGGTGTCATATCTAAAAAGTCATCGCCATAGCAAAGGTCATCTAGGTGTTCACCTTAGTCCAGGAGTTTTATAGTGTTGCATTTTACATTTAGGTCCGTGATATGTTTTGAGTTAATTTGTGTGAAAGGAATAAGATCTGTGTCTAAATCCATTTTTTAAATGTAGATTTCATATACTATACATTTAATTCTCTTTGCCTACCTAAAAATATTCGACCTTCAGGCAAAGATTATATCTTATTTATCTTTATATTCCCCAATTCTATTTCAGAGTTCACAACCCAAATAAATGCATGATGGTGACTTCTAGATCCCATATTTATAAAGCATACCATTCAATTTTTGACTCTGTTAAATTAAAAAAAAATTCTTCTCTTTAGTTAACAGTATTCATCGTTCTGTCTTAGATACCTACACAGATCACATAAAGTTTATCTTCTTTATAAGAGCCCTCCAATTATTTTAATACAACTATTTTGGTCTTTTCCGGTGTCAAATCTTCAATTCCAAAACAAACTTCTTCAGCTCCTTTCCAGGCCCTTAATCAACCCTGTAATTCTCTTATGGATTTTTATGTTCAGGGTTGGGGGGGGTGACAAGTTATTTTCCTTGGAATTTTTAATGGTAAAAATACAGAGCCAAACATAAAATTCTGACAAATTCACAAAAACTATTTGAAGTTACAACTTTAGAAAATTACTACTGAGCCAGGAGAATGAGAATCCACATACAAAAGATGCATTTGCAATTATTTGAATTTTTAAAATAAACCCAATTAATATTTCAAGGCTTATAAATTTTTATTTTAGATATGTGTAGAGCAAAAATTATAACTTTGTCCATATCTCTCAGGTCACTATCACCTTATGTAGGTGTGCAACCTTCTTTGAAAATTTACTTTACTTTTTCCAAGAAATTAGGTCATTTTCATGATAGAAATTGATAAAATATTTGAAACCACCAATGTGGAGTCTCTGTCCTTCTGTTAATTGCCTAAACCTAATGCATCATAATATCATTCTTCACTTTTCATTTTTATTTCATCTCTTTTCATAGTCTTTCCATGTAACTTTAACGTGTAATGTATGTTCTCTGTGCTTATTGTGAACAAGGTGCATAAGTGAAGAATTCCAGTTGAACTCAATTCAGCGTTCATATATTTACAGTTGTTTTTGTTTGTTTTTTAAAATCTTACTGCTTTGGGAGGAAAAAAGTACCAACAAGCTCTAAGTTTGCAGTGACAAATGCAGACTTCATCTCAAATTCATGTATGGGTGACATTTGCATGTTGATTTCTTTGCCGCCCTAATGGTTAAGTTTCAAAGCACATCTTTCCTTTTATCTTCAGCTGAATGAGACATCAAAATAAGGGCCAGATAAAGGCGGAAGTCCTTTGTCTGAAACTGCCCAGGCCTGGCCAGCTGTGATGAAAACTGTCTGATGTTTTACAGGCTTCTTGTCTGGCCTCAAGCTGGTATTTGCTTCTTTTATTTTGGAGGTTTTAAAGGAATATTGCATTCTAGCACACAATGTCATAATGGACAATGGAAGGCCTGTTCATGGTGGTGTCCGAATATATATGTTAGATTAAATTATTTATTAGATAATAAGCCACTGGTTACACAGGGGCTATGTGCCATTTTTTATTATAATCATGCTAATATCTAAGGTCAAACTCGTGTTTGGTTGTATCACAGTATCACAGCCTTATGAGAGTGTCTCCTTTACTGATAAATAAACCTTCATGTTTAATTTTCTAATGCAGGTAATGAGATCAAGTGTTTTGGTTTAGTCTGTTTATTTTTAAACATAACATCTATTACTGGTAGCATCTACAAATAATATACTATTTGATGATAAGAAAGAGGGGTAGAGTAACTAGAGTATACTAAATTACATTTTGTCAATTTTTAATAAGAAATGACAGTGATTTATCTAAGCAGCAAGGAAATTAAGGCAGCTTACTTAAAAAAAAAAAAAACCCAGTAGTTGCCTACTAAAGCCATAAAGTATTTGCTTATGTTTTTTTTTTAACTTCATGTAAATATCATCTTAATTTGGGGTATAGAATAGATATGCAAAGCAGTAAAAGTATGCTACAGTTATCTGAACCGGTAGCATTATTTATATTAGAGTTCAACCTTTTTTAAAAGAAAAAAGCAATACTTATTTCAGAATATTTTGTTTCCTAAAATAGCATAAGGGCAAGTACATATAATACATTATAAAGTATCTTGAGTCCAAAAAGTGTTAAGAAAACTTGATAATTGCTCATACTGGATGCCTCACTATGTTTTTGGACCTCGCTACTTGATGCTCTATTGATGAAATAAGGCTGACTCACTTCCTCAGGCCACACTCTTGTGTTTTTCTCATGCTGAGAAGTCCAGTCCACTTAGTGGGGGCCTCAAGCGCTGGCAGTCTGCATCCAGTCTAACTTCCTGTTCCTTCCAGCCTGTCTAGTCACATACACATCACGCACATGTCACATGGGACTGTCATTTCTTCTTTCCAGAACCTACCCTGTGCTCTTCCACCTCAGAATCTTGGCTCCGGATGTGTCCACAGATGGAGTGCTCATCAGCCACATTTTGTCTGTTACAACCCTAACTATTCTTTGAGTCTAACTCAATTGCCTGGTCCTTCATAAAGTTTTCCACAACCCTGCTTTCTTCTTCTTTATGTTATCATAGACTTGTTTGTGGTTTGTTCATAGCAATAATTCACCAACGTGGTGAAATCACATCTCTACTTAAAAATATAGAAATTAGCCAGATGTCGTGGTGGGCACCTGTAATCACAGCTACTCAGGAGGCTGAGGCAGGAGAATTGCTTGAACCTAGGAGGTGGAGGTTGCAGTGAGCTGAAATCACGCCATTGCACTCCAGCCTAGGTGACAAGAGTGAAACACCGTCTCAAAAAAAAAAAAAAAAAAAAAAAGAAAGAAAGAAAGAAATGAAACAACAGCATTCGCAGAAACCTGGATGGAGTTGGAGACCATTATTCTAGGTAACTCAAGAATGGAAAACCAAACACAGCATGTTCCGTAATTGCTTTTTAAAAATAGTCTACTAGGACTCACTTGTACATTTTCAGGATAACCATAAAAAAGTTTTGTCCTATGGGTATATTTTGCATATATTTCATGGCGCAATCACTGCAAGCTTCATCCAGTGTCCCCAAAAATACTTTTTACCTACCTTGCTGAACACTATTGCAAAAATAGATTAGTATCTTTGGTGTGTAAACTAAAGTTTATACCATAAGATATGCTTTTGATCAATTAAATTTATTTTAATATAAACTCTTCAGATTAAAAGAGCATGAAAAAAACCTAGGATAATCATCCACCTCCTTCTTCCCAAGTCTTATTAAATGGTTGTCCAACCCATGCTTAAAATGTTGTTGGTGTTCACTATATTTGAGCAACAATCTCTTATCACAAGATGTGAAGTTTTGCCTGTTATTCATTGGAAATGGCCTGGCAGAACTGGACTCCTCTACATCTTTCTACACACAAGATACTGGAATAATCTTCATCCCCATACTAAATGGAGGATGTCTGGCGGGGAGCGGGATTCTGTTTTGTTTTGTTTTGTTTTGAGACAGATCTTGGCTCACTGCAACTTCTGCCTCCTGGGTTCAAGAGATTCTCCTGCCTCAGCTTCCCAAGTAGCTGGGATTATAGGTGCCCACCATCACACCTGGATAATTTTTGCATTTTTAAGTAGAGATGAGGTTTCACCATGTTGGTCAGCCTGGCATTAAACTCCTGACCTCAAGTGATCCACCTGCTTTGGCTTTCCAAAGGGCTGGGATTATAGGCATGAGCCACTGTGCCCAGCCTATTTATTTTCTTTTTATGGCTAAGTAGTATTCCATGGGTGTATGTATATATCAAATTTTCCTTATCCACTTGTTGATTGTTGGGCATTTGGGCTGGTTCCATAATTTTGCTATTGTAAATTGTGCTGCTATAAACATATATGTGCGAGTGTCTTTTTCATATAATAACTTCTTTTCCTTTGGGTAGATACCCAGTAGTGGAATTACTGTATCAAATGGTAAACCTACATTTAGTTCTTTAAGAAATCTTCATATCATTTTCCATGGTGGTTTTACTAGTTTATATTTCCACCATCAGTAAAAAAGTCTTCCTTTTTTGCCACATCCATGCCAACATCTATTATTTATTTATTTATTTTTTGATTATGGCCATTCTTGCAGGAGTAAGAATGTGGTTTTGATTTGGATTTTCCTGATAATTAGTGATGTTGGACATTTTTTAAATATCTGGGAAATAACCTATGAAGATGCAAAGGCATAAAAATGATACAGTGGACTTTGAGGCTTGGATGAAAGGTGTGGGGGATGAAGGATAAAACACTACACATTGGGTACAGTGTACAGTGCTCAGGTGATGGATGCACCAAAATCTCAGAAATCTCCACTAAATATCTTATCCATGTAACCAAACACCAACTGTATCCTAAAAACTATTGAAATAAGAAAAGAAAAGAAAGCACCTAGCACAGTGTCTATCACATAAGACACTTAAAAAAAAAAAGAAAAAGAAAAAACAGGCCCAGTGGCATGGTGGCTCATGCCTGTAATCTCAGCACTTTGGGAGGCTGAGGCAGGTGGATCATGAGGTCCAGAGATCGATATCATCCTAGCTAACACGGTGAAACCCCATCTCTACTAAAAATACAAAAAATTAGCCAGGTTTGTTGGTGAGCACCTGTAGTCTCAGCTACTTGGGAGGCTGAGGCAGGAGAATTGCTTGAACCTGGGAGGCAGAGGTTGCAGGGAGCCGAGATGGCACCACTGCACTCCAGCCTGGGTGACACAACGTGACTCCATCTCAAAAACAAACAAACAAACAAAAAGAGGAATTTCCGTCTATGAATTACATCTTTTATTTTCTAGTACTGATTTTTGCTAATTAGAATGAGTCCTTATTAAATAAAACAATTCCCCAGTGAATACTGTAAATCTTTACCATGCCTTTTAATCTTTCTTAACAAATAAATTGTATTTCTTTATAGTGTTGTTTTTACTTTTACTTGCTAATATTTTTCATAGCAAATGGAAACTGGAAGTTAATAAAACAGATTACAATGAAAACAAAGGCTATTAGAAAAGTGTCTTGATAGTACCTTATTTTGTTTGACTCATTATTAAAAACAGAATTTTAAAAATTAGGAATATTAAAGAACATTCAATCAAATATCACATTTTAATAGAACATAATTTCTCAGGCAGTATGTTCTACAAAAAGAGAAATGATGATAGTATAAATTTTATTTTATTATGGTCCTTGGTTAATTAAAGTCAGAAGTATATTTATATCTGATTAGTTAATATAGTATCTGGGTTTATGTGATTGATAACTATTCTCCTTTTCTGAAGTCAGAGAATAGTCTTTGATTAAGGCTGAATTATTCCCCCTAGAATCAGTTCTCTAATCTATTCTTCTTCTTTCTTTTTGGCTCTGTCCTTTCAGCCTGCTTCCTTTCCATAGAAAATTGATAGCCCAGAGGTCTCGTCTCACTTTGAACCACCATTTAATCTAAAACAATACAGCATGCTTAAACTTTGTGGGTTTCCTATGTATGAAATTATGTACCACTCCATTATGCAAAGCCGTGTCAAATTCATTCTGCAGCATGCCATTTTAAATTTAGGAGTTGTTGGGAAATAGCCTTGAAATATAAGCTTATTTTTCTACCTGAGAGGTTCTAGTGAGCCCCACCTTAAACCTTTCTGAGATTTTCGCAAGTGGTATTATGGATACACCCTTGAGTCAATCTTTATTTAGGCATTTCTTAGCTGACAGTATTTTACTGAATGGAGAGAATACCCTGGGATTTCTGTATTTCTTCTAAATTATGCATATAAACCAAACTCCTTTTTTTAGAGCATGTTTTTATTTTTAATATTAAAAGAGCCAACTGATACTTCATCTAGCCTGAAATTCTCCTTGATAAGATTTATAATTTCATTAGGTGTATTTTTCATCTTCTGCATTAATGCAGGATAAAATTATGTTAATTGTTCTGCTCCTGTAGGATAGGGAACAGGCTGCCTTTTCTGCAGCCTAAGATAACAATTTCTCACTGCTTCTCTTGCCTCCAATAGAAGCCTTTCTGCTTCTCTTCCAGTCTCCACTTGCCACCTGAACTACAAGACAATGCCAAACATTTTAGGTTTTTGTAAAGGCAGCAACCCACTTCCAGGTATTAATTTCTGTTTCAGTTACCTTTTGCTGCATAACACATCACCTCAAAGCTGAGTGACTTAAAACAATACGAATTTATTATTTCTCATGATTCTGTACCTTAGTAATGTGGGAATTTCTGTTGGCTCTTCCTGAGATCACTCATGTGGCTGCAGTCTTTTGATGACTACACCCAAGCTGGAGGTTCTGAGATGGCATCAATCAAAGTTTTTACTACTTCATTTGGCTATGAGCTGAGGATCCTTTGTTTTCCTACAGTTAACCTTTCATTCTCTATTAGGCTTGGATCAAATTTCACCTTATGGTGGTTTCGGGGTTTCAAGACAGTAAGGGATAAACCTGCAATATCTGTTGAGATTCACACGAGACTTCTGCCATGTTAAAATGGGCAAAGCAAGCTGCAAAGCCAGTGAAAGGGACAATAAAATACAGCTCAGATACCATGTCACATTACTAAGGTTCTCGGTACACCAAGATAGGATTTCTTAGAGGTCATGACTATAACAATCTGTCACTCTGCCTTTCTCCTTCAAGGCACCTCTGAAGATGTATGAAATTATGAATACTTTTCTAAAGATTTCATTTTTGGAGCAGTTTTAGATTGAGAGCAAAACGGAGAGGACAATACAGAGATCCCCTTGCCCTCAAATATGCACAGCTTCCCCCATTATTAATATCCATCACCAAAGTGAAACATTGGTGACAATTGGTGAACCTATAACAACACAGCATAATTATCCAAAGTCCATGGCTTACATTAGGGCAAATTTTCTGTGTTGTACATTCTATGAATTTGCATAAATGTATAATGACAAGTATCCACCAATATGGTACCAGGCAAAGTATTTTTCCTGCCCTAAACATCCTTGTGCTTTGCCTATTTATTGCCTCCTCCATCCTAAACTCTAGCAAACACTCATCGTTTTACTCACTTCACAGTTTTGCGTTTACCAGAATGTTATATAGTCTACATTACCCTGAATATAGGCTTCTTGCACATAGTAATACACATTTAAGGTTCCTTCATGCCTATTCATAGATTGATAACTCATTTCTTTGTAGTATTAAATTAGAATAATATGCCATCGCTTGAGTGTACCACAGTTTATTTATCCATTAAGCACATCTTGGTTGCTTCCAAGTTTTTGACAATTATAAATGAAGTTGTTATAAATATTCAGGTGCAAATTTTCTTGTGGACATACATTTACAGTAACATATATACCAAGGTTATTGGGGAAATACCCAGATAAGTATGTTTAATTATTTAAGAAATTGGCAAACTCTATTCCAAAGTCCCTGTGCCATTTCGCACTGCCATCAGCAATAAATAAGAGTTCCCATTGCTCCATATCCTTGCCTGCATTTTATGTTGTCAGTATTATAGATTTGAGACATTCTAATGGATGTGTAATGGTATCTTTTTGTTGTTTTAGTTTGCATTTTCCTGATGACACGTGACGTAGAGTATCTTTTCATATGTTTTTTTGCCATTTGTATATCTTCTTGGTGAGGTGTCTGTTACAGTCTTTGGCCCATTTTTAAATTGAGTTCTTTATTTTCCTATTGTTGAGTTGGTAAGAATTCTTCACATATTTTGAATAGCAGTCCTTTGTCAGATGTGTCTTCGGTAGATATTTTCTCCCAGTCTGTGGCTTGTCTTCTCAGTCCCTTGCCACTTTCTTTTGCAGAGGAGGAGGTTTTAATTTTAATGAAGTCCACTTTATCACTTACTTCTTTCATGGGTTGTGCTTTTGGTGTTGTATCTAAAAAGTCACCACCATATCTAAGGTCACCTAGGTTTTTTTCTGTGAGTTTTGTAGTGTGTTTTACATTTATGTCTAGGATCCATGATCCATTCTTAGTTAATTAATTTTTTTTTCTGAGATAGGTTCGGCTTTGTTACTAAGGCTGGAGTGCAGTGACTTGATCTTGGCTCACTGCAAACTCCACCTCCTGCGCTCAAACCATCCTCCCACCTTAGCCTCCCAAGTAGCTGGGACTACAGGCACCCACCATTACTATGTCTGGATTTCTGTGTTTTTTGTAGAGATGGAATTTTGCCATGTTGTCTAGGGTATCCTCAGCCTCCTGAGCTCCAGCAATCTGCCCACCTCCCCTCCCAAAGTGCTGGGATTACAGACTTAAGCCACCATGCCTGGCTTAGTTAACTTTCTGAAGTATTACTTTTTAAAATTAACTATGAGATTCCAGATCAGTGACAAAACTGCCCCTGATTAATTTTGAAAGTGAAAATAATTTTCCTGATTGATTGACTTCAACATATCATTCACATATGTAGGATTATAGAGTTTTAGGACAGTAAAGGTAATAAAGTGACATCTAGTACAAATTCACTTCTTATTCTTAATCCTGTCCATCATTTCACCGTGACTTTTTTTGCCCAAATCTGTAGGTGTTAACACGCTGCTACTGTAAGAAATTTTCATCAGAGCCCATCTACTACTATTACTCCTCCTCCTCCTCCTCCTCCTATTACTACTTCCACTATGAAACAGCCCCTTCCCTCATTGCCTTTTATGTGCCAATTCCTTTTCACACATTATCTTTATTCAACAACTTCATAAAATATATATTATGATTAAACCCAAGAATATGAGATTTAGAAACATTAAGGAGTAGGCTATAAACGTGGACTTATCTATACTCAAGGCCTGAGTTTGCAGCACTTTGCCTAGAGAACATTATAGAAGTCTCTTGGACTAGAAAGGAAGAGTATGAGGAAAGCAGTTGAGCAGAAAAAATGAATATTTACGAAGCACCTGCAAATGTCAGACAGAGAGATGTAGCACTTCAGTATAATGCCCGTTTTGGTCTCAGTTTTCCATCTCACTCCTTACCTACTTTTGTCTCCTCCGTATGTCAGAATTATAAACGCTTCCTTATAATGTCACACATAGTTTTCAATTGGTGTATATTTCTCATCCTTAACCCAGAAAACTCACAGTTGAATATCTGTGTATTTTTTTTTCTCTTTATCATTCTTTACTTTTTCCCCCCAATTATATCCAATTTACGGACTTATGGTTATGACAATATATTAGTAATGGTTCTGACCTCTGGGCCTTAGGCTTGTTGTTGGTGCTGTTTTAAATCCACATAATTCGGTGTTTGGATCGTCTTTTAGGAAAACATCCAGGAAAGATGCCTTCAGGGTCTGGGTTGCGACTTCTAAGACCAGCACTGGCAGCTTCTGCTTCTGGGTAGAAATTGTAAAGAGAACAGGTGATCAATGCAGGAGGCCAGGGATAAGTCAGTGAACATAAATAACAGAGGAAAGAAGAAGGAAGGTAAACTGTCAAGGGGGCATTATTCGCTTTGTTTCTGTGTGTGTCTCCATTCTCTTTTTTCTTAAAGAAAAGAAAAAATTTTTCCAGCAGCTTTGTAGCACCATCTCAAACTCTTTGCATCTGCCAGTTATGCTCACTCACATTCAGGAAAGTCGCACGTATCATTTTTCAAAAGGCACAGAAAAGAAAATATTGCAAACTGACAACCCTTTTAGGAAATCCACTTTGGACTGGGAATTTGAGACAAGGTGAAGTGGAGACTTATACAATTCTCCAGTGGATTTTGATTTGAATACTAAGGCTCTTCAATACTGCATTTTCTCTGGTTAATTTGCACACACACACACACACACACACACACACACACACACACACACACACGCAAACACTTTGGACCACTGCAGAGAATATTCGGGCAAAGAATATCAGGAAATAATGTGAGTTTCATTTTCATCTCCATCTCCATCTAGTAGTTCCTGACGTGAACATCTTTATCTGATGGGAAGGACAGTCCAGCACCCCGGAAGAAAGAGTTAGGATCTTCACAGCAGAAACCACTGTATGGAAATTAAAATGGAAATGGAATTCACAGTATTTCCTAATGATTACTGGAAGCCTGATTTTTCTAGAGAAGTGCATCTGCTCTCTCTTTTACTCTCCATGTGTAAACATTCAACATTTTAAAAAATTGAAGAGGAAAGATCTAATTTTGAAATTTTCTCATGGAAACCTACGTTTTCTTCTTCCCTTCCTAAAAAGAAAGTAACTATATAAAGGAGGTACTATAGTAGAAGTTAGAAAAGCTAAAAATTCTTTGTATATTAGAGTGTTTCTACATCCTTGTTAAATTTGGTTTCAGTAAATGAAAACATGGTCATTTGATTCTATTGTCCTTTCTTGAAGAATGATTAGGTGACCTTCTGAGGCATGCAAAATGGAAACATATTCTACAGTGAGAAAAAGAAAACCATATGGACACAGGTATCCATGGGGCCCCAGGAGGTAATGTGTGGCACAAATAGTCAATTTTCTCTATTTCTGTCTCTGGGGCCTTATATACTCTCTTCTCTGCTTCATTTGTTCACCGGTTTTATTTCTCTTCTCAAAAGAGCCTTCCCTTCTCTCAAATGCCAAGTAGAGCCTTTGGAAGCTAATTTTAAACTCTCATAAATGAAGTTTTGGTGGGTCCAGCTTGAGCCAGATTTCTACTCTTGGTCCCCAAAGCTGTGGTTATGGGGAGATAGGGCCACATGACCTGATGCCCCTTCAGTGGGGAGGCAGATGGCCAGAGGAAAAACTTTGGGCAGATTTTTTTCTCAAAATAACTTAGCATAGGATAAAAACATAATTGGTGAAAGAAATAACTAATATTTCTTGTGTGTTTCATCTTTTATCTTTCCAGGTATATGTTTAGTTGCCACAGCTATTGCTGAGTAATAAGCAACTCCAAAACACATAGCATAAAATTACAATTGTTTATTTTTCATGTGTTCATGGGTTACCCAGGGCAGTTATGATGTTTCTGGGCCAGGCTTGACTGACCTTGCCTGGGCTCATTCATGAAGCTGCTACTAGTTGGCCAGTTGGCTGGGGGCATGCATGTCTAGGATACCCTTACAGTGGGTCCACTCATTTTCTACTCATGAGGCCCCTCATTCTCCAGCAGACTACCTGAGCTTACAGTCTCGGTAGAAGGAGAGGTTTTAGGGAAAGACAGAGAGAAAGAGAGAGAGAGAGAGAGAGAGAGAAGGTAAAAGAATGTTCAGCTTCTTGGGGTCTAGTTTCAGAACTGGTGCGATAATG
This sequence comes from Cebus imitator, assembly GCF_001604975.1. Classification (NCBI taxonomy): domain Eukaryota; kingdom Metazoa; phylum Chordata; class Mammalia; order Primates; family Cebidae; genus Cebus; species Cebus imitator. The sequence goes on along the minus strand of NW_016107408.1, from coordinate 1,100,628 downwards.
TTTCAGAGCATTTCATTGGCCAAAGCATATCTCCAGGCCAGCTCTAATTCCAGCTCGGAGAAATAGATTCCACTTCTTCATGGGAGGGGCTGCAAAGTGACAATGCAAAGGATGCTGGGATAGAGGGAGGTCATTAATTTGTGTCACCAATGCAATATAACACTTGCGTCTTTATTTACCTCATCCACTTATTATTAAACCCCAAGCTGTTCTCTCTCTTTATTTTTATCTTCTGCTTTCAGACAGGGCATGCCTTCTTGGATTCTCTTCAGAAAGCTAAACGTTTTCCAGTTATTTTTCTATTTTATAATTAAATACTTTTAAGCTGCATATACCTGCTAATATCTTCAGGATGATGTTTCTTTTATTTTATCCCACAATATTTATAACGTGTCTTTATTATTTCTTTAAATATTGCTTTTTTGTTCATTTATAATTGTGGTTAAGGGTCGAGCTTAATTAGAATTAAACTGCCTGTGTTCAGATTGTTCCTTCACCACTTACTACCTGTGTCACTTTCAGCAAATTACTTTGACTTAAATTCTCTTTGTCTCAGTCTTCTCATCGGTAGGATGGGAATGATCATAACCACCTGATAACATTTTACAAAGGTGAAAGGATTATTTATCAGCACTAAAAATAGTACCTGTTACATAGTAATTTTCAGTAACTGTTGTTATTATGTTTCTTGTCATTATTACTTTATCAATCTTTAAATGAACAAGAATATATCCAGGCTCAGGTGCTTTGATTGAGTGGATTGACCTTTGGCTTGCCATTTTTTTACTGAGCAGACTTCTCCTCAGATCTGCAGCTGAAGAACTACATCAGGGGTCCCGAACCCCAGGGCCACAGAATGGTACCAGTCCATGGCCTGTTAGGAGCCAGGCTGGACAGCAGAAGGTGGGCAGCGGATGAGTGGATGAAACTTCACCTGTATTTACAGCCCTCCCTATTGGTCACATTACTTCCTGAGCTCCGCCTCCTATCAGATCAGCAGCCACATTAGATTCTCATAGGAGTACGAATCCTATTGTGAACTCTGCATGCAAGGAATCTAGGTTGTGTGTTCCTATGAGAATCTAATGGCTGATGATCTGTCACTGTCTCCCATCACCCCCTGATGGGACCCTCTAGTTGTAGGAAAACCAGCTGAGGGCTCCCACTGATTCTACATTATGATGAATTGTATAATTATTTCATTCTATATTACAACATAACAATTATAGAAGTAAAGTGCATAATAAATATAATGCACTGGAATCATCACGAAACCATCCCCCCACTCCCAGTTCATGGAGAAATTGTCTTCCATGAAAGCGGTCCCTGGTGCCAAGAAGTTTGGAGACTGCTGAGCTAGATGCTATGCAGAGATCCCGGCGTCTTTTTATGATCAGTTCCCATTCACCTTGGGCTGGGCCTTCTTGGGATTTTTGTTTCTGGGTCTACACTGTCAAGGCTGCAGCATTTCACTTCGACTGCACGTTTCTCTTGCTCTCGTTCTCTCTCTCTCTTTTTTTTTTTTTTTTTTTGCGACGGAGTTTTGCTCTTGTTACCCAGGCTGGAGTGCAATGGCGCGATCTCGGCTCACCGCAACCTCCGCCTCCTGGGTTCAGGCAATTCTCCTGCC
>NW_016107408.1:1093027-1098979 GCF_001604975.1 Cebus imitator | reverse complement strand
CCACCATGCCCAGCTAATGTTTTTGTATTTTTAGTAGCGGCCGGGACATGGTCACCATGTTGACCAGGATGGTCTCGATCTCTTGACCTCGTGATCCACCCGCCTCGGCCTCCCAAAGTGCTGGGATTACAGGCTTGAGCCACCGCGCCCGGCGCTCTCGTTCTCTCTTATGCAGATTGCTTCGGAACGTTCAGATATTAGAAAATACAGGACGAAGGCATCAAAGAGGAGAAAGGGAGAAGAGTATCGCCTACAGAGATTCTGGTCAGAAGCAGATCCTGCTTCTCTGTTAGGGGAATGTGGATCAGGTTTGGTGGCCTTCTAACATCTCTCATTCTGTCAGGCTTGTTCTATGTCACAAGCTGGCATGCACACAGGGCACCAATTGGTTAATACACTCAGCCCTGTCTGACTTCCAATTATTGAAAATTCCTTCCAGATTCAGGCCTTGGGTTGTCTGTCAATCTTAGTTTATAGGGTCAGAAATTTACATCTTTCCTGCCCTTACATAGTTCTTTTAGTGGGAGTTCGGAGAGGCTTTGTCCAAGGCTTCTAAACAGAGGCCATTTTTAAACCAGAAACTTTGTTCACCTAATTGTCAAGTTTATTTGGCTCTTGTTTTTATTCAGCCTAAAAATTTGGATGTGAACATTATCCAGGAATAACTCCTTCTTAAGTAAATATAGCATGTTATTTAATAAGAAGCACATAGAATTTTAAACTAGAATTCTAAGGTTTCCAGAAAACAGGTTACCCTCTCATGCAGTTTTCTTTTAGGGGTAAGTGACTTATGACCCCCTAATGAAAACAAACTCTAAGATGTCAATGGTGATCGCTGGGTATTATTTTTGTTTAAGAATGTTGAATATTGTAGGTATAAGACTCTTGTAGCACAAGTAGTATTAAATATTTGCACGTCTTTGGATTATGGTTTATTCCCCCCTTTTTTTCAGGGGGGATTTGGGGGTACCTTCAAATAAGACCTGAAGAAATATATCTTCCTGGCTGAAAAGAAAAATTCTAAAGTGGATATTTTTAACTTGTACAATTTTTAGTTTCTAAATCTGTCACTAATCAGGGAATCATTTTTGTGTGTGGCTGGCTGTTATTTATGAAAAAGTTGTATTTTATGAAATGTTGATTTTTCAAAACGTTATTTGACAGGTTTCTTTGGAATGCTATTTATGCTGACTCTGTATTTATTAAGCTACACAGGAAGAGGCAACTTTATAGAAAAAAATACATCTGTAAAAAATGTGCAGAAGTTGCTTAACCCTTAAAGAAATTAGAGTCAAAGTTAATTCTGGCATTTACATTTAAATGAATAATAAAGTACAGATTCTTGCCTATTGAGAAATGTACTTGGTGGTTCTGGCTACCAGTACTTCCCTGTTGCAAACCAAAAAACCTGAAAAAAACAGATTTATTGAGGGATATGTATTTGTTAATTCTGATTCTTATAAACCTGCCCATTTTCGTGTAGATAAACAAATGCTGATGGAATGATGAGTCCAACCAAATTCAGAGAGCTTTTTAGTCATATTTATAAAACCAGTCACATATAAAATTGACTAAAAACAATACCATCACCACCAACAAAACCACGACCACCATCAATGGAAAGTAACCTGATGGTAAAATAAATTTTAACATTTTATGACTTGGTTGGTTCAACATTGTAAAAATTCCCTGACATAGGCAGCTTAACAGAACTCCATCTCTGAAGCAGGATTGGACAGGATCTAACAGAGTTATTTTTTTAAAGGATATAATTGTGTACATTTACTGGTAATGAAAATGATTAAAATAGTTATGGAGTTAGGAAAAGTCCACTTATTTATTTACTCATTCCATGAATATTTTCTGGGTGGGAACTATGCTCAGTAGACTGTATTCTGGAAGCATCTTCAGCCAGATCTCTATTACATAGGGTTAATTTGCTAATATTAGTTCTTGCTTCCACAGAAAAATTGTTAATCCATTTTATGCACAAAGTTTCTGTTCTTCCCAAATAGAATTGTCTTTGTCTCTCCCTTTTATAATAATTACATTTAAAGTCTTGTCTTCTATACGAAACTTCACTCTCATTAATTTCCTTCACTACGCTACTACTTTATTATTGCTTGGTGTTATTCATTACATTTTTCAAGAATTATCCTAATTTCCATAAAATACAACATAGCTTTGAAAGTTTATTTTAGGTTATAATTTGCCATGGAAAATTTTTTTGAGAGTGCTCATATTCTCTGGAAAAAAAATGCATTTACATAGTTTGGAAGCCATATGCGTATTTCTGGGAACAATAAAGGAGATATCTGAGTCTGGAATGTGTTGGGAAATCTATATCATGTTCTCATGTAATTATGGGGTTTGGTCAAACAGACCAAAGAGACCAACTGGCCAACAAGCTTTTAAACCTTTATGTTATTTGTGTTGGTTACTGTTTGGAATCTGGCGAGAGAGGCTATAACTCCTGGAAGAACTAATTTTCAATGTGGATTTTATCTTAGAACAAAAAGTAAATTTTTATGAATAATTTTTGAGCTGTAGAAATTTCAAACTCTTGTGCTTCCTAATTTACTCATCTAATCAAATAGTTTTTGAGCACTTACCATGTTCTGTGTAATTTGCTAGGTACTGGAGATTTGATGATAGAGAAAACAGATATCCCTTCCCTAAAGAAGGCACTAATTTATCATGTGTCATTAAAATTCTCTGGTCTTGAATTTCTTTGTAGAAAAAATGGAAGAAAAAAATCTCTGAATTCTATACTTATCATAAAATTATATCTAAGAGTAGGTAGTTATAAAATAATTTATTGAAAATGAGAAAGACAAGTTGTAGTTGTGGAAGGCAATGTTTGGAATTTAATGATTTACATCAGAAATAACACATATGTTAAGCAGTATGTATAATTCTAACAGACTTAAAATAGTACCAAAAATCTAAAAAAAAAAAAAACCTACAACAACATAAGTATCATGTCAAAAACTCAATAAAACAGAGAAAAATGCTAAATCAAATATCACTTGGATAAAAGACAAGGTCAACCATAGATTGTTTTGAGTCACTTTTTTTCTAGAAATACCAATCCCTCTCCATTCTGTTAGCATTTGTAAGGATGACCTGAAACCAAATATAATGATAAAGTTTGTAGCTAGCTTTTTCTGCTTTTCCTTTGCACCCCCATTTGATTTTCTAATTCTATCCCATATATGTAGCTTTTAAAGTACTTTATTTTAAGCATTTTTATTTAAAGTCATTTTGAAACTAGTATTTCTTAAACAATTTTAATGCCTTCCTTACCTTTTCTCATATTCTCACGTAATCCTCAGAAATCACTAGCTACATTAGCTATATAATAGAAGATCTGAACACCATCCTTATGGAAAAAATGATTCCAAGGTCTTAACCAAATGCGGTCTGCATATATAATTTTTGACCAGCATTTAAATCAACAGCTAAGTATATTAACATATTTGATCAGATGCATGTATATGTTTCATCACAAAATAAGAAGTGCAGCTTAACCTGACTGATACATAGTATTTTTACATATACACATGCATACATACACACAGCAAAAACTTGCTGTGACTCCTTTCTTGGGCTTTAGGATCTGTCACTCATGTTGCTATGACTAAATCTTTAAATCAAAGTGGGGTGTCATTTTGGTGGTCAATGGTTGTGCGAAACTAAGTTTCTATACATTAACAAATTGAGGCCACATATAATAAAACAATAGAACCATGATTTTGTACCATTTGTGTCAAAAAAATAAAATTGTCTCATTTGGAAATGATGAAGAAGAAAAATGTAACTTTAATGTGAACCATACTATTCTACATGCATTGTGCTACAGAAAAGCAATACTGGTTAGATGAATTAATATGATTTTCTTTGAGTCTCTCACTTTTTTCATTTGTGTCTGCAGGATTTGAATGGCTCCACCTGATATAAATTAGCTTTTTGTCTCCATGCCTCTTCTATAGACCTGGGGAAGAGCACGTTTCACTTTCTTGACAAAAGTGATGACCAAACTTGAAGCGAGTAGGGGAAAGTATATGTCATGAAATATGCAATGACTTAACTGATTAGTGAGGTGATCATTCCTAGTCCTATGCCAATATATATTCAGAATAATAAATCCTATGGAACATCATGCATCACCAGCTTTATTTTGGTTTTCTGTGGTAAAACCAAGCCTTTATACCATGGAAAAATGGTTGGGTGTTTTTATCTTACCATATTCTATCAGCAACCTTTTAATCTCTATTAGAGTTGATAATATGGGATTCATGTTTAGCTGAAATATACAGATCATCAACTCGCCCATGTTCCCCAGGCCAGTCTCAAACTCCTGGCCTCAAGCAATCTGTCTGCCTCAACCTCCCAAAGTGCTGAGATTAGGGGCATAAGCCACCACACCTGGCCAAAGTTAATGATTTTTAATCTTCTTTCTGTCAAGCACAAATCAAAGTTGTTAATTATAAGCCAAATTGGCCAATTTAAATTTATCTTTCATTCTTCCCATTTCCTACTCCCTAGAATAAAAATAATCATGGATTAGGCAAAAGGTCAAGAAGAAAGATAAGGGCTTGCATGTTTCTGAAACTATATTTTAAGATCTTTCAGTTAGTTAAAAAATGATCTTTCTACTTCTCTAGTGAATACTGACTGAATTTCTCATACATGCAAGACCTCTTAAATTATACACAATAAAATCAAAGATAAAAATAAGTAGGGTTTAGCTCTGATTTTCTAAAAGTGAATTTTTATTACTTTTCATCTTATAAATATGTGCTATACTATATACTTTATATTTTAATATAATTTTGTAATTTCCCCATTTTATCCATTCCAAATAGTTTCAATGTATAGGTCTGTGCAGCTAATTGCCTTTCTTGATTCTCTTTCAAATTTTCAAACACTGTTTACAATTAATCATATTTTTTTTTTGTTACTTGATGGTTCCACTTTTTTGCTTTTAATGTCACTTCCTTAGATGTCTCGGCCAAGAAGTGTAGCATAATGACACCAACTTAACTCATGACTGCAGGCTGGTTTTCCAACCCATTAGTGCCCTCCACAAGTCAAGTGTTGGACCACAGGAAATGAAGAAGTAGAGCTTTGGTTTACACATGTTGACGTGAACAACTCAGTTGCACCCGTTATGAGAGTAACTGCTCAGCTCATGATGAGTGAATAGGTCCTCCAGCAAGAAACAGAAAATACAGAAATGGACCTTCTTTGGGAGCAGGGTAGCAAGGTGCTGACAGCTTAATGAATGACTTGTCTGTTATGACAGTAGGACACCTAGCAATGCCAAGAGCAAATATTTGAAAGAATATGCAATGCAGGAAATGTATATATGTTCTATATATAGGACACTTAGATTGCCTGTATCACTAACAGATGGGCAGCATTTGAGAAATCTTATTTTATAATGTGCAACATCACTCCTGTCAGATACATTTTGAGATTTGGGGATTAATGGAGCATAGCACTCAGAGTGAACTGGGAATTCCATTGTATGTACTGAGGGATTGGGGGTTTTAGGGATAGATGAGCTCAACAGAGAATACTGTCCATATTTTTTACAGGTATAACTCTGATTTCATTTATAATTTAATAATAAACATCTGCAGGCACCATGTCAGATGAAATAGGTAAGTAGATAATTTTGTGATGTGTCTTTGGATAACATTAAATAGCAAAACCATGGCTAAAGGAGCCAAGTGAATAGAAGGATGAGGAGTTCACTTTTTCTTTCTAAACTGAGAAATCCACCAACATAATTTTGAAGGGCAATAAAATGAGTTAGCTTGCAAAAAATGATATTATTTATAAATGGACTCACTTTGGAATTAAGATTCAGATAATTTTAATTAAATCAACTGAGATAGATGACTGAGAGCTCTTTTTTTTCTTTTCCTCTTTCTTTCTTTTTTT
>NW_016107408.1:1034419-1092997 GCF_001604975.1 Cebus imitator | reverse complement strand
TTTTTGAGACAGAGTCTTGCTCTGTTGCCCAGGCTGAAGTGTGGTGGCATGATCTCGGCTCACTGCTATCTCTGTCTCCCAGGTTCAAGTTATTCTCCTGCCTTAGCCTCCTGAGTAGCTGGGATTACAGGTGCACGCCACCACGCCTGACTAAGTTTTCATATTTTTAGTAGAGATGGGGTTTCACCATGTTAGCCAGGATGGCCTCAATCTCCTGACCTTGTGATCCACCTGCTTTGGCCTCCCAAAGTGCTGGCATTACAGGCATGAGTGCCTGGCCGAGAGATGGTTCTCAAATAGATTCTGACACTCTTATCCACTCTGGTATGATCTCTTGCAAGTACATTTATTAACCATAGTAAATAAGCATGGAGACAAAAATTAGGCCCACCAACTATTAGAGATTAATGGCCATTTTGGAGTCTCATGGGTTACAAATGTATGTAGTGCAGATTAGATTTTGAGATATTTCTTATTACATAGGTCAAGAAGAGGATGGGTAACCTGTAAATACTTGAAACCCCAAGTTACTCACAGAAATTTCATGAGTGCTAAGTCATTAGCCATATCCTATCATAGGCAAGCCTCCCTCTCTCCTCATCACTGTGTGCATTCCCACTCATCATTCATCAGTTTTTACTGGCAAATGGCTCAGTACCAGGTACGTTGCTGCATGGTCCTAGTTAATAGCCTGCTGCCTTTAGAAATGCTCTGTGTCAAAATTCTAACAGAAAAAAGCTCTACGGATTACTGTTCTCAGCCTTGCATTCGTTCTCTAGCAATTCCTGGGTTTCTCAGAGCCTTGCTGAGGAGGCATTACTTCTAGCCACACAGCAATTCCGCAGAAATAAAGAAGGGTCCAAGCTAGTAAGATCTCACATGATGCTGGCAAAATATGGGTTTCCCACAGCTGTTACGTCTCTGTGCAGCCAGGTCTCAACATCTGGTGCAAACTACTTGGCTGAAGCAACAGAATGGTATCTGGCTTTCAAATCATCAGGGCACAATCATTTGGCCCCATGAAGTGATCTAATTCGATAAGAGACCTCAACCCTATTGAAACATGACTACTGTGATGTTTGCAAAATAATAGGTCTCTATGGTTCAGCCTAACTGGCCTCCCTTAGCCTAAACGTTTATGTTTTAGTCATTTTTTTTCAATATATGCCTTAAGTAAACAATCACAAAACTGACCACATAAATAAGCATAAAAGAAATTTTATGTAAAAAATGTGGTTCTTCTTTTCTCACTGTGATCCTTAACTTTCCGCAAGAAACAGCTCTGCCACAGCACTGCCCCAGAGGCCTGCCATGGAGCCATCCCTGACTCTTCACGTTACCCCTGTGGGTTGACCTGGTCAGTCCCTGGGCATTGTCAGTTATTAATGAATATTGTCTCTCACTTCTATTCTCTCTGGTTTCATTCTAGGTCAGGTCTTCATAATCAGGGACTTAATTAATACAATATAATGTATGTATGAATCAAAACTCATACATACATTATATATGGTATATTTATGTAAACGTGCTTGAAAACTCTTGTTAGAGAACATCATGGTACAAGTGTCTTGTTGGCAATTCAGCTGAATGAAAACTTAAGCCATATGTCTATATGGATAAACACTATGGCAAGTGAGAGTCTGAGATGATCACTCTCCCATGAAGAAAGGTTTGTTGGCTCTCAAAATACGGCAGCAGCGTAGAGTTGGAAACAGAGGTGTGATGTTAGAGACAGTGGGTCTCCCACAGTGTCCCCAGTAATAATGGTTGTAAATTATTCCTTCTTTTTGCCTCCCTCGGGTTGAGCATGAACAAAAAAAAATATAACGTGAACATACTCAAATGAAAGACATATATTTTGCAACACTTATGGGAGGGAAAGAGCTAATTTTCTTAATTTCAAAAACTCATATGTCACTGAAATGAAACAAAACTATCCAGTAAAAGTATGGTCAAGGGACAGGAACAGATAGCTCCCATGGATTTAAAGATAAATTGAACTCAAAGAGGAAAATGTCACAAATTAAATTAAAATTATAAATTTCTATTTTGTTAGAAGGCGCAGAACTATAGTCACTTACATGTTGCAGGAAGGGCAAATCTTTATGAACTTCCATTTGTCAAAACTTATAAAAATATAAATAGACATATTTTGGTAAAGAATTCCACTTAACTGTAGATTAGATGTGCATGGAAACATACATACAAGAATGTATATGTATTATTGCTCATGAGTTAAAAAGACTAAGAAACAACTTGAACATCCAGCAATAGGAGATTTATAAATAAATAAGGGTAATGCTATTGAATGAAATAGTATGCAGTTGCAGCTGTCGAAAAGAATAAGGAGGCGCTGTACCTACCAAGACAAACTGACTTCCACGATAAGGTGAAAAATGCAAAATACAGAGTAGTGTATATAAAATTTAAGCTGTGTTAAAAAAGAAAGTTATTACCAATTTTAGCGTATGCCCATATTATCCATGGATGTTTAGACAAAAATTCGGTAACAGTGTGACTATATCTTGGGTGCAGAAATAAGGGGTTAGAAGTCATTGACAGAAAGAAAATATAATTTCCATTGAATACTTATTTGTTGTCTTTAAAATTTTCACTTTTGCATGTATTCATGTAACCTTTCAAAAAATTGAAATATACCTATACATGCATGTATATTTATTTGTATATTTTATATATTAATATAGTGCATATTTATTACAAATTATATATGATAATATACAATTAACAAAATACATGCAAAATAAAAAAACTCTCAGCTTTTTCCATGGTGTCATTTGGAGGTATCACAAAGTGTCTGATTCATGCTGGGAATAACACAATATAAAAAAGAGAATCAGAAGCCTGTGGAAAGACCTTCAACTACAGTAGCTCTTGAGATAACAGAATTCAGTCGACAAGACAAAGATCAGAAATTCACAGTCAAATGGTGGTAGAGAAGGCAAACAGTAACCTGACAAGGTTATAGATGTGGTAACTTCATTTAAGCATTGTCAGAAACGGTAGCTGGAGAAAAACCTGTGAAAGTCTTCTCATGTTTGGTGGTTAAGCTAGATGAAGACTGAAATCATTGTTTACACTTAATGCTTGTACGCCCCATTTTGTAAACATAGCTGGGAATAAGCACTCTCCTAAAAGCAGGAGGTACTGTCATGCTAAAATGAGGCTGGCTCAACAGAGGCCAACCAAGAATTTGGAGGGAATGGGGCTGGTGTGTTCCAGATAACAAGTCACACGTTGTCATCCAGTTTATTTAACTGTAGGATGCCCTCTTCGTTTGTGCACCCTTATGGATGCTAAATTCTGTCTAATGATGCAGCCATATTGTCTTTCAAAATTCAAAATATCTTTATGTTTCTATAAGGGTGTGTGCTTGACACATGTCCTTGCCTGTTGAAATGACCATTTTAAAATTCCCTTTTCTGCAGTGCTAAGTATTACAAAAAATGTGGAGAAACTGTATTGACATACAATTTATCTAGGGACAATTTATCTAAAGTTTAGGAAGGAAGGAATCTGATCAAAACGAGTTACCATGAGATCTTGATGACCGACAACCGGGCAATTTCCTATTCTCTCAAATCTGGTTGGTAGGAAATTTATATCTAAGAGCAAATTAGTCTCTAAGTGATAAGAAATTTAAGTTAGAGAAAATCATTTATCTTCTTGGTAGGAGGGGAATTGCTGCACTTGCTATATTCTGCTGTTTGCCTCGAAAAATCATAATGGTAAAGAGCAGAAGATCAAACACCACATGTTCTCACTCATAGGCGGGTGTTGAACAATGAGAACACATGGACAGAGGGAGGGGAGCACTACACACTGGGGTCAGTTGGGGGGAAATAGGGGAGGGACGGTGGGGGGTGGGGAGTTGGGGAGAGATAGCAAGGGGAGAAATGCCAGATGTAGGTGATGGGGAGGAAGGCAGCAAATCACACTGCCACATGTGTACCTATGCAACAATCCTGCATGTTCTTCACATGTACCCCAAAACCTAAAATTGCAATAAAATAAATGGAAAAAAAAAGAGACAGACATTTTAATTCTCACTTGTTTTTATATTTTGCCATTGATTTTTATGTCTTCCTTCCCTTCTTCCCTCTAGCTCTTTTCCTATTCAGAAGGAAGATTTGATCACAGATCTATTTATCCTATTCTGTGTTTTCTACTTTGACTGAGTGAGCATTGTCATCTTGCTTCATTATAAAATAGGAACAAAGAGAACTTTGAAAAAAGAAGGGCCAACCTCCATAAATACCACTGTTTTTCATGAAGGTTGTGTACACTGGATGGCCAGCAGGAGTCAACTGAGCAAGTTTCCCTGTAATGAGAACATAGATGTCTAACTAATATAAAACTGCCTGTAACATTTTAGGGCCCACTTTCCTGACCTTAAACTTGAAAGTATCATTGCAGAAAGCACTTCACTTTCCTCTCTTTTCAGAATTCTGCTCCAATTCCTAGTCTCAAAATTAGCTTCTATCAAATGCAGATGACAATTAGAATCTCCACAGCATCTGGGGGGATTCAGCTAAACAACTTACATGGCTGCTGCTTTAAGTCATGAGCCTAACACATTCTGCTTTTGGTAATTTCTGCTCTCCTTTAGTTGTTTCCCTATTCTCATGTGTATAATTCCTTTCAATTCAACTCACCCTGGCTGGTGCACCTTCTAACCATTACACTGTACCCTTGGAAACCTTATTCCGTCATCCACTGTTTCCCTGCATCTTCAAAATTCTAGAGAAAGAGTCCCTGCTTTTGACATTTCCTTTTTATTTATTTATTTTCGTAGAGACAAGATCTCACTTTGTTGACCAGGCTTGTCTTGAACTTCTACTCCCAAGTGATCCTCTTGCTTTGGCCTCCCCACGTGCTGGGATTACAGGCACAAGCCACCATGCCCAGTTTCCACTTATTTACTTAACCTAGTAGTAGCAACATCACGTCTCTTTGTCCTCTTATGTGAAGGCTTCTCATTCTTTCAGGCCTCACAAGCCATGGGACTCAGAAGCACTGTGGCAAATGTCCTAGCCCTCGCTACTTTCTTCGGCCCATCTGTATTTCTGCAATTGCCTTTCCCTCCTGTCCTCCACACCAACTCCTCCAAACTTCCACCACCCTCCTCAAGACTGCTCTACCACATTCTCTCACCAGTATCTTGCCATTTGCTCATTCACCTCTTCCACTTCCTGCCTGATGACTCACCCAAATGAATTGCTCTGTGCCCCTCCTCCTCCCTCTTGGAAGAAGTCAGTTCCCTTCTGTGAAATTAGACTAATACATCCACCTTTGCTTTCCATCCCAATCCTTCCTGAATCAGAAGAAAACTCAGAAACTGGGTTCTTTTAGTAAAGCGTCTCATGCCTGCACACTTTCTCTTCTCCCTTAGTGTTTTTGCCTCTATTTAGCTTAAAAACAAAATCAAAACGCCAAAAAATGAAACTCTTTTCCCCTACCTCTTTACACTTTCAATCCCTGATTAAGCTAAAAATCTAGCATTCACATTAGATTCCTGTACTTCTTTATCCAAACCATTATTTATCCAGTTCTATAAACCAGCGCTTTTTAAATTTCAAAGTGCTTATGATTTAGTTGGAGATTTTGCTGGAAGTCAGGTTCTGATTTGCTGGGTCTGAAGTGTGGCCAAGTTTCTCCATTTCTAAGACATTCCCAGGGGCTGCAACCACTGCTATTCTACATATTACCCTTGAAGTGGAGGTAAAAGACAGACAGATGCCTCTGAAATACTTCGTGAGATTTTAAGAACAATTTTCAGAAGAATAGCACACACATATTTTTCATAAGATATATCCAATTACTTCGAGAGAATGTTTTAATCCTAACACCAATAAAGCAATCACCATAATTTTACTGATCACTTACTAGGTGCTATGATATTTCATTGATCTAGATGATTAAAGTGCGCTTTAAAGAGGTTAAACTGTGGGTCAAATTGACAAATAATAAAAATAGGTTGCACAACTATTGTTATAGTAATAAGAATCCATATGTCTTAAAATATTTTTATATTTTTAATTTATACTCCATTTCCCCTTTTATTTGTTACCTTACTTTCCTTTTTCCTTTAAGAATGTAACTTGGTGTTAGAAATTTACTCTTTTGTCGTTAGAGAGAACAAATTATTTTCAGTTTCTCTAAAGAATAGGAATACACTAAACAAAGCATTTAATTAGACAATATGCTAATAAATTAAAATATAATAACATCCTGAGGTCAGATTGATGAGGTTGTAATCATGGCTTTACCTCCTAACGTATGATCAAATTACTTTACTTCTCTGTGCCTCAATTTTCTTGTAAAATGTAGGGCAGTAATAAAACCTCATAGGTTGTGATGAAATGAAGTTAAACCTCCAAAACACTTATCAAATTAACACCATGGCAAATGATTAATACATGTGTGTAGTTATTATTATTACTATTATTATTAAGGTGTTTAAAAAATTCTGCTCCTGGGATGGTGGCTGTGATTACCCTACTGGGACAGAAAAGTAAGATTTAGCCAAATGATCCATCATTTAGGTTTGTTAGTTTTGTCTGCAGACTGAGTCTGAAAAAATCCCTTGGTACTTGAAATTCTACAGACCAATTTCTTCCCCACCTCTAATCCTCTCCAAGAAGATACAGCAGTTAATGAATTAGCTTGATCTATCTCCTAAGCTTTACTGTCATCAGCGAATTACCCCAAAGAATATTATAAATGGACATTACAAATTAGGAATCATGTCCTTAAATTACTTCCTTCCTCCCTCTATTCTCTTATTTCAAAACCTTGCAAATCTCCTACCAATCAACTTTGCTCAGTTGGACAAAATGTAATCAGGGATTTCTTACTTAGAATTGTGTACGAAAAGTTCTGTAGTCAGTTCTGTAGATTTGTTTGCTAAGATTATCCAACGATTTCAACTGTAAAAATTATTTTTAAAAAACACCTGATCATCCTGCCATCAGAATATTATTAAAGGATTCGAATCACTGATACTTTGAATCTGTGATTCTTATTGCTTTCACTTATGAATTGCCTGATTTGATATAATTGTCAGATTCACATTTCTTTTTCCACTTAACTGCCAAAGTGGATTAATATATGGACAAAATCATTTTTTATACTTATAAAGATATGAAGGTCATCGTGTCTATTAGCAAAGATGGAAGGTGATTTTCTTATACTGACAGGAAACAAGTTCGCATTTTCTTTTGACAAATGATAAGCTTATAGAGCTGGGTTGCCCTTGAAGTTAATGAAATAAAAGACTTTATTTTTTCTATTAAGTGAACCTCAGAAAGTTAAATGTCTTGCCTAATATCACAGAAGGGCAGTTAGGGCAGAAACAGTAGATCTGTGTTTGTTTTATATGGTTACATTGCTTCTGAATGAACGCCAACATTTAATTTGACTTCATTTTAGCTATCATTCACAATCTGGGATAAAAGCAACATAGCAAAGAGCTACATAATTACCACTGTCATTTAATTTTGATGTAAATGTGGTTTGCATTATTGTTTTGTAGGGGTGCATTTTGTTTACAGCTTCCTTAGTTCACTGAGGGCTGCCTATACAAATGTTGGTGCAAGAAATATTTACACATAGCTATTGCTGCCCTGCTATGCCCTATGTTGGTTCCTTGGTTCAGATTCCAGATGTTTTTATCTACATAAGTTTCCTTTGCATGAAACTGTGAAAAATGGAGGCTAACTGTATTAAAGATAGAAGGAAGATCACATTCATAGTTGCTACTGTCTTCCAGAAGTCCCAGTATAATAATTTAAGAGAATAGAAGAGAAAAAAACCAAAACTCAGAAGAATAAAGAGAAAGGGTCAGTAGACAACAATGATAGAATGTAGGGCATAAAAGTAAGACAGAGTAGGGATAAATGACTTAGCAATATTAAAAAAGCAGAATTTTAGTTTGCTTACTGGGAAAAGCTAGGAAGTAATCTCATGTTCACTGCAGAATTTCTCCTCAAATCTGAAATTGGTAACGACAGAAATTCTGGAGAAGAGGGTAAAGGAAATGTTACCACAGGGGAATTGGTTAACCATTTTAAAAAGAAGAAATAGTTTGATAACCAGATCCTCTTGCTAGTATGCACAGCCTAGAGATTATGTAGTCAGTATTTCAGCTGAATATTGGAGATGCATTCTCTGGAGAGAGTAAACCAAATGACCTCTAGCCTAGGAAACATCAGTACAACTTACAGATAGCAATGAGCGCATCATGTGGAAAACAGGCATTGATTACAAGTTTGCATCATGAATGTTTAGATTGCAGATTTCTACTCTACTTCCAGAATTCTGGTAACAGGTTCCCATCAGTCAGATTCAGCTACATAACAAATGACCCAAAATGTAGTTGGTTAGAACAGTCGTTGTATTTTGCTTATTGTTCTGTGGGTCAGCTGAGCAGTTCTTTTGAGAAAACATAAGAATGTATGCAAGAAAAATACAATTGTTATTTAAAATTTTCAGAAAGTAAAGACATCTATGAATTAAAAATAATGGTTGCAAAGTAAAAAATTCAATACAGGAAACAGACAGCGAAAATGAAGAAAGAAACCAGAAAGTAGAAATACAGGAGCTGAAAAATAGAAGAATGAGGAAAATAAAATTATAGCAATAATCTATATTTCCATGTGCCAGACAGTGGTGATTTCAGAATGAAAAATAATAAAACAGAGAATGTTAGCATTTTAATTAAGAAATAGACTGGGGCCAGTAAACCTTTTCTGTAAAGGGCCAGGTACTAAATATATTAGGGTTTAAGAGACATATTTTATCTGTTGCATATTCTTTTAGTGGTTTGCTTATCTTAATCCTTTAAAAATGTAAAACTATTTTTAGATTAGTGGCTATAAACAAACATGTAACAGACTAGATTTGGTCCTGATTGAGCAGTAATTTGACAACTACTGGTATAGAGAATTACACAAGCCTTTCTCCTGTCAAAACAATAACAACAACAACAACAATAATATTATAAACTACAGGCATCTTCTATCTGTACATACACAGAAATGTGAAGGAACTAAATATTTCTGGAAGTTCTCTTCCAGGATAAGCAAAGACCAAAAGCTGCTTACCCACCTGAGGCCACTGCCCAAGAACTGGGTAAATACTAGTAGAATACGGGACCTGACAAAGGCAAAGGGTGTCTGCTAGATCAAGGAAAAAACAATAGATATTTCAACAGCCATGCAGGCTGCCAGGACCTGCTAGAACTTTGGAAGTCTTGAAATCAAAGCTACTTCGCTCTACCCACTGAATTTCAACCATGGAACTTTTGTGTATCATGGGGATATAGAGGGAAAGCCTGGAAAGATGTAGGGATATTTCCATCTTATAAGGCTATGAGAAAAATGTTTTTTAAAAAACTGTGGAAAGATGCTGCCTGACAGTGACTGAGATGTTGTAATCTATTTTACTAACAAGGCATTAAATAACTAGCAC
Organism: Cebus imitator; assembly: GCF_001604975.1. Classification (NCBI taxonomy): domain Eukaryota; kingdom Metazoa; phylum Chordata; class Mammalia; order Primates; family Cebidae; genus Cebus; species Cebus imitator. The sequence goes on along the minus strand of NW_016107408.1, from coordinate 1,083,508 downwards.
AGGTATGTTAAAGAAAACTGAGAAAAAAATATATATACAAAATTAAGGAAAAGATGGCTGAAAATGTTCCATGAAGCAAAGAAATTCATTTTAAAAAAAGGATCGAGTGAAATCTCTAGAACTGAAAAATACATTTCTTGAATTAAGTGTTATAGAATAAACTTAACAGACAAAAGACAGGGTAAGAAAGAACCAGTGAGCTTAAAAATGGGTAAACAGAAAATTATTGAAGGTGAAAACAGGAAGAAAAGGTATTAATAATAAAAAATAAACAAAAACAAAAATACCAGAACCAAGTGGTAGAGATGTATAGGATGAAAATAAACAGTATAACACACGTGTAACTGAAGATCCAAAGGAAACAAGAAAAAAAAGAAGGGAGAGCTAATTTTTTTGAAATGTTACTTTATCTGTATAAATGTATGGGATACAAGTATAATTCTGTTGCATGGATATACTGCATGTTGGTGAAGTCAGAGCTATTAGTGTATCTCTCCCTGGTTAAATTAGCTTTGATAAGAATTTTCCAACACTCTTTAAAGTCTTCATCTCAAAGATCCGGGAAGCTCAATGAATTCCAAATATAGGACAAAACAATATCTAGTCACATCATTGTGAAAAGTCTGAAAAACAGCAATCTTAAAAGAAGGAACAAAACGAGCACATTGCATTCAAGGAAACAATGATAAGGTTGACTGTTTAGCTCTCCAAAGGACACTATGGGAGCAAAAAGATAATGCAATAACATATTTGAATTGCTGAAAGAAAACAAAACAAAACCCCTGCAGCTCTAGAAAACTTCCTCAAAAATGGTAATAAAATGAGGCTATCTTAGGACATTAAGAAACTGAAAGAGAAACAGTATGCCAGACGTGATTCCACTTTTCTTTTAGGGAAATGCACCACTCATTAGAGCTTTGAAATGTACAGTTTTAAAAGAATATTTGTTTTAAAAAACAGTTTTAAGAGAAGGAGAAATTCAAGAAATAGTGAATCTATTACCGTGTGATAAAATAAGAACATCTCTATAAAAGGAAGCAGAAACAAAGCTGAATGGTTGGTTTAGAAGTAGCCAATTTTGTGAAGTTGAATGCTTATTCTTGTGAAAAACTGTACATTTTGCTCATTATACTAAATCAACATAGTGGAACCAATCTCTAGTAAAAATTCAAAAATTAGCTGGGTGTGGTGGTGCACGCTTGCAATCCCAGTTACTAGGGAGGCTGAGGCAGAAGAATCGCATGAATCAGGGAGTCGGAGGTTGCAGTGAGCTGAGATTGCGTCACTGCCCTTCAGCCTGGCAACAGAACAAGACTCCCTCTCAAAGAAAAAAAAAAAAAAGTCCCCATTAGACTGTGAACCTCCTTGAACTCTTATTTTCCTATTTACATACTAAATGGAGACTAGTGAGCTAGCATTTTGACCATTTTGTGATCAAATTGACCTTATTTATCTGAAATATCTGAGTTATTTAGGTACACTTGCATTCTAAGGGTAGAATTAGCCAGCTAATTGCCTCTTCATCAAAACAGAGCAAACCAAAGTCCTGCCTCAATCTTGACACAGTGTTTCTTAGCAGTCCCTTCCAACCCATCACTGGCTGCATGGACTTCTTTCAGACACCTAAAGATTTTCCATTCTTTAAAATCTCTACTTGGACTCCTTACATGGAAGAGTGCCCAAAGGAAGACAACCATATTTTTGAATTCCAGAGGTAGTTCAGGAGAGCCATTGCTAGAGTCAGTTCTTATTTTTACCCTAATGGTTTTTTCAGTATAGGAGACACTGGTTTGGTCTCCAGAAAATGGTAAACAATACTTGATCTTTCTCAGTTTAGGAAAGTATTGACAATTCACAACCACTCGTAGAAATTATACATAAGATGAGTTCTATGCAATGGACTGTTCATCTCCAATGAGAACTTGTTGACACTTAGATGTACTGGCCTGGTTTTCGCCATGGTTTATATGAATTCTTATAAGAAATCAAAGGACTGGAGGTCATTTCCTTCTTGTAGCTTATGAAAGAACAGTTGGGTTTGCAGAGGAGATAAACCCAGTATCTCTATACCTCTACTCACTCCTCTTCATGTTCTCGTCAAATCCCGACCTCATGTGATGACATAGATATCATCTAACAAAGATGCCCACACCTGCTCTCCAGTAGAGGAAAACGGTGCTCTATCTGGGTAGTCCTCGGCTACAAGCTTGTCTTATCTTCACACACCACCATCCTGACCCTGTGGGACAAGGACTATCAACAGTGCTGGGCACTGGTAAAGCCAGCATTCCCCTCTTGACTGATAACAGGGAGATGCATGAATTGGTCTTTTCAGCCAATCTCATGGTGTCCAGCCAGAGCTTATCTTCAGTTTTAAGGAAGGAAAAACTGAAGTTGGCTAAAAGCTTTTCTTTATTCTCTCTTGCCTTGATATTCTATAAGTCACCAGGGGAGCTAAATATTGCAAAATCCTGTCATGAAAGAGGAGGCTGATAAACTGAAAAATAAAAACAGATGTGGAGCAAAGAAGGCTTATGGACATTTGTTTCTTGATTTGGACTGGTTCAAGTGCTGGGAATCTTTAATCCTACTCCCACTAAGAAAAATCTAATATTTCCTCTGCTTCTGACTATCACAATCCTTGGATAATTCACATCTTTGGATAATCACCTCTCCCACATTGAAGTCAAAATAAAGTGATGGGAAAATGCAAAATAAAAATAATAAGTGACATTTATTACATTTGTGTGTGCCAAACACTCTGCAGGCAATATTTCATTGAAACAGGGAGAAGGCCTGCAGCTCATAATCTAAGGCCTGATGGCCTGGAGTCAGTTGAATCCTAGCTTTAGTGCTTTCTAGCTGAGTGACCTTGAGCAAGTTACTCAACTTCTTTTTGTCTCAGTTTCCTTACCTGTACAAGGAGAATAACAATACTTTTACCTCCCTCTTAAGGTTCTTGAGTGGATTAAAAGAGTTAATATTTAAAAATTGCTAAAAGCAGTGTCTGGCATATTGTAAAGCCTGAATATGAATAGACTATGAATCTTATTATATGCATTGGAATAGGCAGTGTTATCAATCCTCATATTTTATATGAAGAACTAAATCTCAAGCGAAGTTAGGTCACACGTGAATTATTATGCAGAATTGGAATCAAAGCCCTCATCTGTTGGATTCCACAGCCCAAATACTTAACCATGATGCCACACAGTAGAACTTTCAAGGCAAAGTCAAAATGGAGATGCCAGTAACCTATGAACACCACAGTAATTTCTACATATGTTAGGCAAATATACAATTCAGCCCCTAGTCTAGATGTTTTACCTTCACAGATTTGGATATGAATTCTACAGATTTCCCCTCAGCTTTCTATTTGCTGCATGGAGGCACAACTGCTTTTGGCAACCTAGGATCTGAGGAATCAAAATGACATCAGGACCAGGTGTGGTGGCTCACACCTGTTATCCCAGCACTTTGGGAGGCCGAGGTGGGTGGATGGCCTGAGGTCAGGAGTTTGAGATCAGCCTGGCCAACACAGTGAAACCCGGTCCCTACTAAAAATACAAAAATTAGGCTGGCATAGTGGCACACACCAGTAATCCCAGCTACTCAGGAGGCTGAGGCAGGAGAATCATTGAACCCAGAGCTTGCAGTGAGCCAAGATCCTGCCACTGCACTCCAGCCTCGGTAACAGAGTGGGACACTGTCTGGAAAAAAAAAAATCCATCAGTTTTGCAAAGGCACTAATATCTAAGTACCCTAAGAGTGGAGAGTTTATCTCATCACATGGAAGGACTAACTAGAAAAGGTGGATACTATATCATCATCACTGTACTTCACCTGAGATTTATCGTATCGAATTCTGCTGGCTACAACTTACAGAAGACCCAATTCATAATAATGGATTGATTATAAAGTGTTTATCTCACATAACAAGAATTTGTAAGAGAGGAAGTTTCCAGGGTTAAGGTAATTTAGTTAACACAAGGATGTTATTTTCATTCTTTCCATTCTTTCCCCTTGCCACATGTAGCTTATTTTCTCTTATCCCCAGCCCTGTCCTCCTATTGTGGCATGATGGCTATAACATCAGCTTGCCCTTCTTTTCTTTTTTGAAATAGAGCCTTGATCTATTTCTCAGACTGGAGCACAGTGGCATGATCATAGCTCACTCCAGTCTTGAATTCCTGGGCTCAAGCCATCTTCCTGCATCAGCCTCCCAAGTAGCTGGGATGAGACTGGCATGCACCACCATACCCAGCAAATTTTTTAAATTTTTGTAGAGACAAGGATCTCACTCTGTTACCCAGGCTGGTCTTGAACTCCCGAGTTCAAGCGATCTTCCTGCCTCAGTCTCCCAAAGTGCTGAGATTACATGTGTGAGCCATGGCGCCCAGCCTCAGCTCGATTTTAACTGAGTTCATGACCTCCCTTAAAACCAGCTTAGATGTGGGACGAATTTCTTACCACTTCAGTATGAAATTGGAATGCTCATTTTTCAAAAGGAGTCTTTCTTTCTGCTTTCCTCCTTCCTGCTTTTTCTACCCTTGAGGGATGGCAGAATAGAAATCAGGAAACAGCCTGCATTCATCATAACAGAATCTATAATATAAACACTGAATTGCTTATTATTACATGAAAGAAAGTGACATTTTAATATCATTTAAGCAACTGCTATTTGAATTCTCTTCTATTTGAATCCCAATCAATATCCTACTGATAGTATCTCTGCTAGTTTTCCCAATAATCCACAGTCAGTATTGCAATTAGAATATGACTTAAGTATCAATCAATTAATTCCACTGTTCAATGGCTGCCACCATTTTAACTGCACTTAGAATCCATAATCTGTTCCCTGCCTACTTCCTATTCATGTCCTGCACCTCAACACCTAGTGCATCTGGTCAATCCTGACCTTCTTTCTATTCTCTAGGAAAGAAAGAAAAGAGAAGACAAGAAGAGGGGAGCGGAGGGGAGGGGAGCGGAGGAGAGGAGAGATCTCATCCCCACTCTAGGAGTTTGTGCTTCCTGTTCTTTCCCTCCGTCCTGTTTTCCCAAAGAACTTTATATAATCATCTTCCTAATTCAGAACTGACCTCAGCCACCATCTTCTCAATAAGGTTTTCTTGACCACCCTTTCTCAATCACCACTCATCATTACTCATTTTATGGCCTCATGGCTCTTAACTCTACCTGAAATTTTATTTTCTTGTTATTTGGTTATTTGTTATATTATATGTCTTCCACCATTGGAGTATAAGCGCCAGGAAAACTAGGAGCTCATATACTTTGACATATCTGTCTTACAAAAGCACAGCTCAAAGTAGTTTTTATTTTGTCTAGCTCTTAGTTTAATTTTCTGGATTTATTTTCATGCCATTCCATAAGCATTCAGATTGCTGGAGGGTGCCTGTTAGCTGGAGTCTTATTATATAAATGATTTTGTGTTCCCCCTCTCTATGTGATGAAGATTTTAAATAGACCACACTTAAGTTAGTCTCGTAATCAAAAACTACCAGAAATTTAAAATAAAATCATAAAGAAATGTAGAAGGATTGAGGGCAAGGAGATAATTGGGAGAATAAACATTGAAAATGATGTCTAATTTGGTTGAAAATAACCAGGGTCTACTGCATGACGCTGGGAAAAGATTACTGAAGCTCTTGACTCCTGGCCTGATTTGCAGTCTGACCTTAGGATGCCTGTTCAAATTCTCTTAAGTTGGATGGACACTTCCTAATAAATGCATTGAGAATCTTTAGATGTAACAATTTCAAGTCAAGCTTGGAGGCCTTTTCTGTATGTTTTTAGTTATCTTTAAAAATTAAAAACAGCTCTTCCTGCACTTGTCTTGTTTCAGCATGGAAACATTCCCAGCAAGTGGTCGCATGAAAGCAAAATAATCACTTGGAACGTGACAATTGAAAAAATGAACTTAGTCTTTTAGCTGCATGATGACCACCCAATTTTACTGACTTTAAAAATGAATTTTATTATTAAATCAGTTTTAAATGAAGTATTTTTTAAACGTAGTCTTTCCTTAATCATTTTGTAATTATTTTCTTGGTCCATATACTGAATTGGCAAGATGGAGCTATATTCTATATTTGGATGATGAATAAAGAGATGCTCAATATAGAATGTGCAATGTTTGTTTTTGGAAATTTTACATACTTGTATACAGTCCCATAATTATATAGATGTTTTCTGCCAGCTTTCTAATGTTTCAAGCCTATTTTCAGTCTATTATTTTTCTCTAAGCAGACTTAACCTTAGAAACTGAATAATGACATCCTTCCTAGAAGAAAAAAAAGTTTCCTCAAATTACTTCAGAGGACTTCCGTTGATGTTTTATTTTCAATAAACCTTGAGGCAAATAGCCACTTTTGAACTTTGCACTTTGCCCTCTGAGCTTCACAACCTGGAGAAAGATCAATACCAGAGTCAAAAGTGTCAGCATAAATGAAAATGATATGCACAAATTGTTATTTATACAAGTCCCCTGATTTTGTTTACTGAGTTTAATATAAACTATGCCTTTTGATTGAAAGCAAATGTTCAAGTTCTCTGTAGGGACCTGCTGTTCTAGATGATTATATCTTATAAGGAAAACTGCAAAGGGCAAGAATTAACATAGAAAAGCAGATGGCTAGCAGGAATTCCTTTGGTATTAAATATACTAAATAGCAGAAGATAATGACTGAGCCATGTGGCTATGTGTGTCAGAAAAGGGGAGAGAATAATTACAAAAGACATAATGCTCTATTTCTTAAGGCCTTCTGACATATATATTATTCAAAACTGTTGGTATAGTATACCAAAATTCATACACATTATCAGCCTTTAGCATTAGCTATTTTAAGCCTTGAAAATCATCACAAAATTAAACAATCAAAAAGCAGCCAAAGATGTTCCTTTAGTGATGATAGCACTTTAGTTCTTAGATAAATAAAATTAAAAGCAAAAAAAAAAAAAATAAAAAAAAAAAAAAAAAAAAAGAAAAAGAAAAAATTAAATTTTTATTTTTTCATTTTTGATAGAACTTAATCAGCTTAAAATAGTTTATGGGAAATTTCATTAACTGGGAAAACTACCATTGCATACAGATATGTGAAAAAACCAAGCTACTAAAACTGATACCCAAGGCAACTGCATCATTTGGAACATCTGCAAATCTCATATAGATTAAAATATACAACTAAGCCTGGAAGAAAAGATACAAAATTAATGAGCTTTCTCTGGAGTTGGTCCTATAGGCATTTCTTATTTTCCTTATTTTTTATTTTTTTAAATTTTCCTTAACGCGTAAGCTTTATATTTGTAATTAAAAGATAATTGTTAAAATGGGTGCTATGCTGTTGATATTTATTTCTAGGTACAAAAAGGAAACACTATTGAACTTATTAAGATTCTACATATTTTATAGAATCTGACAAGGCATATGGCAATGAATTCCATATTTGTAGATAGCAAACCTTAATTACTTAAACAAAAGTATTAGTGAACATCTATGATAGTCTTTAAAAAAAAGATTTAGCTTAAATATTTTTGATTGGCACATAATACACATTAATTTTTGGCTTTAGATTGTGCTATGAATTTTAGAAGTTTATAATTCTTGTCCTCAAGGAGTTTATCATCTTGCTGGGGAAAACAGATCTGCTATATGAAGTATTTACAGAATAATTAACGGACAATTTGTGTGCTCCTAACCAATTGTGTGGTGAGTTTCCTGAATTTATTCCACTTATCATGTGAAGTTAATATGTAAGATAATGGCAGGTAGTTTGTGGAATTAATTAAGAAGAACAGATACAGTAAAGCCACAATTGAATTTATTACTGTTGTGTTTAGTATAGTTCAAATTAAGTTCTCTAAAATATGGGAAGTGAAATATGTGCATCTTCTATTTAATTTTAGCTCTCAAGGAATACAATTTAAAAACATCCTGATTCGATCATTCAACAAATGTTTAAGATATTTCAGTGAAGATAGAATGTTAAGTCAAATAAGGATTAGAACTCGGATGAGAGCCCTTTCAAACAACCTGTTGTTAAATTATTTGGTGACTTGTACCCATGAGAGGAATGTTGTGACTCGCCAGAAAGAGGATCTGTCCTTTGTAAATGAATCTTCTGTATCACACCCTCAGGTCTTATGGTGATACATTATCTTTGTATGAGTTCTAGCTTTAAAACAAAATGAAACAAACAAAAACAAAATGAAACAAACAAATAATTTATTAACAGGGAGACAAAATTAGTGGGGAAAAAAGGCTCAATATCTGTAAGTAATTAAATATCACATTTGTTCTTTGGAATTCGGCAACCAAGAGATCATGTTTCACTCCATTAATTTGTTCTTTTACTGCTCACTGTAGGAAACAAAGAATGAAAACCAGTTTCCAGATTTCCATCTTAATTAATCCATAATATCCTGACCAGTAAAATAATCTTCCATTATCAACTGTCAACCAAAGTTTGTGACTTTTCTGCTAAGGTTATCAAGAAGAAATATTTCAATATAAAACAATAAACAATAAAATGTAACTTGCACCTGGAACTGAACAAAGCCATTATGGATTGACCAGCTGTGTAGAGTACAGCAAAAAAATAATTGCCTTATAACAATTTTATAATAAGATCTTATCCATGTCACTCTGCATAGAATTTCAAAAGGAATGATAGTACATATATTTAGCACACATTATAAATAAAATAGATGCCTTAATCTTTTCTAAGGGGCATTGTCACATAATATATATGTACATATGGAGCTATATACATATATAGAGAGATATTTTTACATTTATATATTTTACATATACATATGGAGATTTTACATACATATATGTACGTATGGCAATTTGGCTGCCCAATATCTTAATAACAAACAACAAAAAACTTAAGTTTAATGCTTCTGTTTTCCTGCATATAAACAACGTGTGATTATAAACATGCAATGAAGGCAATAATGCTTCTTTAACATGACCTTTCATTTACCTTTGCTTACACAGAAATCATTTCCTATACCAAACAATAAGTCAGTTGCAATACTAAATGTACAGCTGAAAATTCATTTCATTTATTTTAAATGAAATGGGCAACTGGGTATTCCCAAGAATGATATTAATGGGTCACTTAAACATTAGGTGGCTGCACTGCCCAGAAAAAGCATTTCGGCATGGCTTCTTTTGTGAACGCCTCATTATTATAAACCATAATCTATTGTTCCTTTCCTTCAAGAAACTCGACAAAAATATCTATCATACCTAAAAGAGATTTTCATACTTGATATGCTTTTGTTAACCATTGGTCCGATGTCGCAATGAGTCTTAAGAGTAAGCGAACAAAAGAGAGTGCCGGAAATAAACCTCATGCAAAGAAGCTCAAACGAAGGGCCCTGTAGTGCATACTGCAAGGTACCAGTGAGTACTTCCCTTCCCAGTACTGCTTTCCCTCTTACTAGTAAAGAAAGTTGCTTATAAAATAAACCACACACACTGACGGAACTCAAAATTGGAACATTTAAATGATTATTTGCTTCTCTTTCTACCAGCTTGTAAAATGTTATTTTCTTATTCTTCCTTAAATGGCCTGCGCTAATTGCATACCATGACCCTTGCCCTCCAAGTGCCTTCATTTATGGCAGTGCATTCCTTTCCGGGGCAACACATTGGCCTGGTTTATAGGATGCTGCTACCAGGCCTTCCCTCCTGACTTCCACTTCCCTAGGTCATAAGTCTAGCTCACCACATACAACCCAGCAAAATAATCCTTTCTTTTTTTCAGTAGAGGTAGGTAATTCAATTGCATCCTGAGAAAAAAGGCAAAATAATATGACTGATATTATATGACTAAAATAATGCAAAATAATATATCTGTCTTTGGAATATCAACCATGTCAATATAAAAATACTTTGGTGACTTGTTTCTTTCCTAAAAGAGAGAAAATAAAAATAAAAATCCAACCTAGAAATTTATAATTGAAATCATTGTAGAGCCATTGCTAGAGGGATTGTACAAATAACATTTGAGTTGACTTCTTAAAGAGTCTGCAGATGGGAAGTTTGTAAACTGTTTTGAAACTTACAATCTCAGTTTAGTGTGATTCTAAACTGGCAATAACACTGGAGGATGAACATGATTCCATGTTAATCTAAGTGTATCGGGGTGAAATGCTGAGATGATGACGTAGCTATCTTTTATTTACCTCACATGTAATATAAGATTGAGACTCTTTCAGTTGTTGTATATTTGTCAAAATGCTGAATTCAGCATAACTTGGTTTTCAGGATCTGAATATTGAATGGATGGAGAGGTCAAATAGATTGTTATTAAAACGTAACTCTAAAGTTGAATCATTCAGAAACAAACTAAACATTTCTATGCACAGGGACATATTATTTTAACCATTATTGCTATCCCTCAAAATTTTGGTAAATTTATCACAATTATTTATTGATTTCAGATCAAACTATTTTAGGAAGTTGAACTGTTTAGTTACTTGAGGCTCTTAATACATTTCCTATAGCTAGACCTATCTATAGCATGAACATAAATGAAAATTTTTGTCAATCGCTAAATGAAATAACTATACTTTTCATACAACTATGACTGAGCAAGAAATATACAACAAAAGGGGAAGGTGTTTTTGGCATGCTATTATATTTATACGTACCTAACATCATGTAAATGTATGTCATTCTAATTCAATTTCTATTACAAGGAGTACCTTTACTTAGAAAATTAGGATGCCTGAATTTCTGTGAAGCTAAATTTATTCAATCAAAGTATTTTAAGAAGCAATATAATTAATTTAAAATTATTTTCATTTAAGTATGTTAAAAACCTAGATTTATACAAAAAAGCATATGTAATTCATTTATGAGTATCACTGTAATGTCATTAAACAGCATATATAATGTATTAAATATTATGTGTATTATAACTATTATATTAAAATATTTACATATGAAATTTACAACAATGTGATTTTCAAATGCATTTTCCACTTGGGGATTATGTACATGTTAAATGCCTTCCCCGTGGTATTTGGCTTTATGTGGACATGGTGTTTTCATCAATAATATTTTAATATGTGATGACTTCATAGTACAGGTAGAGGAATCTTTGCTGGCCATTTCCTTGAGGATAGTGTAGTGAGGGTGACATGTGTTAAAATTCTGAGATACTTTTTCTTATAATGGCTTGGGGTTCTTCTCCCCACCCATGTACCAGTGATGTGGGATCTCAGAAAAGAGGCCATTTACTTGCCCTGTTGTCAGCGCATCTGGAGGCCTTGTCAAAACAATCTAATTTTACTCTGTAAGTTTTTGACATTGGTATTTATTGCACCTGTCTTTGGGCATGATTTATGACCTGTCTGGTGAATATTTCTCCTCAAGTTGGAGTTTACAATATGAGATAAGTGAAGCATTTAAAGGCCCGTGTGTGCTTCAAAATGGGAAATGGACATTATGCACACACGGCTTACTGCCTTTCCTCTTTCCTCAACCTCATCGTCACCTCAAAACTGGCCACTGTGATACACCTTTCACTCAGCTCTTCACAGAAAGAAGGAAGACAAAGATTATGTAAGGCTACATTTTCCATAATCTATTTTGCAGGGGAATTATGCGTGAATAAATTCTAATGAGTGGCAAGGAAATTCACCATAGGGGAGACATCCAATGGAAAACATGTGTTTTAAAGAAAGCCCAGTGACCTTTTGTCTTTGTAATGGTATCCTGGCTGGGACTCATCAGTGTTTCTATATGTCACTAGAAAACACACACTTACAATTGGCAAAATTGCACATATTTTTAAAGCAGACATTTTAATTAAATTGCTTAACTAGGATGTAATCAAGAAAACTTTCTTTCCTTGAGCCATCCCCTCTTGGTCTTGGTATTAGTTTACAATTGTTTAGCAATTATTTTTAATCTCATAAAGCATGTGCCTCAGATTTTTTTTTCCATGTTCTCATAACAAATGTTTTAAGTCCTTCCATTTCTACTTTTCAAAGTTCAAAAGAATATGATTCACTTTAGGAAACTTCTCTAATTACTAATAAATTCTAATTATTTCTCAAGAAAAAGTTTGAGATACACGACTAGAATCTGTGCCTGTGCTTCCTTCTTCAGGCCTGCGAACTATTTCATTTCATTTAACACAATGGAAACTAAATTATCTTGAAATAACATGAGATACGATTTATGTGTTTGCACAAGTATAAAATTTTTTTACTTAAAATTAAGTAAAGCAGATTAAAATGTAATGTGTTTTAATGATACTTGAAAGGAAAACATAGATTGCCCCTTCCTAAGCACTTTTTTTTTCTACCATTATCCTACCTAGAATGAAGACTCAGCCTCAACCTTCCGAAACTTTCCTGCCTGGCTATATACTTTCTTTTATTTGAGTGATAAAAATCTGTTAAAATGTTGGATATATTTAATTTTAAGTTATTAATATGTTCACTTCCAAGGTGTCCCTAAAAGCTCACAATTGTTTATTATATCACTGTTATTTAACTATAGCCATAATTGGCACCAGTTTCTGTAAGTTACCTTTATTATGATCAGATAGTACATATATATTTAAACATCTCCCATTTATTAATTTAAATTTGTTTCAAAAACTCATTAAGGAAGCGTTCAAATCATAAGTGAGTTGAATTTTATTCACTCAGTTTGATTTGAAAATTGAGAACTCTGACACAAACAGTTTTAAATAGAAAACGAACTTTTCTGTACACTGGTAGTCCAATAAAACATTATACCATTAACTGAGAAGATAATTAATTATTGCTTTCTATAACTCCTTAAAGCTGCAGCAGTAGGGGGTGTATAAACAATAGTTCTTGCAGCAAAGAGTCCTGTAGTCTGTGCCCTTCATGTCTTTACTATGCATCTCTCAACAATGCCCCAAGTTTCTTAACATTTTTACTCAGAAATGATAATGTAACTCTTTAATTGTTTTTGTTGTATTCATCTCAATTCTCTCAAAATTCTCCATATCATTCTGATGTGACAGTGGTAGTAGTTGGACCCCAAAATGGATAAATCTGCTAGAGTTGAGGACAGATGGACAATTACCTCATGGTTCCTATGTGCAATACTTACATATATATCAATAGCTTTGTAGTTTATACAGTGTTAATCTATCTTACAGACTCATTCTGTGTGATGCCCTGATTTTTTCTGGACACTTAAACAAAGACTAGTCCCTACCATCTTCTTGTGGTGCAACTGTATTTTACTCCTGTGAAAAGTTCTGCAACATTTTCCTTCGTAGAAGATGAAGGACTTTGTTCCTTAGCAAATGCAAATGAGGAAGAGACACTGTATTTGTAAACTATAATAACTTAATCACTGCAGTGAAATATAGACTAGCCATTTTACTGTCAGTTCTTGCCATTTCTTGTTAGTCTATCTCCAACCCCGAAAACATAAGAAGTTCCTCTCCACGCAGTGATACAATTTCCCTCTTGAACCTACTCATCTTTAACAAGTTGGACTCTGCCAATGTGTTGCCAAGCCAGTGACATCAGCACTGGCAGGACATAAAATTGAGATTAGAAATGGCCCAATGACATCACCCTCTTGTTCCTATCGAACAGATGGTTTCTGTATATTGTGCAATTTTAGATCATTATTCATGGTTTGGGTAAGTATAATTCAGGAAGCCAAAAAACTGCCAAGAAAAATTGACCTGGAACCAGTTCAAAGACTTAAAATGATTTTATTGATTAGATGACTAAGTTCTCATTTTCCAGAAGAACATCATGAATCATCAATATTTGATAATACCTGAGTCATTTTGCATGTGGCGCGTTGTTTAGAACTTTAAAACAAGATCATCTTTGAGGTGTTAACCTTAAAGAACTGTGATAATAAGATAGCTGAGGGTCTTTGTTGGGTACAAATGAACGTGGACCAGAAATATTGGCTGAGACAAGTGGTTTGTTTGAAGTGGATGGTTATTTATTTTTACCTTATATTTGTTGACTTCACATCCTCCCCATAGCTCAACTCAGAGACAGTAAAGAGGTATGTTTTAAACAAGCCAGACAGGAAGCTATTTTGTAAGGCCTTGTTCAGGCATTATACCAAAACAAGAAGATAAAGCACGATTTGGCTGACTGAGAACTTGGAGAATAAAATCATGTTCAAAACAAAACAAAACAAAATCTAAATGTGTTCAGAGAAAGCTTTACAAGAGACCGTAAGTCTCATCTATTCTTTCTTTAAAAAACTGCAAGGGGCAGGGCATGGTGGCTCATGCTTGCAATCCTAGCACTTTGGGAAGCTGAGGCAGTCAGATGACAAGGTCAAGAGTTCGAGACTAGCCTTGCCAATATGTGAAACCCCGTCTCTACTAAAAATACAAAAATTAGCCAGGTATTATAGTGCACACCTGTAGTCTCAGCTACTCGGGAGTCTTAGGCAGAAGAATCACTTGAACCTGGGAAGCAGAGACTGCAGTGAGCTGAGATATCACACCACTACATTCCAGCCTGGGTGACAGAGTGAGATTCTGTCAAAAGAAAAAAAAAAAAAAAAAAGGAAGGAGTTTTAGTAATAACGTGCTTCACTTAGAGTAAATATAAGCTAATTTTAAAGATATATCTCATTATATTCATTATATTATCACTGACACAGGGCGAATCTCTTATGATTTTGTTCCTAAACAAATCCATGCTATGCCCACACCTCTACCCATCTATACCTCCATTCCATCCTACTGCCTAAGTGCTGTTCCATGTCTTTGACCATGTTACTATCTTACTTAAAATTAGTAAGACTCTTGTTGACACCCACTTAATTGAATATAAATTTTTGCATTAAGAAAATCAGGTCTTTGTTCATTTCTGTGTGGATTTCTCCTTCTATCCTGTGATGGTGTATATCTGACAAAGTTACACACACTTATCACAACCCCGTTTAACAAGCCTATGCTAGGATAATTCACTCTTGACATCACAAGCAATGTAGCTTTATTAGAAGATTGTAAGTGATTAAACTCTCTGGATAGGGGCTTATTCCTTGTCTTTGTTTCCAAAGTTTAAAATTTATAACTGGGTGTAAAAGATGAGATCTTCCTATTATCACAGAATAAATCCTATTGAGATTTAGGCTTCACGGTTTATATAACTGAGTTAATATATTGCTATGTTTCATGTTCTATCGTCATTTGTATAGTTACGTTCTGCCCCTCACTCCCTGTGGTCAGAGCAGGGTTTTGTAATGATGGAAGCATTAGAAGGAAGAGGAGGTGCTGGAGAGATGAGAGTAGGGAAATAATTGGTATCCACTTTGAAGCTGTGTGACTGCCAAGATTTTATTTTCTACATTAGATTTTGAAATACACTGTAATTATCTTCACATTTTGGGTGCCTGCTGTAGTGCTTGGCACATATTCACTACCTAGTAAATGTATGTGGAAAAAATGCTGAATTGGCATTTTCATGTTGTATTTAAATGGGAAGGCTCTGGCTCTAGTCTGTTCAGGCTGATACGTTTATGACTTGTGTGACACAAGGTGTATTAGTCCACTTTCACACTGCTACAAAGATGCTACCAGAGACTGGGTAATTTATAAACAAAAGAGGTTTAATAACTCAGAGTTCGACATAGCTGCAGAGGCCTCAGGAAACTTACAATCATGGTGGAAAGCGAAGGGAAGAAAGGCACATCTTACATGGTAGCAAGAGAGAGAAGGAGAAAAGGGGAAATGCCATACTTTAAAACGTTCAGATCTTGTGAAAACTCCCTCACTATCTCGACAGAAGAATGAGGGAAAGTGCTTCCATAATCGAATCACCTTCCCCCAGGTCTCTCCCTCCGACACATGGGAATTACGATTTGGGAGGGGGTGCAAAGTGAAACCATATTATTCCACCCCTGGCCCCACCAAGTCTCATGTTCTTCTTACATTTCAAAACAAACTTATGCCTTCCCAACCGTCCTCAAAAGTCTAAACTCATTCCAGCATTAACCCAAAAGACCAAAATCTCATCTGAGACAAGGCAAGTCCCTTCTGCCTAGGACCCTGTAAAATCAAAAGCAAGTGAGTTACTTCCAAGATACAATGGGGGTACGGGCATTGGGTAAATGTTCCCATTCCAAATGGGAGAAATTGGGCAAAACAAAGGGGCCACAGGCCCCATGCAGGTCCAAAATTCAGCAGGGCATTCATTAAATCTTAAAGTTCCAAAATCATCTCCTTTGTCTCCATGCCTCACATCCAGGGCACACTGAGGCAGGAAGTAGGCTCCCCTGGCCTTAGGCAGCTTTCTCCCTGTGGCTCTGCAGGATTCAGCCCCTGAGGCTGTTTTCACAGGCTGGTGTTGAGTGCCTGTGGCTTTTACAGGTGCATGGTGCAAGCTGTTGGTGGATCTACCTTTCTGGGGTCTGAAGGGCAGTGTCCTTCTTCTCAGAGCTGAATGTGGGGGCTCCAACCCCGCATTTCCCTTCTACACTGCCCTAGCAGAAGTGCTCCATGAGAGCTGTGCCCCTGCAGCAGACTTCTGCCTGGTCATCTAGACACTTCCACATGTCCTCTAAAATCTAAGCAGAGATTCCCAAAGCTCAGCTCCTGTCTTCTACACACCTGCAGGGCCAACGCCACCTGTAAGACACCAAGGCTTGGGGCTTGCACCCTCTGAAGCAATGGCCCAAGGTGTATCTTGGCCCTCGTTAGTCACAGTTGTAGCTGTAGTGGCTGACACACAGGACACCAAATCTGGAGGCTGCACAGGACAGTGGGGCCATGGGCCCAGCCCACAAAGCCAGTGTTTTCTCCTAAGCCTACAGGCCTCTGATGGGAGGGGCTGCCATGAAGATCTCTGACATGCCCTGGGGACATTTTCACCATTGTCTTGGCTATTAACATTTAGCTACTTGTTACTTATCAAAATATCTGCAGACACTGGCTTGAATTCCTCCCCAGATAGTAAGTGTTTGTTTTCTATGGCATTATCAGACTACAAATTTTCCAAACCTTTACACTCTGCTTTTCTTTTAAAAGTAAATTTCAATATCAAACCATCTCTTTGTGAACACATATAACTGAATGCCTTCAGAATAAGCCAGGTAACATCTTGAATGCTTTTCTACTTAGAAGTTTCTTCTGCCAGATACTCTAAATCATCTTTCTCAGATTCAAACTTCCACATTTCTCTAGGGAAAGGATAAGTGACTTTTGATCCGCTTCCTAATAAGTTCCTCATCTCCAACTGAGACCACCTCAGCCTGAACTTCATTATTTATATCACTATCAGCTTATTGGCCAAAACCACTCAATAAGTCTCAAGGAAGTTCCAAACTTTCCAACATCTTCCTGTCTTCTTCTGAGTCCTCCAAACAGTTCTAGCCTCTGCCGATTACCCAGTTCCAATGTTGCTTACAAATGTTCAAGTATTTTTATAGCAGCACTCCAAACTCGAAATTATATGGCTTGGCTTTGTGTCTCCACCCATATCTCCTCTAGCCTTGTAATCCTCACAGATTGAGTGAGGGAGTGGTGGGAGGTGATTAGATCATAGGAGTGTTTTTTCCCCATGCTGTTTTCATGACTATGAGGGAGTTCTCATGAGTTCTGACAATTTTAAAGTGTGGCCCTTCTCTTTTGCTCCTTTTCTCGCTCCTGGTGCCATGTAAGATGTGCTTTTCCTTTCCTTTGCCTTCCACCATGATTGTAAGCTTCCTGAGGCCTTCCCAGCCATGCAGAACTGTGAGTCAATGAAAGCCCTTCTGTTTGTAAATTACCGAGTCTCAGGTAGTATCTTTATAGCAGTGTGAGAAAGGACTAATACACATGGCAAGTCACTTATGCTAGCTAAACCTCAGGATTCTCATCTGCAAATTGGGAGAGTATAGTAAAATGGGTCATATCAACTGCCTACATGTTGATCATAAGTCTGAGATCGGCCTTGGTACTTTATGCATAGTAATTTATCTGATGTCTATATAGGCCCTAAAGTATGTGTCTTTTAAATCTACATTTGTATATGAAAAAAAACCGAGGCTCAAGCAGGTGAAATGATTTGCCCAAGCTCAAGAGCTGAGGGGCAAGCCCAGGCAGTATGCTTACAAAGATGGCATGTATGGCCTCTGTGTCGCATTGCCCACTTGTAAGGTTTAAATGCAATGTATATGTAGGTCACTTGACACACAGTGCCATCGAAAACAGAAGTTATTATTGTTGCTGAATTCCATTGTCTACAAATAACGATGTGACACAAAATGCTCTCTAGGCCCTGACTAGTTGCACCGTTCTGTATAAAACCTGTGGTGCTCATTACATTGTTACAGTAGCAGTGACACAGGAAATAAAAGATTTGATGCAGTGATGGAGTCATCACTGAAGCTATTTCCCTCAAAATTTATGCTGTGAATAAATCATATGGTCTCTTTAAAGGTATTGATTGAAATGCCATGATTCTATTTATTATATGTATATGTGTGTGTCTGTAAATATCTCTGTTTTATGTAATATTACACTTATTTTGAATATGCCTGTAAGATAACAGTGAGCTAACAAGTAAGAAAGAAATTCTAGTACCTCAGGCTTAATCACAAAATGTAAACCTTCCAGTTTTTGTATCATGTTATATTTTAAATCTCAATTCCAGGTCCTATTAGAGAAAATATCTGGTGGTTATAGGAACCACTGAAAGTAAGAATACAATTTTCTGTAGGAATGATGAAAATATATCTTACACTACTTACATAAAGGAAGGTTCAGTCATAGGTAATAATAGGTTCAGAAATGTTCAATTTTTTATTGCAACATGACACATCACCTTGTTTAACTATAATGTACTCCCGTTATAATCCACTGGCAACATTCTCTTGCCAAGCAGTCAAACAATTTACCACTTTAGTTCATCATTTACACTCTTGCCTTTCTCCCAGCTCCCACCTATCCAACACCACGATGTAAGCAATAACAACATTACATTGAATTAAGTTCCAGAATGAAGTCAGTATGAAAAGAAGCAAATTTTTTAAAATGGTAGTGCTGGCTGGGGAGAAGAAAGTATAGGAATTCAAGTAGCTTCTTTGGGTATTCTTTTTCCAAAGGCTGTCCTTGTTCTGAGGGGAATTGAACATATGTTTATGATTCAATTTGATTTTTTTCCCAGTTATGGCAGGAAGGACACTGTCTGGGCACGCCTCATCCCTCAGCTCTATTTCTCTGAACAGTAGGATTACAGATAGTGTTAGAAACGGTACCAAGAAATTTGTTTCCTGGGATTTTCTGTTTGTTTCTCTGGAATATAGGTCTTATCTATTTATATATGCCTTTGCTCCTTCTTTATTATAATTATTATTATTTTTGACCCAGGCTGAAGTGCAGTAATGTGATCACAGCTCACTGCAGCCTCAAAGTCCTGGGCTCAAGCAATCCTCCCACCTTAGCCTTTCAGGTAGCTGGGACTACAAGCATGTGCTACCACATTGGGCTAATTTTGCTATTATCATTATTATTTTTGTAGAGACTAGGGTCTTGCTATATTACCCAGGCCAGTCTCAAACTCCTGGGCTCAGCCTGGCCAACATGATGAAACACGTTCTCTACTAAAAACACCAAAATTAGCTAGTTGTGGTGGCAGCTACTCCAGAGGCTGAGGCAGGAGGGTTGCTTGAATCCGGGAGGCAGAGGCTGCAGGGAGCTGTGATTGCACCACTGCACTCCAGCCTGAGCAACAGAGTGAGACCCTGTCTCAAAAACAAAGGAAAACAAAACCCTCTGGGCTCAAGAGATCCTCCTGCCTTGGCCTCCCAAAGTGCTCAGGTTACAGATATGAACAATTGTGCCTGGCTGATTCTTTTCCCCTTCTTTAAAACACTGTTTTCAGGGTTGCATTTAGGTATATATAGAAATATATATATTTCTCTCTCTCTATATAGAAATATATATATTTCTCTCTCTATATATAGAAATATATGACAACATGACACACCACCTTGTTTAACTATAAACTGCTCCTTCAGGATGATTCCATAGGACTTGTTCTTTGCATTTGTGTCTACTCTGGACCGTTCCTAAACTCGTGTAACTAACTAAATGCTGTTTTAAAATTTTCTTATTTCCCGCTCACATGGAATGGCTTTTTCAGTCTTCAAAAAAGGCAGCAGGCACGACATGAACACTGACTGATCTTTCTTCTTTGTTTCTGCAGAAATAGAAATCAAATCACGTAGCATGATGTAGTAGCACTGGAAAAATGAAAGATAATCCTTTGCTGGCAACATGGTTTGAGGTACAAACAGGTGAGGAAAGAACGAGAAACATTACAAAAAAGGTTTATCTGTGAATGACTTTTTCAAAATTCCTTGCCAAAGATGATCTGAAGATGTAAAATTCTATGCTAGAGGGAGGTGGCTGTGTTTACGTATTACATTCACCCTGAGTACTGACCGATAAGCTATTGTAGATCCTGCTGGCCATTAAACTTCACATGTTGAATCTTAAAAAAAAGGCTAAACGGAGGAGTGTTTTATGTCACATCTCCCATAGATCAATGAATAAATAAATATAAACTGTAATACTTTCCTTCCAGGAGCCTAAAAAAAACTTTTAGATTCGAAAAAAGCCTTTTTCGTAGTCACTTGTTTGTAGGGATTCAAGGTTTCATTTGAATGGTCAAAGTAGACAAATATTTCATTACCGGGGGACCTTCTCAAAGATATCTTCTATTTTCTCCTGTTCTCCAATTCATGCTAAAGTCATAAAGAAAGCTGAAAAACAAAAGAAAACCAAACAGAATAACAGCAAAACCCTCCTCTCTTCCTTCATCACTACCAACTGCAGCCAAAACATGTCTGCAGTGAGGAAAATATCTGCAGCCTCTAGGAGTTCTGAAAGAATCAAGACCAGTGAGATGTGCCAGACCTTTTTCTTTCTCCCAGATGGTGTCGTTTGCGACTTTCACATTTGGCTTTTAATGGACAAGCAAGAAACCCTGCCAGTAAAACAGTGAAGCAAACTAAGAAAACAAACAAACAAAAGCAATCACGCCCTAGACACAGAGGCCAGTGACAGGTATGATTGATCAGGTGACCAGCTGGAAGCTGTCACCACCAGGTTGAGAGAAACAGGCAGAGTTTAACATGTTTCATGGGCCAGAGATTATCATGGGGTATTAGGTAGGCAATGTTCTTTGGCAAACAAAGAAATGGAAAGATTGGAGTTTTGTTTTTTTTTTTTTGGCGTGGGCCACACGTCTCATAAGCAATGCTTATCACATGATCCACCTGGTACAAAGGATACTTGCCTGGGTCACATGTCTCATAAGCAATGCTTATCACATGATTCACCTTATATAAAGGATACTTGGAACTAAACATATCATATTTCCTCTTGGAAATGCTTACTAGAGAAATCCATACTGTGCACCACTGTATTCCTCTTCTTTCTGTATTTTTGTGGTCTGAGACAGGCTGAATGCTTTTTCCTTGCTAAAATACATTTTGGCACGTAATGACTTCAGCAGCAATATAATCCATTGGGAAGCAACCTCAAGTTTAAACACTTAAATTCTAATTGTAGTGTAATTTTTTTGTTGCTTAATTAGGAAAATAAAAGCCCTATTAACTCTAGAGTATTGTCTTGAAACAACTGGAATAATACCACATATACTTGATTTCAAGATGTCATAGATTGTAAGGTGCATAGAAAGTTTTGCAGAAATAACACCTCTTTGCACGTTCAGTAAACATATTGATTTAAAAATTAATCTCATTCTTTAAAAAATATTAAAACATGAATAAAAGGTATGCATTGCAATTAAAGAAATAAGATATGCATGAAAACATTTTATAAACCACAAAGTGCTAGATATGTGAAAGATATCACCAACTATTCAGGTGTAATATGAACATGTTAATAATATGGAATTATTAGCATTCTGCTTGCTGTAGACAGTAGCCTTCAATAACACAACGTCTTCACCCATGCAAATGGAAACACATCATGAACAGCATCAACCTAAGGTCTTGGTGTGCTTCAACTCACATATACCAAAAAGGAAAATAATAAAAATAAACCATTTACTCTTTTACCATTTAATTTTTTCTCTATCAAAATGTAAGTAAACATCGATTTAACAAACACATCCTGAAAGCCTCAACCTGATTCCATTTCAGCCCAATACACACATACTTGGTGAGTAAATTATTGATCAAACTCATGCTATAATATTTGTTCCTTGTTTTGTTAAGCACCCAATTCATATTTACAAATATAGTATTTGTTTTCAAATATTTAGTATCAAACAGAAGATATTCAAATGGCACTGTATGATTGATTAAGAGATAGATCATCAATATCTCCTTAGGATGGCCAAATTCTGGTATCTTGCCAAAATATTTTGGTAAAATACTGGGAAATAAAGCTATGTCCCTACATTACCGGTTCCCATACTTGGCTCCTACCAAGGATCAGCTTAAACAGATAATACACATTCAGGGTTTTTGGTCTACCCTTGGAGACTCTGAAGCACTATGTCTGGGTGGGGGTCCCAGGATTTTCAGTGTTTCTCAGGTGATTCTAATTACAGCCAGAGACTGCTGTAGTAACAATTCACATTAAACTTCTAGACTCATTAGTAACACAACAACATGGAAAAATCCTACTCCTTTGCAGGAGAACTTTCTTTTCTTTAATGTTGGAGAAATATTTGCTACACCATTTGATAAGGGTGGGAGAAATGCTCATGGGAAAATTTTGAGGGAAAAATGATGGCCCTGGGCTACATTCTAAGCTTATTCTTGCTGGGTGGGGTGCATAAACTCAGAGCATGAGATGAATTATTATGGACAAAAGAGGAAATTTTTTAAAGGTTGCAAATGGGAAGAAAATAAGGGTAAAAGAAAAATGTTCCCAGTTTAGTGCTTTATATGTACAGATTTGCTATACTTAGTAATTACTGTTGTTGTTAGTAGTATTCCCTCTAGCATCATATGTGGATAACAAAACTCAGTAACATATTAGGACCTAAAGATATCCTCAAAGGGACTGATCTAATGAGTGGCAAAGTTCAAGGATCCTCAAACCAGTGACCATTGACCATGCATGTGTACCACAAAGAAAGAATAAAACAAAAGTATTTCTTTAAACAATCTGTTGGAACAGTCAAATGTCTTTGTCAATTTAAAGTTGGATCAAAACTGTACAGTATATCCCAAAACAATGATGAATCTTTGGAGATGCAACAAGACATTCCAAAAGAAATGATTTCATCGTGATTGTCCTCAGGAAGCCAAAGTTAATGGCAATTTACTAATGCTTTCTTAAATGTCAAAGGATATAATAATTGACCCCCTTCGAATGTTGCTACTTTCCTTTCTGTTTTTCCCCAGTGATTATTATTCCACTTTCAACTATTTAATTATATTTAAAAATAAGTTTTATATGAAATTTTTTGACTTTAATTTCATAAATTGCTAACCTATAAAATAGTATATTGAAAATGTAATCTTTGTAGAGTCAAGAATAATAATTTAAAAAATTACACTTTTACTGACCATTAACCAGAGGAAAGAAGTTCTTTTGAGATAAGAAGTGTTACTGAAAAAGATTATGCTATGACTTTTGTAATTCACAAATTTCAGGTAACTGGTGCTATGCAGTACTCGAGTGAAAAAAAAAAACTTGTTTTTAAGACAAAGTATGGAGAAAATATTGTCAAAATCGTGTTTTCCAAGGTGTATTTATTTTTATTTTTAATGAAACAAAATTATTGCCAGCTGTGCAGTGTTCTCACTCTACCCATTACATTTTAATGAATCTTACAATAAGATGATTAATTCTACACTCTTGGAGACTTTTGGCTGAATGTTGTTGATTAAGCAATTACATTAATCCACTTCTGTTTGTTTTTTTGCAAGCCCAATGATGAAGGCAATTTTTCCCCCTGTGGAATAATCTCAGTAGAATTATTAGGCACGTGTGAAAGGAGTTTTACACAAGTTTACAAGGGCTTTAGTTGCTATTATTAACCAATTTTAAGCTGCAAATTACAATCAACCTGTTTTATTCCAACTGATAAAGTTCATAACATCAATTTGTTTAATTTCTGAACTTGGGCACTGACATTATGCATTGGTGTTAAAATGATATCATAGTATTTTGGCATGGAATAACTTACATAAAAACACACTAGAAACTGATCAACTATTTGACGTGGGCAGCAAAACATGCACTTTTTTTGTTTTCAAAAATGATTAAAATGTAGGTAATAATACAAATAAAGGTTTTAGAGTGTATAGTAGAAAATGTTAGAAGTAGGATTATGGTTTAGAGGAGGCAGATCACTTTGGGTGT
This sequence comes from Cebus imitator, assembly GCF_001604975.1. NCBI lineage: Eukaryota > Metazoa > Chordata > Mammalia > Primates > Cebidae > Cebus > Cebus imitator. Next base: position 1,059,167 of record NW_016107408.1, on the reverse strand, counting down.
TGGGGGCTCCTGCGTGTTTGCAGAATTAGCAAGATATTTACTGTGGACCTGATAGGACAGGCAACAGGAAAGGTCTCTACCTGACATGCAGAGTCACTGGAAGGTTTGGGTTATAGGAAATTTAATAGTGGAGATAACTGCCTCTGCATGTCTTGTGATGGCAAACGGTAGCACAGGCAAGGTCAGAATAGACTTAACACAAATGATTGGATTGTTTGATGCTTATTATGCATTTTACCTTTTCTCTTCTTTGACAATAGAATATCAAAGATGTGAATAGATTTTTTTAATTTCATGTAACTTATTGTATTGCATCATACAAAAGAACCAATATTTAATCATTGTTAATTAACTAAAATGGCAATATATATGGTTAAAAATAAAAACTATACAAAGTAATTCTGTCATACAGGCTGATTGCCTTCTTACTTGGTTCTTCTTTTCTTGCTACTGTGACAGGATAAAATGTGTCAGCTTTTGAGAGTCCCTTGACTTTCCTTTCCCATATTCTGACTACAGAGGACTCTGTCTTGAATCACTATTTCCTTTTGAGAAAGTTCAGGGCTTCTGTGATAGAAAATAAGGAGAGAAATGGGAGGGAATGAGGAGAAAAACCAAAAACGCCTCTCTGAATGTGGAACATAGACGTTTTATTTTAGTGAAGTTGAAAGAAAAAAGTGAAGCTGAGGAGAAATTTGTACAAAGCACAGCTGCATTGTGCAAGAAAAATTGGTTGTTGAGAGAAAAATAAATTTGATGTTAGGTAGTTTTGTTAAGGATTATACATTATTTTTTTTCCCTTAAAAAATACAGGTGAAGAATTTGGATCATACTAGCTTCAAAACATGCAATTACTAAATTTGAAAGACATTTAATAATATATGCATTACATTATTATTTCCTCCGTCTATAAAACAATTTTTTAGTTTGTCTAAATTTAAGGATGACAAGTGCGATTTTGAATATTGCACAGAGGTGAAGTCTGGGTCTTTAGTGTAGTCATCACCTGTATAATATATATCAAATAATTTTATATAACTTAAAATAATGTAAAATTAAATTTTACATTGTATTACTCATAGCCTATACACATGGTATTACATGAATTATACATTCAAAAATACATATTACAACCTAGAGCTTAAAACTCAAAGGTATGTCCAGTCCTAATTATGGCCCTACCTGCAACATTTGCTCTAAAATACATGTTATTTGACCCTCCATTTCTGACAATAACTTCTTATATTTCATTTGAATTAACAGAATTTCTGTTGATAAACGTCTGAAATTCAAACCATTACATCCCATCACCTTAGCAAATGATTTCTTTGCTAGACTTTACTATAAAACTTGGGAGAGTCATTAAATTATGTTATATTAATACATAAACAACAATGGCCATCTATTTAATAAGTTATTCAATAAATATTTTTTGGCCAAGCATGGTCGTTCACGCCTGTAATCCCAGAACTTTGAGAGGCCAAGGAGGGCGGATCTTGAGATCAGGGGTTTGAGACCAGCCTGGCCAAAACAGTAAAACCCTATCTCTGCTAAAAATACAAAAATTAGCAGGCACGTGTAATCCTAGCTACTCAGTAGGCTGAGGCATGAGAACTCCTTGAACCCAGAAAGCAGAGGATACAATTAGCTGAGATCTTGCCACTGCACTCCAGCCTGGGCAGCAGACCAAGACTCCATCTCAAATAAATAAATAAATAAATAAATAAATAAATAAATAAATAAAAATAAATTAAAAAAATTTACTCTCTCTTTCGCACTGTAACATGAGCTGAGAATTTTCCCATGTATAGAAGAAAGAACAATCCCTGCTTTTTGTGATTTTTAATTACTTTTTTCTGGATAGAACAGGGTAAGGTCTTTAAATTGCCTCACAGAGATAAACAAGAATGGGCACTTACTAGCCACTATGGAAGGGGATGAAGTGAATTTTCCTATGACGTACAATATCCAGAATACAGAAAGAAGGGTATGGGCACAAGAAGGAAGAGTTTCTTTCTACTGTACCGTAACAAAAATTGAACAGTTTACAACATTTTCGTTGTCCTTTTCTTTTGAGACTGTATTGTTGTGTTAGGTTGAATAACAATTAGTCCTTTATTTTCCAATGAAAGTAATGTACGTTCTTTCTCCTCAAAATAAGTTGATATAGCCATAGGCACAGAATACAGTTAAGCCCCAAATTAGCTTTTCTGTTACCTCCCATTCTTTTGAGAATGAATAGAGGAGAGAGGGAAGTGGTAAGTTGTTCATTCCCTTACTGGCAGGATGGAGCAGCACATATCCCGGCGGAGGAAGAGCCACGTGTTTAGAAAGATGGTTTCTGTTTCCTCCCGACTGATGAAGACCCCTACTTCTGTTACTGGGTTCCAGCAATTGCAACAGCAGCGCTTTATGGCCACAGGGTATGTCTTGCCTTTTCTGTTAGGGCAGTCTTAGAAGTGCAGACAATGGGACCCTTTTCTTCCAAGACTTCTTGAACACAGTTTTCACTCTCTCTGGGTCCACAAACTAATTACATCAGTGATAAGCAAATATTTAAAAGTTGTGTTGCCCAAAGCACTTAAGGGTGGCTGGAGACTGAGAAGCACTTTAAAAACCACACCAGGAACCTTTTATGTCTTATGTACATTTTAAACTTAGCAATGGAAATTGAATTTTTAAATTCAGAAACAGTGATGTTGTATCATACAGCTAAACTCCAGAGTTCTACAGACTTAAGTATACTACTGGATAAATTGGTGACCAGAAAAAGAAAATTTCCCCATGAAGTATCTTTCATTACATTATTTCTGCAATCTAAAATGAACATTGTACCAGGGTCCACGTTTCAAGCCTATTCGTTATTGTATTAATTACCGCCAATTGATTATAGAAGATAGAATTTGAATAAATTACAGTTTTAACATAAAAAATGAAATTTATTAGGTGTATTTAGAAGTTACTGAGGAAACTCAATAATTTAAGCAAGCACTGAACATAAAGCCAAAATAAAGAGAAGCATTCAGCTGTTATGCCTCAGAAAAAAATTAGGTCCAAGTACTTAAGTACTGTCAAAATACTCACTGTTCATCTCTAAGTATCAGCTGTGTTAATCTTTCTCCCTAGACTAACTTTCACTGTCTGGCGGGCATGTTGACCAAGAGTTCCTCAGTTTTATGTCTTATAAAGATGTTTCTTATTTCCATGTTCCAAAGTTCTATGGAAGTGACTCGTTAAGCCAACTGGAGTCAGATTGTACCTTATGTCATATAAATATGATCAGAGCTGGAGTCATATAAAACATGAAAAATAAGTCAGTAGAACGTCTAAGAACACAATGAGCAAAAGAAGCACTGTCAGCGGAATGACTTCTTGTTACCTGAGTGAGGGAGAAGATAACTGGGTACTGTAAAGAACCTCCCATTGGCTAGACCCAACTGGAGGCCAGGAGTTAAGAGAAGACCACGCTACATTCTGTCTAAATACCGTGCCTTGTGGTAGAGGTCAGGAAAGAGAAGATAAAAAGGCCTGGGGTAAAGGAAGACAGAAAAATCTCATCTTGAATTGTAACTCCCATAATTTCTATGTGTTGTGGAAAGGAGCCAGTGGGAGAAAATTGAATTATGGGGGCAGTTTCCCCCATACTGTTCTCCTGGTAGTGAGTAAGTTTCAGGAGATCTGATGGTTTTATAAGGGGAAACCTCTTTCCCTTGGCTTTCATTTTCTCTCATCTGCTGCCATGTGAGACATGCCTTTCGTGTTCCGCCACGATGGTGAGACCTCCCCAGCCACGTGAACTGTGAGTCCATTAAACCTCTTTTTCTTCATAAATTACTCAGTCTCAGGTATGCCTTTATCAGCAGCATGAAAACAGACTAATACGATATGGGAGATTTTTACCTATTAGACTAGAATTTGCTAAAAAATAATTGTTACCTGGTCCCTTTCTGGCCCTGTTGATAGAGAGAATTATAAATGGAAAAAGACTCAAGGAGCTTCTTTTTTCTAGTTTAAAATGTGTTCTAGTTGAGCAAGGAGGAGCATTTTGAATGCCAGGTGCTATTAAAGTCAGTGTTGGTATCTTTTATACCTGCTATTAATTTTAGTTTCCTCCGTATTTCTATGGTTGTACACTAGTGACTTTTAAGTTAGTGTTTTGTCTCAGGAAAGCAATACTAGTGGATGACCTGCTTGTTCCCTCCTGTTCTATTGTTACCAACCCAGACTTTGAAAATGCAGCATTTAACTCCATAGTGATTATTTTATTTAATCCAGTAGGAGTCATATTTTGGTTCTTTGCGTTCTTAGAAAGGAAAGGTGAATTCCTTAAAGAATTAGGAAGAGAATACTATTCCCTTCCTACACATAATTCAAAGGGCTTGCTGAATCATTGCCGTAATATTAGAACCTGTGAAAACCCCACTGGACATGAGAAGGTGTTGAAGGGATAGGAAAGGAGAAATGGACTTGAAAGGTTTCTTCCCATCTGGTGATTCCCCCAATGGCCAGGCTAAAAGAGGACCGGGAAGAGAAAAGGCTCAAGTAATATTATGAGAGTTGTGTTTTCCACTCATGTTCAGGAAACCATTGAGACAAAAGACACCCAGCATCAGCCACATGGCTCAGGGACTTGGAAAAACATGCTGCTTCCTCTGTTGTTTCCTCACAATATTCATGCCCTCTCTTAATTTGTTTTTGTAAGGAAATAATTAAAGATACAGTGTGTTTAAAAAAAGACTGACCAGCCTCTCTTTAAATGTTAAAAAATTCTTTTTCAAAAAAATTATTCCAATTCTTTCTGTTTTCTTCTTCAGACAAAAAAATTATATATCAGTTTTCTTTATCTGGACAATAAAGAAGAGAAGATTGGTTTACATCTCCTTAGAGGAAAATACCCAAGGAAACTTTTGCCGGCTTAATGCATTAGTCTGAGATTTTTATGTCATGTGGTTATGAGGTGTAAGGCTACTTTAAATCAAAGTACTTTTTCTTATGGCATTATTGAGCTATATGAAAATACTTGAATTTCATACTTTATATTTTTCATCTTCTAATCATTTTTCTTTTGTCAACTGCTACTTTTAACACAGTACATAGTAAGAGTATTGAAAAGTAATATACTCTACATCACAAGTTTACTAGCATCTCATTCTTTTTGTTATTCAGCAGATCTCTGCATACATAACTCTTCTTTCATTAGAAACTATTAATAGAATAGGAAGCAGCATCTCTTCAATAAAGCCACCAAAGACAAAACCTTACTAAAAGCTTAGTAGGCATTGAGTAAACTAGATTGTTATATGTAGTACATATTCATGAAGTTTTACACAAGAAAAATAAAATTCTACAGATTTCATTGAGAGATAAGATTTTGTATTAGATTGAAAAACATAAAAGTTTCACATATTCTATATTTTTTCCATCTAACTGCTGATCTCAAAGACTAGTAAAAACTCTAAGGTTTCTAATACAGAGGGAATTTTTGTTTGGTTTTCTCTGCCTCACACACACAAAAGTATCTTTCATCATTGTAATATATATTGATCCATCATTTTAGAAAATAACATGAAAATAAATTTTCTCTAGTTTTTCATCTGTCGATTTTTGTTTTCTGATGAGAAATCTGCAGTCTCTCAAAAAACTATGTTCTTATATGTCATTTGTCATCTCATTCCCCTCACCCACCCTTTAGCTACTATCACATTTTTTCTTTGTTTTTGGTTTTCAGTAGTTTGATTATGATGTACCTGGATAGGGATTTTTTAAGTTCATCTTATTTGGGGTTCACTGAGCTTCTTCATTCCGTAAACCTTATTTTACCAAATTTGGGAAATCATCAGCCATTAATTCTTTAATTATTTTTGTACTATATTCTTTCTCCTCTTTTAACTTTGCTATCATAAATATTAGTCTCTTAGAACTGTTTCACAGGTACCTAAGGCTGATTTTTTTTTCCAAATATTCTTCTTTCTGTTTCTCAGATTGGATAATTTCTACTGATGTATTTCACTGACTCTTTTCACAGTTGACTCCATTTCGCTGTTAATTTTTAAATTTTAGTTCTTTAAATTTTGATTATTTTTAGATTCTAATATCTCTATTTTTCACATTTTCTATGTCTTTGCTGAGACTATCTTTCCATTTATTTTAAGAGTATTTTCTCTACTTCCTGGAACATGGTTATGATAGTTGTTTTAAATTGTTTTTCTAATGATTTCAACATTGCTGTTACCTGTTTATTTTCCTCAAACTTATTAAGATTTTCCTGCTTCTTTATATGTCAAATAATAGTGAATTGTACCCTTAAAATTTTAATATTGTGAAAAAAAATTTAATATTGTGGTAGGAAATTTTGAATATTTTAAAAATTCTATGGATTGTTTCAGCAAACCGTAAGCTCAGTTGGTTTCATATCATGAGCTATAACCCAACTTTCAATATGGTTCAGTTTCTAAAACCTCTACAGGACTCCTCAGTTCTTTTCCACGTGTGTATCAAGTAGGAAGAAATCTGAGTCTTTGTATAGTTATCTCAAGGCTCTTGAGATTTTATTAATACTTTTCAGTTATTTTTCCTTGTTTTGTTCTGATTGGATGATGTCCATTGATTTATCTTTGAGTTCAAAGACAGATCACCTTCATTTTCCATTATGATTGAAAGCTTCCTGAGGCCTCATCAGAAGCAGATGCTTCATGACTCTTTACTCCATCATTTTAACTTTGCCATTGAGTCTATCCAGTGAATATTTAATTTGATTATGTTGGTTTGAACTTGTAGCACCAAAAAAAAAAAAAAAAAAAAAGGATGCTGATATGATTTGGATGTTTTTTCCCCTCCAAATCTCATGTTGAAATGTGACCTCCAATGTTGGCAGGGGGATTGGTGGGAGGTTTTGGGGTCATGGGGGCGGATCTCTCATGAATGGCTTGTTGTTGCCTTTAGGGTAATAAATGAGTGCTCACTCTGTGAGTTCACATGAGATCTAGTTGTTTATAAGAGCCTGGCACCTCCTCCCTCTCTCTCTTGCTCCCCTGCTCATCACATGACATGCAGGCTCCCCTTCATTTATCATTGTGATTGGAAGCTTCCCAAGGCCTCATCAGAAGCAGATGCTGGTGCCATGCTTCACGGACAGCCTGCAGAACTGTGAGCTGAATAAAACTGATTTCCTTATAAATTATCCAGCCTCTGGAATTTCTTTATAGCAATGCAAATGGACGAATACTGCCTAAAAATATGACAATCAGAAAGTGGAAGGTAAACAGTACAAAACTTTAGGGACTCACATTCTGGGTGAAGTTTAACAGTCCAAGTGTCTGAGTATATCAAAATATTCCTTCACAGGTAAAGGAAAGTTTGCTGAAATTTTACTGCCTACCACACAAAAAGGTGGGTACTATATAGTGGAACAGTTTGGAGTGGGATAAAAGAACAACATATAACACACTTGAGTACACCAATCCACTCTATTTATCTCATTAACCTCCAAATACCATTTTCTGTCATTTGTTTCCTGTGATCACTCCTCATATAAATTTCTATATCAGCACCCAGCTGAGAAGTAGGAATTGCACATGTTATTTAAACAGACAAAACAAAGAATTGGAAATTAGATATTGAAGAACAGAAAGGACACAAAGGAAACACTATGAAATCATGGGTGTGTTAACAGCAGTAAGGAGTTGCACCTCTATGACTAGGGGAACACTAGATGTGTTCCCACTTATTACTTGAAGAATGGGACCTGGAGACCTCTGAGGATGGGTTGCTGCTCTACTGGTAAAGATGCCATTAGATTTGGATTAGTGAGTCCAGTGCCTCTGTGGGACTGACCTGAGAGCCTATGGGAGGAGGAGATGGACAGTTAATGAGAAGAAGGCTCACTGAAGCTGATCTGTAAGTGCTGGAAGGCTGAAAACTGGATTCAACTTGTGCTAGTGGAATGTTTTCAGGAGCAAAGCCAGGGTGAAGCTGACAGGTAGAGAAAACAGAAAAATCTAACAGGATGCTAGTAGAAAAAGGCAAGTCTATCATCTCATGCCAGGTAGCATGGCAATCATGAAAAAATCTGGAGACAACAGATGCTGGAGAGAATGTGGAGAAATAGGAACACTCTTACACAGTTGGTGGGAGTGCAAATTAGTTCAACCATTGTGGAAGACAGTGTGGCGATTTCTCAAGGATCTAGAAATAGAAATTCCATTTGACCCAGCAATCCTATTACTGGGTAAATACCCAAAGAACTATAAATCATTCTATTATAAAGACACACACGCATGTATGTTCACTGCAGTCCTGTGTACGATAGCAAAGACCTGGAACCAACCCAAATGCCCATCAATGATAGACTGGACAAAGAAAATGTGGTACATACACACCATGGAATACTATGCAGCCATAAAAAATGATGAGTTCATGTCCTTTGTAGGGACTTGGATGAATCTGGAAACCATCATTCTTAGCAAACGGACCCACGAACAGAAAGCCAAACACCATATGTTCTCACTCATAGGTAGGTGTTGAACAATGAGAACACATGGACTCAGGGAGAGGAGCATCACACACTGGGGGCACTTGGGGGGAGTAGGGAGAGACAGTAGGGGTGGGGAGGGAGGGGAGGGTGGAGAGAGAGAACATGGCGAGAGATGCCAGATACAGTATGCAGCTAAAGTAAAATAAATAAAGTTAAAAAAAAAAGGCAATTCTCTTTTCATCTTCCAATCTTCCAGTTCACTTACACTGGCAGAGCCTATTAAGGAGCCAGCTGCAGAGAAGAAATGTGTGTGGCAGAGATCTGCTTTTCCATCACTAAATGAAGTAGAGAACTACAGACTTTGGTGAAAGGCACTAGCCTAGTAAATGGCACACTGTGTTATGACTATTCAGTGGCTTCCAGCTTATATGTGAACAATTAACTTTGTTCAATAATATTGGCTGGACACAGTGGCTCACACCTGTAATCCCAGCACTTTGGGAGGCTGAGGCAGGTAGATCACCTAAGGTCAGGAGTTCGAGACCAGCCTGGCCAACATGGTGAAACCCCATCTCTACTAAAAATACAAAAATGAGCTTGGCTTTGTGGCAGGCACCTGTAATCCCAGCTGCTCCGGAGGCGGAGGCAGGAGAATTGCTTGAACCTGGGAGGTGGAAGTTGCAGTGAGCCAAGATAGCACCACTACACACCAGCCTGGGAAACAAGAGCAAAACTCAGTCTTAATAATAATAATAATAATAATAATAATAATATTGTGTGTATCCAACTGAAAATGTAATTTTAAAATTATTAACATTTTAAGGAAATGAAAACAAACTGTAAAATAAGAAAAAACTTGCTGTTTTTAATTGTCATTTGCCTCTCAAGTGTTAGGTTGCTGAATTTAGTGTAACTGCATGTTTGGGAACTAAATTTTTGATTGAGTACAATTGTATCAGGAAATGAATATTGATCAAAGTAATTTTCCCAGAAAGATGAACTGCATTTTTCCTGTGGTGCCATGTATTCCCTGGCATGGTGCTACATGCCACATGGGTGCCAAGTCAAGGACTTAGGGTGATAAATATGAATCTCACTGTGAAGGCTTACCTACTCATGAGATAGAGAATGTTATATTTTACATTAGCACCAACAAATATACTTGAAAAGAGAGGGAAGATGACTTAGATTTTGGACCTTACTTGAAAAGCACCTGGTAGACCAAGCCTATCTCATTGTCAAGATGAAAAACAACTAAAGCCTATGAATTATATAGTTTTATTTATCCATGAATTGTTCTAATCATCAGCTTATTCAATTATAATGTATATATCTTCAAACTTGATATTTTGACTGTCAAGGGCTATTTCATCCTGTGCCATCACTTTTATGCAACTCCTAAATTATGAAACATATTTTTTCCTTATTTTTGGTATCCTTTTTTATTAATAACAGATTTTATTTTTGAGGGTCCCAAATACAATGCTTTTTCTTGAAATCTTAGAGGCAGTTACACATACCTCTATATTCGACATGACCATTACTCACTATAGCTATGAATAGTGGAGGCAGAACTTGGTTAGTATGCCTCTAGATCAGACTTACAACCATTTTCCCTATAATATATGATGAATATCCATTTCTGAGAGCTATTCTACTCCCTCTGGCTTATTGTCTTGGTGTAGCCATCATTGTTACTTTTCCATTGATTTACTTGAGCCAATAGAACTTTTGCAGAATAAGGAAGATAATACTTTATTTCTCACTTTTGGGTAAAATCAAAGATGCCATGCATTAGTGTTGCCAGGTCTCTGTGCAGCATAAAGGCACAACTCTTTCATTTCAAACACATATAACCAATTCTCCCAGTATGTACACATACCTGTAGGGTGTAAGAACATGGGAGAATGTCAATGTCTTCACATGCTATACAATCCTTCCGCTGCTCAAAAAGACCCACTTATTCCATGTGGTTAAAACTTAAAACCACTTGAGATTTTCATGGAAACTGCATTACATTGGGAAATTATTTGCATACGCTCCTGTGTTTGTTTGGGCAGCCTAGGAATACATTGCTTTATTGCTTGTGGCTGGCTGGTAGGCTATACCCTTGTAGGCTGCCTTATTAGAACTTCATTATGAAGGAAATTAAGATTCCCTCTGGTTGGGTTTATGCAAAGGGAGGGACAGCAAGAAATTAAAGACTGAGAGAAAGGGGAAGTCAGTGGATTTATTCTTTTGACTCCATCATCCTTTGGGCACACCACTGGGGTGGCTCCATCACTCCACTGAAAGCCATAGCTGCTGTGAGTCTCTCCATGTGGATGCCTTCTCTGTATTCTAGTAACCACTCCTAGGTGTAAATACAACAGTACTCTTGCAACTCCATGTTACGGAGTATACGATCACACTTTTGCTGCCTTCATTCTTCACCCAGCAGCCATAAATCACACAGAAGCTTAAAGCCTTCTATTGACTGCCATTAAACTTAGAGTAACATACACAACACAAACCATGTCTGCAAAGTGCGACCAGACTTGACTCACGCACCTTTCCATGCTATCATTGCCACCCTTTAAAGGCCTCATCCGGGTCTCAAGACCCAGCAAAATCTGCTCCTGATTATAACTCCAACATCTCATCCCACTTTCCATTTTGGTTACAACTTTCCAACGATTTCGTTTTTCTGCTGTTTCCTTACACACACTGAAACGTTTCTTGATGAAGAAGTTCATCCTCGCTATTTCCACTTTCTAGAATGCTCTTCCTCCCTGCTGCTTTCCAAACTAGCTCATTCTCATCCTTCAGGTCTCTGCCCAGGAGTCATTGCCTCTGAAGGATCTTTCTGAACATTGTAAGTTGACCACCCAAATTACTTCTAGTTATACCATTATTTTCTACACTTCATTTATGACATTATATAACAACCATAATTATATTTCACTTGTTTAGTGATGGTCTTCCCTAACGAGAATATAAGCTTCATTTGTGCAATAATCTTGCTATTGGGGTTTACCATTGTAGCCTCACAAAGTAACCCTGGACTAATAGACGGCACTCAATACCAGTTTCTTGAGTGAAATTCTAGTATAATCTACTTTGCAATGGAAGGCATATATCTTTCTTCAGCAACAGTATTTGTTAGGCAGAAATTATTGCTGATTCTATCTGAGTTTTTCCATAACTCTGGTGCTCCCTAAGGTCTGTTACTTACAACTACACTTACTGTTCCTGCTTCCAGCTCCAGATGCTGATTTAGGGATGAGGATGGTGATACGGTTTTTGCTGTATTCCCACCCAAATCTCATCTTGAATTGTAACTCCCATAATTCCCGCTGTTGTGGGAGGAGCTTGGTGGGACATAATTAAATCATGGCAGCAGTTTCCTCCATGCTGTTCTGGTTGTAGTGAGTAAGTCTCATGAGACATAATGGTTTCATAAGGGGTAACCCCTTTGGCTTGGCTCTGACTCTTCTCTTGTCTGCCACCAAGTGAGATGTGCTTTTTGCCTTCTGACATGATTGTGAGGCCACATGGAGCTGTAGATCCATTAAACCTCTTTCTTTTGTAAGTATCCCAGGTTTGGGTATCTTTATCAGCAGTGTGAAAACAGACTAATGCAGATGGAAGGTGGGCAGGCAGAGACTAGAGTGGAGTTCTTCTGGGATTTTTTTCTTTTAATTTTATTATTTTTGTAATTGCATTTTAGGTTTTCGGGTGCATGTGAAGAACATACAAGATTGTTGTATAGGTATACACGTGGCAGTGTGATTTGCTGCCTTCCTCCCCTTCACCTATATCTGGCATTTCTCCCCATGCTATCTCTCCCCAACTCCCCACCCCCACTGTCCCTCCCCTGTTTCCCCCCAACAGACCCCAGTGTGTGATGCTCCCCTCCCTGTGTCCATGTGTTCTCATTGTTCAACACCCACCTATGAGTGAGAACATGCGGCGTTTGATTTTCTCTTCCGGGATTTTTTTTCCCCTGGTTGTTCTGTTACAGGTAAACAATTAAACATTGCCAAAATCCCTTGAAGTATCCAGTATGAATATGGTTCCCTCTTTTAGCTTAGAACCCTAAAGATATTATCTTTCCTATTTTTTCTGTTCTATTGGTTTAATCTACGGTATCTGAAAGGGTTTATAGGCCTCTCTGCTGAAGCTATAACCCCATAATTCATCTGGGAGATGAATGCTGGCACTCAATAGTTGTTTACTCAATAAGTGTTTGCAAAATTGAAATGGACAGAAATTTGTATTCATACTTAAAACTTACCCTGGATATTTTCTGTGGCACGTGCTTTTCGAAGGTTTTGTCTGACAATGTTTTACGATATTTGTGTTAGTCAGTGTTCTCCGGAGGGACAGAGCTAATAGGATATAGGTATATGTGGAAGGGAGTTTATTAAGGAGAATTAACTCACATGATCACAAGGCAAAGTCCCGCAGTAAGCCATCTGCAAGCTGAGGAAGAAAGAAGCCAGTAGTGGCTCAATCTGAGTCCAAAAGTTACAAAAGTAGGAAGCTGACAGTACAGCCTTCAGTCTGTGATTAAAGGGCCAGGAGTCCCTGGCAAACCACTGGTGTAAATTCAAATGTCCAAAGACTGAAGAACCTAGAGTCTGATGTCCAATGGCGGAAAGCATTCAGCAGGGGAGAAAGATGAAAGCCAGAAGTCTCAGCAAACCAGCTTATCTCACCTTCTTATACCTGCTTTGTTCTAGCCGGGCTGGCAGCCAATTGGATGGGGGCCACTCACACTGAAGGTGAGTCTCCCTTTCCTAGACCATTGGCTCAAATGTTAATCCCCTTGGGCAACATCCTCACAGACACACCCAAGAGCAGTACTTTACCAGCTATCTAGACCTCCTTCAGTCCAATCAAGTTGACACCTAATATTAACCATCACAGAATTCTATATCACTACAGAAACATCAAACTAACTCTTAGAACTAACTCCTAATCTATGAGCTATTTTGAGTTTAAGCATCAGAAAGCATCAGGATGATAAGTAAGTCTCTAGTTTTAATTTTAAAACATTTTATGTTGGTGGGGGGGATATGATACCTGCTATTAAATAGTAGCTTACTCTCATGGCTAATATGTTCTTTTCCCTTTTTTTTCTTCCTATTTTTGACACAAATTAACAATTTTCTGACTCTTCAGAAAGGATTCATTTGTCAATATTTCAGTTATTTATAATAATCTATATATTCTTGTGGAGCAGTTTTTAGTGTATTTATCCATGTGAAGCAAGCAAATGAAATTATATTTAGCATCTCTGTGAAAATGAAAGCATTGTCTGTAATAATGTTTGTACATAATTATATATAAAGTATTTGTATGTAGTATTATATATAAAGTATTTATACATAATTATATACGTATATATATATGTGTGTGTGTAAGTGTATATGCATATACATATCTATTATTGTTAAGATCAAGTTAGTTCTTTGCCAAGTCTGTGTTTAGCTTTTCCAACAGGTCTCCACATAATAAAATTGTCAAGCTATTTTTCCTTAACAATTACTGACTCCAGCTATAAATCCCTAAACTGGTCAATAACCTATAACCCAGCACCTTTCGAAATGGAATGTGGGATATTTATGCTGCCCCTGAGAGCAGCTTGTATATAAAGTCCCAAACAGCAGTGCGTGCTGACCAGGACCACCATTCATGAGCAATAACACAAACACAATAGCATCGGCGTCTTCCCTTCTGTCTTCCCTCCCCCGCCTGTAATGTCTGAGACCACTTTCCTTGGAAGGCTTGAATCACACCCAACTTAACATATTAGGTGCTAGCTTAGCACACACGGCACCAACCCACACCACAGCTCATTAACCTTTAGACTATAAAAAAGAAAAAAAAAACTTGCAGAAATGTCAGTTTAACTTTCCATTTCAATAACAGGGTTTAGGGTTAACAAAGAAAGAAAACACAAAACCTCAGACTGTGTGGTCGTTATTGTTAGGAATCGTTCTTTTCATAATTAGTTTTTAAGCCGTAAAGTATCTGAAGAAAATTAGCTTCTGATTGTATATTTTATTAAAAATTCATTATGTCATGGTTTTCAAAAATATATTAGGCTAACTTAAATATAGTGTAAAGTTGAGTAATCCTTTTACAACATGCTGGAATTTTTTTCAAAAATATTAAGCATATATAAGACTTCTTTCTAATACATTCTCAGAACATTAAACAAATATTTATTGAGTGTTATGTGCTAGGCACAGCTCAAAATCACTGAAATACAGTGGAGAATAAAATAAACACAAGCTGTTGTCCTCAGGGTGCTTACATGCATGTTAGTGTTTTACATCATCCTCTAATATACACTCATATGTGTCTTTCCCTTCAGGATGAATGTAAATTTCACAATGGTCAAAGTCCAAGATATGTGATTTATATTCTGGTTTGTTTGACATGTTCCTCCTTTCAAAGAAAAAAAAATCATGTTTTACATTAAAAATTAAAGTATTTTTATTGTCCTAGAAGCATGAAGACACGCAGTGAAGATCAGGTATCTAAAGGCTTCTTCCGACATGTAGCCTATCATGTGCCACACGGTCCCCAAGAGGCAGGTCACAGATAGGAGGAGATATGTGCTCCAGAAGAATGAGTGTGTCAGCTCAGGTAGCTGCAGACAGCAGTATACTGGAGGCCTTAACTAGCAGCAGAGTGCTGGGACAGGATGCTTCCTGGTGGTTCAAACTTTGCTATATTTTTTTTGAGATACATAAAAATATTATAAGCTGTCAGAAAAGTATGGCTTGTCACAGTAACTTAGATTATGTGTACATGTATGTATATATGTATACGTGTGTGTGCATATGTATTTATAAATACATGCATGTTCATATGTATACAAATATGCACACACATGGATACATATGTATACACACATATATGTATACATACACATAATCTAAGTCACTGTGACAAGTCAGTGTTTTATATGTAAGTCAGTATTTATATATAAACATAATTGATTATTACACAAAATGGGGGTCAAAGGGCCCACTCCCCTACACGATCAAAAATCTCATATAAGCTTGACTCTCCCACAAAATGGGGGTCAAAGGGCCCAGTCCCCTACATGATCAAAAATCTCAGATAACTTTTGACTCTCCAAAACCTTGACTACTACTAGTAGCCTACTGTTAACTGAAAGCCTTACTGATAATATAAGCAATTAACACATATTTTGTATGTTATATATGTTATATACTATAGTCTTACCATGAAATAAGCTAGAGAAAAGAAAATGTTACTAAGAAAATTCTAAGAAAGAGAGAATCTATTTGTTATTCATTAAGCGGAATTAGATCATCCTAAGTACTTGATCTTCATTGTTTTGATGTTGAGAAAGATGAGAAAGAAAAGAGGAGAGGTTGGTCTTGTTGTCTTAGGGGTGGCAGAGGCAGAAGAAAATCTGTGTGTAAGTGAACTCGTGCGGTTCAAACCCATGTTATTCAAGGTTTGCCAGTATATACATCTCTCTCTCTCTGTATGTACACACACACATATGTATACACGTATATGGAGATTGTGTGTGTGTGTGTGTGTGTGTGCATATAGAGAGACAGAGAGCACTTACTACATATCAGGTACTGTGCTAGTTGCTAAGGTTATAAAAAAAAATAAAAGAATACAATTCTCACAGTTCTCACTTTAGTCGGGGAAGTGATAGTTACAGCCTAGGGTTCTGTGTTTATTATTATGGGAGGCTTAGACACATGGTTAGCTAAGGGAAGTCTTTTAAGAAAATAAAGTACCTGATTTGAATTACTTTTTTGGCACCTACCATGTGCTAGGAGCCTGAATGAAATTTTAGTCTAATGTGCTTTGTGGTGGGAAGCATCTATTTTGGTTCACCAAAGTGTTGGGAATTCAATCATGAATAACATGGACATGATTCAAAAGTCTAGTGAGGAGATGAGACAGTTTTAATTACAGAAAATTATCTGCATCTCAACAGCGGAGAGGCAGGCTTACCTACCACCTCAACAATGGAGAGGCGGGCTTGGCCAAGTGTAGCATAGGTAGGGAAATCCTGGCTGAGGGGATGACTGAGCAAAGACCAAAGAAAGGCTAGACATGGCAAGACTGCACAGATTGAGCATAAATAATTTGGTGTTGCTAATGTGTAAACACAAGCAAAGTATGGAGAGATTTCCTGTATTCTTGATAATTATTCTGTCATACGGGTAAGAGAACCAGACTGAAACTTGTCTTCTTTCATTTTTTTAAATAACCTTAGCAACCAGCACAGTACCTGATATGTAGAAAGTGCTCTGTCTCTCTCTACACACACACACACACACACACACACACACACACACACAATCTCCATATACGTGTATACATATGTGTATGTGTACATACAGAGAGAGAGAGATGTATATACAGGCGAACCTTGAATAACATGGGTTTGAACCGCACGAGTTCACTTTCACACAGATTTTCTTCTGCCTCTGCCACCCCTAAGACAACAAGACCAACCTCTCCTCTTTTCTTTCTCATCTTTCTCAACATCAAGACAATGAAGATCAAGTACTTAGGATGATCTAATTCCACTTAATGAATAACAAATAGATTCTCTCTTTCTTAGAATTTTCTTAGTAACATTTTCTTTTCTCTAGCTTATTTCACTGTAAGACTATAGTATATAACATATATAACATACAAAATATGTGTTAATCAATTGCTTATATTATCAGTAAGGCTTTCAGTTAACAGTAGGCTACTAGTAGTTGTCAAGGTTTTGGAGAGTCAAAAGTTATCTGAGATTTTTGATCATGTAGGGGACTGGGCCCTTTGACCCCCATTTTGTGTAATAATCAATTGTGTTTACATATAAATACTGACTTATCTATAAAATCACTGACTTGTCACACTGACTTAGATTATGTGTATACATATATATATATATATATATATATATATATATGTGTATGCATATGAAGACCTGAACTCTCATTCCAGAAGAAAGATCTTGGGGAAGTCATTGCAGGGTAACCATCTAGGTATTTAAGAATGATTTGGGAAGAGGATAATAGTTTTTACATAAGGGTAGAGTAGGCAGGGCTCCAAGATCATCCCCTGCCCTTCAGTCCTGCCTTAACTGAAGCTTCTTTTCACTCAACCTACCTGATATGACAAAAACAACGAAAATGTTTATTGCCAACTTCAGGATGGTTTCAAAAGATGAATGAAATAATGAATGTGAAAGTGTATTCAAATATTAATCAATAACACTGTTGCTTGGAAATGGATAATATAAAATTGCAGCAAGATTTATCAAGATTTATAACAAGAAATTTAAATCTGCTTTATGGAGAAAGATAAAAGCAGTTCTAATTAACGTGTCCCACAGCAATTCAAAATATCTATTGTGCTCTTTCTTACCCACTGGATGTCTGTTTCCATATAAATATGCTTAGAATTGTTGTCCAGGGTGGAAAAAAGAAAATAGTATGTCACTTAAATTTTTTTTTTAGTCTTTTAGGGTCTACTTTTTATAATTGAGAGATTAAAAAAAGACAAATATTTAAAATTTATCTGTGGAAAGGAAGAGGAAATGTCATAATGGTGTTGGTTCTAATAATAAGTAGTGTATCAGATGTAATTTATTTGAAACTCAATTGGATTTTTCTCATAATATCATCTATTTTTACTAAATTTTACTAATGTAGAAATATAAGTAATTTAGGATATCCAAGTTTATTCTAAAAAGATAAATGATAATGTGTGTATATATATACATAAAAATGAAAAACTAAAATAAAATTATAATGACCGTTTAGCCAATATGTTCATCAGTAGCTTTCTAAACCTTGAGATTGGCTTTGAAAACACTGTACTAAAAAAAAAGATGAAAATAGATTATATTTTTTAAGTAACTAAAAACTTTGGTGAGAAAATGTTAAAATTCTAGGAATAAAGCAAATAATGGATTGAGAAAAAAATATTGCATACATAGCAAATTTTGTCTCTTTATATAAAAAATATAAATGCTACCAAAAATGATGTGACATTTTACCCTTATTAAAGTGACCGATTTAAAAATTAAATTCCAAACAGGCAAAGTTTCATTTATACAGTATGTTCCTACATTATTTGAAGAGTACAAATTGTAGAGTCCTTGTAGAAAGTAATTTGATAGTATACAGTAAGAATAACAATATTAATCATTGTAATTTGGTAAACATCCTATGAATGTATCCTAAAGAAATAATTTAAAAACAAAAGAAGTTATACACATGAAGGCACTGATTACAACATTACTTGGAAATAAATGAGAACCAGTCTCCTTTGCAAAAGTAGGATAATGCAAAAGCTAAGTAATGTAATTAAATAACAGTATAGTGCCTTTACTTAATGACATTTTATGTGAGCACTAATGTAATAATAATTAAAAGCTTTAGTGATATGGCAATGCATACATAATTTACATTAGAAACCAGAATTAAAACTTTATACTGGCTGGGCACAGTGGCTCACGCCTATAATCCCAGCATTTTGGGAAGCCAAAGCAGGTGGATCACCTGAGGTCAGTAGTTCCAGACCAGCCTGACCAATATGGTGAAAACCCATCTCAACTAAAAATACAAAATTAGCTGAGCATGGTGGCACATGCCTGTAAACCCAGCTACTTGGGAGGCTAAGGCAGGAGAATCGCTTGAACCTGGGAGCGGAGGTTGCAGCAAGCCAAGATTGTGCCATTGCACTCTAGCTGAGATGGTGCTATTACACTCCAGTCTGGGCAACTAGAGCAAAATTCCGTCTCAAAAACAAAACAAAACAAAACTGTATACAGAGACTATGATTGTACTTCAATAAAGACAATAAATGCAATTAATGAAAATACTTCAGAAACTAGTTCTTAATAATACAATAAACATCACATAAATAATTTTTAATAAAAAAATGTATAGAAAGGATGCATTATTTTGAAAACCAGTAAATAAAGAAAAGCATCAAATATTTATCTTGACACTTCTATATAAGGTATACTTTGGGGTAGCTAATAGTTGACATATTTTTGAGTAACCTAGCTAATTAAAAAATAAAATGAGGAAGTCAAATCAGTCATTTGTGCTGCCTTGAAGGACTTTGAGATCAATATCAGTTAAAGGACTTTCAGTTGCAAGGAACAGAACCAACAATGGTTTTCTTGAGCAAAGATAAATCAAGTAGGAGATTGGAGGTTGAAATAATTGATGGAAAGTTAGGAAACCAGGCTTGCAAAATAATGCAGGCTACTTCAGACATCCAAGACAGGAAGCCATTCAACTATATTTTAGGAGTTACATTCTGGCCAGGATTCTGAGGCTACAGCACCGGGCTACTGCTGCTTCTGCCTATGAATTTTAATCTTTTCTCCATCTCTGTCTTACCTGTTCAAGATTCAAATCCTGGACATAAGCATCTAAATTTTTGAGCCTAGAGGTCATGCATACATATGTTTCTCTAGGAGAGTGATCAAAATAAAGAAAGTCTCTCATACTTCCTGATTCTGTAAAATGGAGAAGGCAATGCCTTATGCCAATACTAAAAAGCTAATACTTGTTTACTGTGCAATTTGTTAATGAAAAAGCAATAAATAGAAGGCACCAGAAGAAATTACATGCCTACTATGTACAGGATATGTGTCTTATATGTGTCATCATTTAATCCTTACATCTCCAAACTCTTCATGAAAGATACTCTTACTACCTTTCACATAAACTCGCAATTCAGGAGAATAAGAGAGGCCACTCGTGAAATTAGTAAGGAAAAGGTTTAAATTTAAGTCTTAAAGATACTCTTATTACCTTTCACATAAACTCGCAATTCAGGAGAATAAGTGAAGTCACTCATGTGAAATTAGTAAGATCAAGGTTTAAATCTAAGTCTTTATATCCACTAAATTCATCTGCTGTGGGAATCTAGAAAGAAGAAATTATATGCAATCGACGGATTGACTCAACAGATGACATTTACTTCAAACCTTGAAAGTTGGATAAGTTTTGACATCTTCCAGTAGCGGAGGAGAATATCAGAAGGGAACAACATGAGCAAGAATAGAAGAAGGAGTAAAGTTTGGAAGTCTTGGGAAAATCTTGAGGAAAAAATTGAAAACACAGATTGAGATTAAGACTAAGTTTTAGAAAGTTTGAAGGGCAGTCTAAGAAGGGAATTTCATCTTAATGCTGAGCATTCTTGGGAACCACTGGTAATCTTGGACATTGTGGGTAATATTGTCAGAACTATGCTTCAGGAACACTAATTTGACAAAATTTTTATGAAGTTATCAGTCGATATACAATAATCTTATTAAAAGAATGTGGCTGGTGCTTTGCACTCTTTAATCAAAGATACATAACAGTGTTCCTTATTACATTTTATACTGAAATAATCTTGAAGAAAAAGTCTTCCTGTGGATAGTGTTAATATACATAGCTACTTTTCAACTCGTATTAAGGTAAAAATATCCCACATGTAGCAATATTTGCTTTTTGAACAGCTAACGTTTTATTTAAATTCAAAGTGGTAGTTGAACATATAAAAATTTCTAAGGATGCTTCTTGTGTAACGTGGACCTAAAATTTTATTTAGAGAATAAGGAATGAAGCCAAGGGAGATTGAATGACATTAAAGACATCAAATTATAAATTAATGGCAAAGCTAAAGAAAAGTCTAATTTAGCTCTCTGGAATCTCAATTATAATTATGCTTTCTTTTACCACACAATTGCTGTCTTCTCTCCTGCCTGCTCTGGGACAAAAACAAACACAAAGAAACTGCTTCAGGTAACTTAATTTTCTTTTATAATTTAAGAATAGTCCCTTATATTCCTTTTGCATTTTATTTATCCAAATTTTGTAAAAGTTGACAAGGCTGTCATCTTAAAAACATCTAACCTAATCTGACTCCAAAAGCCATGTTTTGAAACCTGACTTCTAGGTTGTAAAATTATCAACGGATCAGCAAACTGGCCATTTAGATATCTAATTCCAATGAGAGATGAAAAATCATATGAAATTACATAATTTTTATCTTTCTACTTAGAAACAGCAAAGGAAGATTTATTTCTGAACCACCTAGTTTCTTTACAAAAAAACTCAACATATATGTCAAGGGAGCATTTTAGGTTTTTAAATAGAAATTATCAATATGATCTGTCACCATTATTTACTACATGTCCCCCATGTTTATTTTTCTTTGAAAACAAAAGAAATCTAATCTTCCTTATTTTTCTTTGCTTAGCTAACTATATGGTATAGTTTTTTGAAAGGGTTAAATAATTTCCTTCTCTTCTGCACTTTTATTTTTTTCTTTTTGTGTGTGAGGTTCCCCACTAACCATAGCTCTGTCCAAAAGGAAATTAAAATGAAATACATAAGGCATGCTGGGACTTCACACTTCAGAGACTTACAAAGCAATATGGCCTGGTTAAATTGATTGTCACTTTAACTGCCCACAGCTACTCTTCAGGAAGGGGGCTTACGGTTTTACTGTTCTTAACGGGACCATATCCCTTTTCCAATAGCTTAATTTAGGTTGTGCTGAAATTCCTATTAAAATCAGAGTCATTAATATTTCATTAAAAATACCCATGATGTCAGAAGCAGTCATTCCGAGCCTGCCAAGTTTCAAAGAAAACTACTCTTTCTCTGTCAGGTTGTGCTAACATCCTGATATCTACATTCACATTCACATTTTTTCATTAACCTGAACAAAAACATGAAAGAAGGAATATATCAAATGACTCCCATTGTCTGGTGCCTTCTATGTTTTGATGTCTTCAGATTATGCCATTAGCTTTTGACAATATGATCATAAAACCTGGCTTCAAGGATGTAAAATTATCAACAGATCAGCAGGCTGACCATTTAAATATTTTACTTTTGCATCACAAATTCAGAGCATTTGACAAGTAGATATGGGGTTTCTCTGTGTCAAGTGTAACTGAAGGATTTTATTTTCACAAAACTCCAAAGCCAGAGCTGCCTTAAAGTCACAGAGCTGCCAAATTAATGCATATATAAAATCCCAATCATAACTAAAATGCATCATCATGGATTTAGTCAATTACCTGTAAATATTAATTATTCTTCACTATTTGATTTAGAGAAAACTTGTTACAGCCTGCTTTGAAGCTTTGATTTTTACTGTTTGTTTTTAGAGAGAACATGGCTGTCCAAACAGTCAGATAAAAAGTGATGGATCTCTTACTCAACTGAGTTAACACTCATTCCTAAACCTGACTCATTCTCCTGGCCTTCCAACCCAGTTCCTCTTCATTGTATCACATTCTACATCTTCATCTGTCCTATGACTTCTAAACATTCAAATTTTCAACATGATGACTTTCCCTATGAAGTTTTATATGAGCAATTCTCTGTTCCAGAATATATTTTCTTTCCCACTCATTCTTCTAGGAAATATCTACAAGAATCAGCTAAGTTGCAGTTTCTTCAGCTGGGAACTCTACTCGATGATCTCATGGCCTATAGCTTTTCCCCCACAAAAGCCAGTGACTACTGTAGACCAGGGATTTTCTTTATTATTTATTTATTTATTATTTATTATTTTTAAAAAGCTTTTTTATTTTGTTTTTTTTTTGTTGGTGGTGTTGTTTCTTCTTTGCTGTTTTTACTTTTTAATTCTTTTTAATTGCATTTTAGGTTTTGGGGTACATGTGAAGAACATGTAAGATTGTTGCATAGGTACACACATGGCAGTGTGGTTTGCTGACTTCCTCCCCATCACCTATATCTGGCATTTCTCCCCATGTTATCCTTACCCAACTCCCCGCCCCCCGCTGACCAGGGATTTTCTATGGCTTGTTTGCAATTGTAAACTTAGCACTTACCATGGTGCCTGGCATATACTAGTTCTTCCTCAAGGTATGCTCTTCTTGATAAACCTAATATAAGAGGTTCAGAAAATAAAGTATATGGATTGCTTCCAATACTAAGAAATGGATGAGACAGGTAGCTTTCTGGCAAAGTTTACAGAATACAAAAGTTTGCCACAAACAGAAATGCACAAAGTATATTCTGGGGTGGCAAGTAAGTGACCTTCCAGAATTGCAGCAATGATAGATAAAGCAGAAACGTAAGTAAGGATCAAGTATGAATTTAAGGTGCAATTAAAAAAAATGCCTCTGCTTTCTGGTTTCCTACTCATTGTTTTAATGGACCTAAATATGATTTGTGACTTATTCCCTTGATATTCCTTTTAGTTAAGAACAATTGGTAGAAGACAACACAGTGCACAGGCTCCTCAAATTAGAGCACTATATTACCTGACTAGAAATCATTCATACCATTAACTGGGGAATAGTGCCCAAACTTGGTGGTGCAGGCTCTCCCATTTTCTTTCTAACCTTTCCTCCTTCGCTGCCCAAGAAAATCACTTCAGTTCATTCTCAGAGAAAATGTAAGAAACTCAAAATCTACATGCTCTCAAATATTTCAGAAAGGTAATTTTTAAATTTGATTAAGAAATATTCTATTTTACATAGATAATGAGCTATATAAAAGAAGTTCAGCAAAAAGAGGCATTTTTTAACTGAAAGTTGAGATTTTTCCACTATCCTTTTCAATAAGAATGAATTGAATTTTATACTAAAATTTTTCATATTCTTTAAGTAATATATAATAAGGTCTGAAAAAGTAATTAATACAAATAATTTTTAAAAATCAGTCAAAATGTTTCTTTGGGACGAGAAGGATCAGTCTCTTGATACATGTATCCAGAAAGAGAAAGCATTCTGATTCAGGCTCATTTAGAAAAATGGAATGAAGAATGTATTTATAAGAAGAAAATGAAATTATTAGCCAGTTTAATTCTAAAGGAAAAAAGAGAAAATAGAAAGGAAGTAGTCTATATGCTTTTCTGATGCGAGCAGTGACTCAAAATTAGATGTGATAACTAGGTGTAACTATTTGAATTATATGAGCGTTACAGAAGAATAAAAAACACGTTAAAATAGAGGAGATTACGTGATGATAAAATAAATGTCTGAATAAAAGGAGGAAGCATTTTGAGATGTGTTATCTTGGTTCCTTTATTGTATAAATAAAAGTTAGATAAAACCATATTTTTATAATATTTAGAGACTTCTTTGAGCATGTAGATATGTAAGATTATCTAAACCTGCCAAATTGATGTCCCAGCCGAACATCTCTTTACTTCTAAAATGGTAGGGCAATAATAAAAAAAGAGCCCAATCTTGTCTCTCTCTTCCTTTCTCTCTCTCCTTTTCTTTCTTTCTTT